>NW_026000164.1:18477608-18698029 GCF_001458135.2 Marmota marmota marmota | reverse complement strand
ATGCCGCAGTCTGGCTGGGCACAATCAGGAGCCACTTGTCAAAAGAAACTAACTTTATTTTTAGAACCACACACGCCAAACAAAACAGCCTCTCAGGAAAAATCCTCAGAGCCTCAACTGCCACCACCGGCTTTCCACAAGCCTCTCTCTCCCACACAAGCCTCTCTCCACCTCCCACAATCCTCCTGCTCTTGAGGCCGATTGGCTGGGTCACGTGGGCGGAGCCAAAAAAAGTCCCCCAATGAGCAGCTCCGTGGTCTGAAAGGGCAGGGAAACAGTCCAATGAGCATCACCGCAGAGGAGCCAATCAGCTAGATGTTGCTGGGGCCGCTGTGAGCCAATCATCAGCCGGCAGCTGGAAGTTTGCTGGCAGCTGGAAGTTTGCTGGGGCCCCTTTGGCTGTGGCTCTCAACAATAAATCATATAAAATTTAGAGATAGGGCCTTGCTAAGTTGCTGAGGCTGACTTTGAACTTGTGATCCTCCTGCCTCAGCCTCCTGAGTCACTGGGATTACAGCCACCATGCCTGGTGCTTAATTATTCTTATTTCGTAGTCTATCAATTTTTCTTGTATCTCCAATTTTTGGGGTTCTAATACCCTTGTTTGTTTTGTCTGCTACCTTTTGCTCTGGTTTTGAGTGATGTGGATTGTGATCTCTTCTCTTCGGTGGGCTTTACCTGGGGGTCTTGTGCAGGTTACTCCCGGGTAGTTCTGCTTCTTTCTGGCTTCCTATCCTCCCTCTCCTTTCTTGCCACGGGATCAGTTTTATGTTCATTTCTCTACTTGGGATCCCCAGATTCATAGGTAGTACAATTCCAAACCCCCAACGCTTGTGAGTCATAGACTCGGCGTCTAGAATTCTCAGGGGAGGTGTCTCTGGTAAACCAGAAGGAACAGGAAAGTTTTCCTGTGGGCTCCCCTGTACCAGCAAATGCATTTTTCGAATCCATCCTTTTATTGAGGTCAGGTCTCTTTGAAAGTTCTGCCCTTACAGGGGGATCTTAGTGCCAACTCCTCACTTTACGAGGTCTCATTTCCTACACTTGGGGAGAAGAAGCTGCTGGGCACTGAGATCAGCAGCTCAGAATGATGGGGCCGATGAGGTTCCTCAGCCTCCCTGGGCAGCTTTGGCATTGCTCCAAACCTGCACCTTGGATTTCTTTTCTCTCTTGTTCCCGGCACCTGGGAATTTCTCCTTGTTGTTGTTTTTTTGTTTTTTTCCTTATGAGCTCAGCTAGTTATATCATTTAAATATCATTAAAATATTTTTTTTGTTAGTTTTTTTCCAGTATTATCGAGGTTATTTTTATCTCCATCTTGTTGGACTCTAGTTTTCCAAACCCTCCTTTTTTACTGACTAGAAATTATACTCGTGTAAAAGGGGGAGAAGGCATGGGAGCAGCAGAATGGATCGTGCGCATTTGTAGATAGTCTCTTTGAAAGAGACGGTTGTCATCTCAGTCGTTTTTTACCTTCTTTCAATTGAAAGAATTTTGGAAAACATTTATGTCTTGCAATATGTCTTAAGAATATTTTCAAAATAAGTTGAAAGAATTGCAGAAGATCGTTTTCAACATAGTTGAAATATTTTCATTAAAAAAGAGAATGAGGCTGAGGTTGTGGCTCTGTGGCAGAGCGCTTGCCTAGCATGCGTGAAGCACTGGGTTCGATCCTCAGCATACGTATAAATAAATAAAAAATAAAAGTACATCAACAGCTTAAAAAAATAAATGAAAATAAAAAATAGAATGGTTATATCCCCTTTAGTGATCTGTTCAATGTAATCTAAATTTCTTAATGATTTCCTTTGTTATGGTTTGGATCTGGACTGTCCCCTAAGGACTCATGTGGTGAAGGTCCCCAGTGTAGCAATGGCTAAAGGTGGGGATTTTGGGGTAGTCCTTGGATCAGGAGGGCTCTGACCTCATGAGTGGATTAATCCATCCATGGATCCATAATTGATGATGTCAGTGGGAGGTGGTGGAGACGGGAGGAGGCGGGGCCTGGTTGGGGGAAGCAAGTCCCTGAGGGTGTGACCTCAGGAATGGTATTTCTTGTCTCTTTTTGCTTTCTCTCTCTTTGCTCCCTGGCTCCCAGGAGGTGAGCAGCTCTCCTCTACTATTCCCTTCCTCCATGATGTTCTGATCACACCTCAGGCCCAAAACAATGGACCCAGAGATTTCAGGACTGAAATCTCTGAAACCACAAGCCAAAACAAAAATAAAAACAACAACAAAAAAACCCCCCAAAATAAAAAAACAAATCTTTCCTCCCCTAAGTTTTTTTTTCAAGTATTTTGTCACAGTGATGCAAAGCTGACTAACACACATCTCTACCACCATTCATTTAAAAAAATGCATATGCAACTTCTTTAAAGTTTGAAACTTGTCATCATTTTTCTCTTCTAACTCATTTTTCTGCACTGCTTCTTCCTAACTAATTTTGCTCTGATGTAATATTTTGCCTTTGAAAGTGTTTTATTGATCACCCTCTCCTACTTCATAGCAATACAAACATGTTTATAGAATTAAATTTTATTTCCTGTGATCATAAATCCCTGAAAGTTGAACACATTTCTTCCGGATTGAGTTATTTTTGCAATTATTATTAATATGCTATCAATTGAAATAATATAAATTTTGAAAAGTAATTTGAAAATGGAAATGGATCATTTTATAAGATGGATAAGACTGATGCATTGGGTCAGGTACCCATGGACCAATATTGCTTACTGCATGAATGAGACAGGATTTGATCTATATTTGGCTCTTGTTTTTTATTTTTATAGATGTAGGTACTGGATGACTTTGTTCACATAAATAAAAGCATAGGAACTTGATTCTACCTGTTACTCAATTCTTTAGCTTTCTTCTAACTTAGTAAGCCTAAAATTGCATCAGGATCCATCAGAAATTACTTTCAGCAGCCTATCAGTTAACAACTTGATTAGGGACTCCTCTGATTTTGTGAGAAGCAAAGAATTGAGCAATCCCATGACCTGCAAAGAGGAAATGGAATCCCGTATTTAGTCATCATGAAAACCAGTGGTTCAAAATTGCTCTTTGGTTTGGTGTCCTGGGTTTCTGCATGTAGGGATAATGCAGCACAGTGAGGTTCTGCAAGGGTGAGAAAAGGTGTTTTTCTTTTGCAAAGTAGGAGAAGGGAAATCTCGAGGAGGCCTCTGTTGTAGGTGTTTCAGGAAGAGTGCACTTAGACGTTGAATATCTGAAGTGGATCTTTGTTTCCCTGGAGGCCGCCTGTCCTGTGCACCATCTGCAAACATTTTAGACCCTCAGTCATTTGTTTGAGGTCAGCTTTCTGAAAGAGGAATCTTTATATCTGGGTCCATGTGGGTCAGGACCTTGTCCTGCACTGGGACCTCAGTGCTCCTTATGTTAGAGGAGGGCAGTGATTGGCTAGTGTTTATTGAGTTTACTGTGTGTCAGCACCTTAGCTCAGCTAATCCACCTATCAACTCTGTGAGGAAATTATTTTCATAAACCCTGATTTACAGGTGAGAAGGTAAAGATCGGAGGGGCCAAGTAACTTGCCCTACGTCACGAGACTGACAATGCAAGATTGGGCCCTAAAGAGTTTGTCTCATGTCAAAAGCATTATCTTAGACCAAGTGCTACAATGCAGAAGCAGGAGAAGGCTTTATTTATTGATCACCCTCTCCTTCTTCCCCTGGCTCACCTTTGTTTCATTCCAGTCAAGAAAAGAGGAGAAAAAAACTTCTTAGGTAATCGAAAATAATAGAATGCTATTGTTGGAAATGGCTTTTTCTCCTTTTTAAAGAAATGTACAACATGCAATGGGTGAATTAGTTAACTGGTCTTAGTCTTAATATTACTGTCTGTGGTGGTGATGATGATGATGGTGGTGATGATGATGTGGATGGTGGTGATGTTGATGTTGACAGTGATGGTGGTGGTGGTTTTGGAGATGATGGTGATGATGGTGGTGATGATGACCATGGTGTTGTTGTTGATGATGGTGGTGATGGAATGATGGTGTTGTTGTTGAGGATGGTGGTGGTTTTGGTGATGATGGTGATGATGGTGGTGATGATGATGGTGGTGATGATGGTGGTGTTGATGGTGATGATGGTGGTGATGATGATGGTGGTGATGATGGTGGTGATGATGGTGGTGATGATGGTGATGATGGTGGTGATGATGATGGTGGTGATGATGGTGATGATGGTGATGATGGTGGTGATGATGGTGGTGGTGTTGGTGATGATCGTGATGGTGGTGATGATGACCATGGTGTTGTTGTTGAAGATGGTGGTGGTTTTGGTGATGATGGTGATGATGGTGGTGATGGAATTATGGTGGTGGTTTTGGTGATGATGGTAGTGGTGGTGATGATGGTGATAGTGATGATAGTAATGGCAACACCTGCTCCACAGGGGAGCAATGATCTCGTAGCCGAGACTTCCCATTGCTGGACACACTTATCAGTATTTCTCATTCTCTAGTCTGTTGGACAATATTTTACCCCCTAGTCTACAAAACATTTTCTTATAATAAGTCCTTAGCTATTTGATGTTCAAATATATTTTCTCTTTGCTGTTTTCTCCAGGATAAATCTTAACAAGTTTTTTTTTTTTTTCCCAGTGTTGGGATTGAACACAAGTTTTTTTGTTTAAATGGGATTTATAATTTTAGGACTCCTTATCGTCTTGGTCATTCTTCTCTGGATATAATCTCATTTGTCAAAATGGCTTTTATAATATGGAACCCAGAATTTATCATCACATTCCAGATATGGTTTGACCAGGGCAGGATGCTGTGAAATTACTCTCTCCCTTGATCTGTAGATGTCATCTGAACACTTAATAGTTTTTCCTGGGCATCCTCACTGTTGACTGTGTATCTGTTAAACCGCCATGCAGAGAGATTCTGATGCAAGTCTGCTGCAAACCCGCTCGTTCCTCCTACCCTATAATTTTGTAATTGATATTGTGACCTTCACTATGGGGCTTCATATTTACCTCTGTGAAATTCCATTTGGATGCCTGAAATCCATGTTCTAGCTTGTTAAAATGATTTTGAATCCTGACTCTGTTCATGAAGGGGGATGATGCCTGATAGTCTAGGGGAGCAGGATTGTTTAGTGGAAAGAGCAAGAAATGGTATTGCAAATCAGTCAGGCCATTAGGTTACTCAGAAGTTCTGCTTAATGTCAGCCACTTATATAGAGATAGGTGAGGGACATAGGCTTCTCCCCCACCCAGAGACCTTGGCCCAGGAGAAACATACCTCATGATATGTTCCAATGAAAATAAATTCCAAAATGAATTCTGCTATATGCACAAAAGTTTATCAGCAGACAGACCCGATAAGGGTCATAAAAGCCACTCATGTAAACTCCACGATGTCCCAGCTCCTTGCCTCTTGTGTTAAGCACTTGGCATCCTTGAGCGCATGAAGAAACCTGAGCAGGAGATAACCTTAACCTTCTAGTTGGGATCAGGTGATGATCCTTCTCCATAAGCACCTGGTGGAGCCTAAGAACGAGGGTGTCATTTCAGAGACATGGCTACTGGCTTTGGTGGCTTCTCCCAGCCCACTTACACTTGGATGAGAATGTTTGCAAATATATTTATCCAACACATGCATCTTGAAACTGCACTCACTTCTGCAATGAAAATATTTTCTAACATCCGTTACACTAATTAACAAAAGTTGTCGTGTCGATCAGAAATCAAGTTGGTGGGAAAAGCTTGTATGCAGCTGCCTCTTAAGCTGGGTTTCCATGAGAGTATTTCAAACACTAGCCCTGTTGTGAGTGTTCTCCATTAAGGAGCTTCAAATGTTAAATAATAACTTTCTCTAGGCTCTGGATCCAGAACTGTGCCATGTGTCTACACATAGCAAGTTATAATAGCGTGGCAGATTGGGAGTCTGAGTTTGGAACTCCTTCCCAACTACTGCTGCCAACTGGCTCTATGAGAGGTGTCCTGTCATGGTCACTACAGCCACACAGGGAGGTCCCACTTGGATGCCCACCCACTGAGCTCAGTATGTATTCTACATTGCCACATAGTATGGGTTAAGACCTAGAGTTCTTTTATGGGGTGGAAGTGGGAAAGGGAAACATACAAGGCCAGCAAAAAGAAAACGTACAGATGCTGCCTATCCTACTGTTTCTGCTAAGAGGGACATGCACTCCGTGAATGTGCAGTGTGGCTTCAGTCCCCGTGGAAGGGCCTTCTCCCCGTGGGGAAGGGTCTGCCTCTTTGTGGGATCAGTGTAAGGACAGTCTGGTGACAGGCAAGGGGAGTCTGCCTGGCCCTGGGCAGAGTGGCTTTCAGCACCAGCTGTACCAAAAAGTTTCTGGAAATACCTGCTTCAACACCCAGAGACCTTGGCCCATGAGAAGCGGTAGCCGTCTGCAGAGGCGTGGGGTCAGGAGCGGGAGACCCACTGGCCATGAGAAGCCGGGCTTGGGGGCAGCACTTCTTGGTGGAGAAGTTGGGGAGGGGGCTCCTTGCAGCTGGCTCAATGCCCAGGAAGCTCAGGGTGAGGTCTCAGGGTCGCATTTATAAAATCCTCCCTTTGCATCATATTTTGTGGCTGTGCAGGCCGTGCCCCTTCCTGGGCCTCAACCTTCTCATCTTTCAGAACGAAGAAATTGGTTTTTGGTGGCTTTCAGGCTCTGCATTCTAAGTAGGGATAGACACCCACCTTCTCCGCGTTAAACAAATACAACTGCACAGATACTTGATAAAGAAACGGTGTGTGTCAGATATATAAACCCCCCAATTCAAAACACGGAGAAATTTTCCTTGCACAAATGAGTAAAATCATGTAAATTTTAATATCTTGCTAATAATTATGCTAAGTGGTTTGACTGCGGAAAGAGATTTTAAATGACTGATAGGGGCTTCACATTCCTGCTGTGACTCAGTGAGCATTTGCAGGATGATGACCATGTTTCCATCATTTTTCTGAATGCATTAAAAAAAAAAAGCCATGGGAGTTTTGTGCTCATACAATTATTTTTTCCCCCTTAACACCATTGCATTTGTTTCCACTTTTTGTGTAACAAATTTTGGCATTAAGGAGCCCTGTGCAGACCTTCCGAACTTCAAAACACTTAGAGATTCAATGTGCACGTTTCAGAACCAGAGAACAAGATTGTGGAAATACTTGGTTTATTTGTATTGGCAGGTGTGCTAGTTAGCTTTCTGTTGCTATGACAAAACACCTGAGATAATCAGCTTATAAGGAAGAAAGGCTTATTTGGACTGACAGTTTAGGACCTCTGGTGAGGGCAGAACATCATGGTGGGGAGTGGGTGGAGGAATAGTTGTGCACATCCTGGTGGTTGGGAAGGAGGGGGGGGAGGAAAGGGCAGGGTGGTGGTGTCCAAATATCCCCTCTAAGGGGCACACCTCCAATGACCTAACTTTCTCCCACTAGGCTCCACCTCCTAAAGGTTTCACCACCTCCCAATAGTGCTATATAGACTGGGTACCAAACTTTTAACACACAGGCTTTTGGGGGACCTTTAAGATCCAAACCATAACAGCAGAACCAGGCAAGCAACAGATCAGAACATCAGAAAAGATGTTCTGTGGAAGATTTTGTCTTCCCATATTCACTTGGTTCCGGTGCAGTTGAATTATGATGGTATCATTTTCTTGCATTTGGTAAAAATTGCACACAGAGCAATCTCACTCTCCAGACCACTTTCATTATAAAAGCCTGTGCATTTGTCTTCTTTCTCTCCATGACTCATTTCAAAGGCAGATCGCTGACTGCTCAGGTACAGATCTCCCCACTTTCAAAATCTTCGGGACATTTCTCTTCCAGTTTCCTTTTCCTGTACTTAGCAAAATGTCCTGCGTGAACACAGGCAGTCAATAAATATCTGTTGTGGCTGATAATGATGGGGAGTGAGATGGAGGAAGGCTTTCATGAGTCTGTAATGGCGATGCTGTGCGATAGATCGGTGTGAGGGGTTGCCAGAATCCTGGATGATTATGGCTGCAGCCCCATCTCCCTGGGCCGACTTCGCTAGACTTTGATTGAATGGCGATAAAGGTATCATTTTGCTGCATTAGGAGGAAGAGGTATATGGAGATGGGACGTGCGTGGTGTTTCATAACTTTCTCTTGATAAAATAGCAGCATTTGTCTTCTTTCATCTGGGGCTGCATCATTTCTGAAATGGAGTCCTGAAGTTTAAGGATGGAACGGTTCAAGTTAAACATCCTCGGGAAGGCTCGCTGCATGCTCTTCTGCCCAAATGGGGAGTGAGATTACACAAACCTGTTCCCTCATGATAAAGGCGCTTAGGGACTCAGAGCACGGCCAGGGGGGCTGCCGAGGCTGCCCCACGTTCCTGGGAGTCTCATTTCTCCACGCTGGCTCGTTGGCTTTTATTTTGTCTTCCTGCTGCAACTCAGATGGGTGGGACCTGGTGGGAGGCAGCGGGAGGGGGAGCCAGGAGATGGTTTTGGGGAGCAGGGATAAAGGAGAAACTCTGCACAGCTTGCTGTGGTGGAGGTGCCCCCTGAAGGCGGGGTGAGTGATGGAGGTAGAGGTGAACTTGGCAAAGGGACCATTTTGGGAAAAAAGAAAAATCACAAAGAAAGGTAGATGAGGCCAGGCACAGTGCACGCCTGTCATCCCAGCGGCTCGGGAGGCTGAGGCAGGAGGATCGTGAGTTCAAAGCCAGCCTCAGCAACAGTGAGGTGCTAAGCAACTCAGTGAGACCCTGTCTCTCAATAAAATATAATTTTTTTTTTGTATATGAAGGTAGAAACAAGGAAAAAATCAGATCTGGAAGTGAAATGCCAGAGAAAAATGAAAGGACATTGTGTCTCAAATACTTCCATTCTGCTGTCCCCCTAAGGCCATGCTGGTCCTTCTTCCTCATGCTCTGTGGGGATGCTCAGCTCTGCTGCAGTGTTTGCAGGATGCCAGCCATCTCACCACCTCTCCTACAGTCCAGCCAGGAGGAGGAGGTGAAAGGAGGGAAGGGAAGGTGTTTTCCCTCCTTTACAAAGGTCACCTGTAGCTTCTACTCACCTATCGCTAGCCACATCTCTCAGTGAGGAAGGCTGGCGTCTTAGTCCATTTGTGCTGCTATAACAAAATACCCGAGGGCTGGGGTTGTGCCTCAGCAGTGGAGCACTCACCTAGCACGTGGGAAGCCCTGGGTTCGATCCTCAGCACCGCATAAAAATAAATAAATAAAGGTATTGTGTCCAACTTGAACAACAACAACAACAACAAAATACCGGAGATTGGGCAATTTATAAAGATTTATTTCTCACAGTTCTGGAGGCTGAGAAGTGTAAGAACAAGGTTCTGGCAGGTTCCATTGTCTGGTGAGGGCTCTCTACTTCCAAGCTGGTACCTTTATGCTGTGTCCTCTGGAGAGGACAAAGAGTGTCCCCACATAATAGAAGACAGAAGGGCGAACTCTTTGAACGATGCTTGGGGTCTCTACACAAGGCCTTAATCCCTTGCAGAGGAGGGATCCACGTGGCCTAGTCGGCTCCAAAGGCCCCGCCCATTCCTGCCGTCCAGGGGGCCATTACATCTCAACACCTGAGTTTTGGAGGGGACCAACCATACCACTTGGTAAATGTAGATTATTATTATTATTTTTCCTGGATGACCAAGAACTAAGAGGGAAGGAGGGCTTTTTGGAACATCTGGTCACTACCCCATCCGTCCCTCCCCACCTGTCTGCTGCCTGGTTCTGAAACAGCAGGCCCCGCCCCCACAAAGCCACGCCCACGCAGCCCCGCCTCCGGTGCCTGGAGACGCCCACCCCTGGGTGCCCGCCCCTTCCGGCCCCACGTGCGTCTGGGACTCTGGGGTCCGCTGGAGAAGCGCGGAATATGGCACCAAGGACAGAACCAGGTTCAAATCACTGTGGCCGTGGGACCCAGGGTCAGCTGCTCTGTTGCTCTGAGATGGGGCCATCCATCTTAAAAGGGGATCATGGTTTAATTTGGGGGTAGGACAAGGGTGGGAATCAGTAGGTAAAGACAGTGCTCGGTGAGTGGCAGTCCCTAGGGCCAGCCTCCCCTGCGGCTCCTCTGGAGAGAGCTGGCTCGTCCTCAGCCGGGATCTGGTCACTCTCCCATGAAGACATCCTGGGGGGGCCCCAGGTCCCGTCCTCAGGGTGTGCCGGTTCAACATCTGCAACTCCCTGGTGCTTTTTACCCATGTCCACCTTCCTGCTGGACTGATTTGTGGCGTCTCTGTCATGCTTGCCTTTCCTGGTAACCCCTCTGTTAAAGCAGGGGTGTTGGTCAATGTCAATTAGATTGAAGGTGGCTGAACCAGACCCAGGAAGCGAATCAAACAGGCCCAGAGAAGCAGAGGCTCAGAAACAGGCACCCCAGAGCCTTGGGACTGGTAGCCACAGCTGGGTATCTGGCCTTTCCTTGAGGTCAAAGCCTTCAGTGGGTGAGACCAGCCTGACAGGCAGATAGTGATGAGGACCTGGCCAGGAGACCTGGGAACAGGGGGTCAGGTGCAGGGGAGGTCTAGCAGCATTTGGGTCAGGGTGCCAGCCACAGCGAGGGAGCCAGATGGTAGGGAGTACTCCCTGAATACTGGGGTCAGAAAGGAGGTGCTCCTGGTCGGAGGGAGGAGATGAGGGGAGAGGGCACAAGGCTGCAGAGAAAACCCCTTTTCCACCATTAGTCTGGCCCTGGTGGAATCAGGTCCAGATACAGCATCTGTGGGAAAAAGAACAGATATTAAAGGGGTAGTGTAGGGGACCAGGGGTGACTTGTGCTTTTGGGTTGCACTGCTGAAGTCTGTCCACCAGAGGGCAGGAGAGACCCACACATGAGGCTGTGTTGTCCAGGAGGCTGGGCAGTCAGGTAGGACTGGGAAGGCAAAGTTAGGCCCGAGTCTTCCTGTTCTCCCCAAGAAAGACTCTGCACAGATGTTCCCAAGCCCCTGTGCTACACAGAGCATGGCAGAAGTGGTGGGACAGGGTTGCCCCAGTAGATGGAGCCATCAGGTGGCCCCAGTGGCACCAGGAAGGACCCTGGTTCTGACTTCTAGTTCAGGCTACCCCACTGTCCTCTTCGCTTTATGGTTCAGCAGTGGGGATCACGGGTCCCCTCCCTTGTGGCACTCTTGCGAGAGGACAGCTGGTCTGTGAGGGAAGTTGCTCAACCTGGCCCCACCACATCCGAGGACCCTGCCAGTGGTCCTGTCTCTGCCACGGGGACCAATCAAACCCACCCCTGGAGGTATCTGAAGGATCTGCCTTCGCCTTCAGTGGTGGGCAGGAGTCTTGGGGTCTGGCTCTGACTGGGCATCTCTCTGAGATTCCATTTCCTATTCCATGAAGTGGAAAATCGAAAACCGGCTCTTACCCAGGGCTGTTGGGAACCTGTGGTGACATCAGGGCATAAAGGTCCTTTTTATGAGGCAAGTGACACAGACATGTGATGTTTTGGCATTGATCACCCCTGTCAGGCAGGCAGGTTTTGAGTGATGACGGTGTGTGTGTGTGTGTGTGTGTGTGTGTGTGTGTGTGTGTCTTATCTTCCCACCCCCTGGGGTTGAGCACTGTTTGGCACATGGCAGGAGGTTGGGCCTATGAATGAGGGAGTGAGCCACGGAAAGTCTGTGAATCTCAAAGCTGCCCAGGCCTGACCTGTCCCCAGCTGTGGTGCCCAGGGGTGATGGGCAAAGACCCCAGTGCTCTCCACAAGGTGATGCCTCCCCCAAGAAGCATTCCTAGGGTCTGACGAGCCCATTCCCCAGAGGCCATCGTCTCACTGGCCTCATGGAAGCAGAGAGAGGTCAGGGTGGGAGACCTTGGCTGGCCCGGCAGGACCAGCGCTAGACTGAGCCCACAGTCTGAGGGTGGGGTTGGGAGCTGGGCCTCCTTTCCCTCGGGGAGGTCCCCTTTCCAGCTGGCAGGAGCAGTTGGTTGGTGCCCCTGCTTGGCTGCACATCTTATTTCCTGAGATTGCTCTCCAGCTCACAGGGTCTTGAGTTCCTTCACTTGTCTTTCTTCTTCCTGGAGAGCAGACGTGTGGGGGCGTTCAGAGGCTCCGAAGAGTCTCATTTCCGCACTAATAAATATTCCTCCTCTCTTCTCTAAGCATTAAAAAGAAAAAAGAAATCCAGAGGAAGCACAAGTTGCCCATTTGTCACCTGCTCCTTGGTCCAGAGCGGCGGATACACTGTGTTCTCCTGTGGCTGACTCTCAGGGAGGAGAGGTGGGCTCACTTCTGCCCATCAGTGCAGTCCTGCCCTTGACCCTGGCATGTCCGTAGAGGAGGATGGCAGCACTTGACAGTGGTCAGGGCAGGGCTGGAGGAAACCAGACCAAACGAGGGAGGATGGGGCCAAGAAGCCAGATAAAGATCAGGGCAGTGGCCAGGGGATGATTTGGCCCTGGGGAGGAAGAGGAAGAGGTTCCGTAAGAAAAGAGGAAGTCCAGCCCATGGTGAGCCCAGAGAATCTGGCTACCTCTGTCCTTCCTGGTGATGGCCACGCTCGTCACTTGCTGGGAAATGACAGAAGAACACATCCTGCAAGTAACTGCCCAAACTAGCTTGCCACTGTGGGGAGCCCCGTTGGGCATCCTAAGGGGGTCTGCCTGCCCCTCTGAGAGGGTCCTCCAGGCTCTGAGAGGCCTGTTTTCTAGGATCTCTCTCATCTCTGTGCTTCTCAGTCGGCTCCAGAGAGCACAGGCCATTCTCTTCTAGATGGCACCTGCCCGTCACCAGGGGATGTGCGGGGTCTGGGGTGGGGGTGGAGGGAGCTGTCGTCAGGACAAGATCTCATAAGGTACAGGTTCTGGGGTGCATCTCACGGGCCTAGAAACGCCTGTTTCATGTCACATGTCAGAGTCCCGGACAAGGAGTCAGGCACTTGTGCTGTGTTCCTTCTGCATCTGGCGGTGTGGCTGGGGATGAGGGGTGTCAGTTCTCTGGACTTCCACTCTCTCCTCTGCAAATGGAAGAAGCCACACCTGCCCAGCCTCTCAGGGCCGTCCAGGTGAGGCGGGATGTCAGTGAGTGTGATCGCGCTTTGTTTGTGTGAAGGTCGGTGCAGGTGGTGGGGTTATTCAGGTGAGCCGGGAGCTCCCTTCTCTCCTTTCCTCTTCTCCCACAGTCCTCCTGAGTGTGGCCTGTCCCACTGCCCCAGAGAGAGCTGTCAATGATATGTGTTCCCCTTTGAAAAGTGGGTGGAGGAGGGGACACCCTGCCCTTCTGGCCGGTTCTTTCTTACCTTTGACATTAGCTGGAACATTCTGGGAGCTGCCAGCAGGGGGCAGTAGCACCTCATGCCTTGGTTCCTCCCTGGTGCTTCCAGGCCCCAGCCCTGGTCTGGGCCAGGGGGGGCCACCGCAGTGTGTGTATGGCGTGTGGCAGGCAGGTCGAGAATGTCTTAATGACCTGTGCAGTGGGCGATGGATTAGCCACGGGCCTGATGTGGCAGGGCCACCCTGAGAGGCAGGCTGGCTCCATGTGCTGATTTCCTGGAGGAGCAGGGGTCGAAGGGGGGGGCTGTCCTGAGTGATGCTAAATAATCATGAGGTCCACGTCACCCTCCGGAGCTGCTTGGGTTGCACTCTGCTCTGTGGTTGCAGGGTCCTGGATAAGGCTGAGATGAGTCGCGAGTTGGGGATGGAGAGTGGGCAGGTGGATCCCACCTGGTCGGGCCCTCCAGGCCCTCTGCTGAGCCCAGGTGGTCAGAGCTCCTGGTCCTGACCTGGGCCTCTCCTGGTTCTCGCACAGCCCCCTCCATTGCACTCAAGCTCCACTCTGCCAGATGCCTTGGCCAGCTGGTCCGGCTCCTGGAAGCCCTGCTACCGTGCTTTGCCTCTGTCCTTTCTGGAGAGATTTCTGGGACAGGACTAAGAGCCACTGAGTTGAGGTTGAAGGCGGGTTCGAGTTCCCACTCCAAGGGATGATTCCCCTGGCTCCACATCCAGGGCCTCGCAGGGGGTGTGGCAGGATGATTCTTACTACTGCAAAGGACTTGGCCCAGGGTTTCCAGCATCTTCTGACACGCAGAGGGGACAGTATGACCTGCATCTTAGGGTGCTCTATTGGCTTTTGCCTGGAGGAATTTTGAAGGGGCAAGGGTCTCAAGGTAGGCGGCAGCCCCGTTCTCCTCTCCCCTGTCTGGAACAATAGCAGTCCTGTGTTGAGCCTTGCACATCACTCTGGCATCCCAGGCATGAAGGCGAGCTCTCTCATAGGATTCCTCTCCCCTGAAGGCAGGGATTGAACCGTGTTTGCTCAGACCTGAGAAATGGTCTATGTTGCAGAATATTCTGGCGTGAGGGCGGTAGAGTGTCTGAGTCCCAGTACCACTGATACTAAGTCATTCATTCAGAAGCATTCATCCCCTCACTCATTGGTTGAACCTGTGTTCACACATTTATTGAGCACCTACTACGTACGAACCAGGTTTCTCTCTCTCTCTCTCTCTCTCTCTCTCTGTCTAATTTTGTCTGAGAGAGAGAGGAGGACTGACATCACATTTTGGGGCCCCATGAGTAATCTGGCTCCTCTCTTCCTAATGAGAACCGGCTACGGTTCCAGATGCAGGGCTAGTCAGTGGGGGAGAGCAGGACGGAGCCAGGGGACAGAAGAGTACTACTGGGGACAGCATGGTGGCATAGAGCAAGGATGAAGAGGACAGAGCCAGATGGGAGGGAAGGCAGATGGGGGAGAGAGACAAGGCGGAAGGGACAGGTCAGACCTGGGAGAGGGAGGAAGACAGGAACAGGAACAGGACACACCTTGGGGAAATGTCAGTGGAAATACTGGGACATGACTAAG
Organism: Marmota marmota marmota; assembly: GCF_001458135.2. NCBI lineage: Eukaryota > Metazoa > Chordata > Mammalia > Rodentia > Sciuridae > Marmota > Marmota marmota. The sequence continues at coordinate 18,683,226 of NW_026000164.1, read as the reverse complement.
GGCTGGGGACGTGCCAGGAGGGGCCTGCGGAGAGGACCAGTCAGTTGCAGTCTGCAGGGAGGGACTGGAGAGTTTTTGGATTTGGCATTGGCAGTCCTGAAGCAGGGTCCCCGGAGACCTTGAGGTCACAGCTCTAGCTCCAGTGCCCTGCAGATGGTGACAGCAGCCTGTATGTGGGTGGGTCTGCGAGGGTGTAGGTGTGGAGCGTGCCTGACCGTGGGCCTGTGAGACCTGGGCATAAAATCGTGAAGACCAGGCCCTGTGTTCAAGGAGTCCTGCTTGAGGGCTAGGGCAGAGGAGCAGAGGATTGTGGGCAATGGCTTTGGTCCTCCTTCTCTCCTGCTTAAGCTGAGCTCTCTCCAGGGCCGCTAGCCAGGTCCTGGCAGCCAAGCGTCTGCCCTGGGATCCTTCTCTGCTCTAAGTTTCATGACATAATTGTTCTGTATTCCTTTCCCGAAATTCTACTGATTGCCAGGAGCTGGAGGAATACAGGGCGGAGTGTAAAAAGACTCTTAATGACCCAGGTGGGCGTGGCGCTCCCTGTAATCCCAGCGAAACAGCAGGCGGAAGCGGGAGGATTGCAAGTTCAAGGTCAGCCTGGGCACCTGGGTGAGACCCTGTCGCAAAACAAGAAAATGAAAAGGGCTGAGGCAGGGAGCTGGTGGTACAGCACCCCTGGGTTGGAGGGGAGAGAGAGAGAAGAGAAGGAAGAGGAGCGATTGGTGAAGACTCAGGGGTAACACCTCCACCCAGGTGGCAGCTGTTGTCTGGTGGAGCCACGAGCAGTTCAGGGGAGCTAATAAGCACAGCGGGAATGTAGGTGTGCGGCGGGCTGAGCCGAGGGATGACGGGGGCGGTTTCCACTCATCAGCCAGGCTGCTCATGGCCACGCGGATGGCCAAGCTTTCTGCTAAGAGACCAGCTCGTCCTCATCAGGGGTCTGTACCTGGGTTTTAGGAACCTGAGGGCATGTCCAGGCCATGGCTTCCACTCTCCTCCCACCCTGATCCGCTCAGCCCTCCTGGCCTAGGTCAGCCTGGGTCCTTGTCTGGCCCTGGTGGGAGGACACCAGCCCATCCCTCCTCTTTCCTGAGAGCAGCTTGTTTCTCAGTGCCTTTCCTCAGGAAGCTCAAAGAAAATCCAGGGTTGTTTTTTTTGTTTTTTAACCTTTCCTCAGGCATCCTACTCGTTAATCCCTAATCATCTTTGCAATTTCTATCCTCTAAATCTTTTCCAGGTCTTGCTTCTCAAGTGAAACTTTAAATTGGACACATTAGGAGTTTGGGGACGTTCATGAAACGATTGCTTCTTGCTTTCCATATGTTTAAAAAAACCTTCCAACCCAGTAATGATGAAATATGAATGTTTTCTTACTCTTTTTCTTGTGTTGGGCCTGTTTTCAGGGCTTCTTATCTGTATTTCAATTTAATTTTCATAAAAATGACCCTATCAGTCAGGCATTATTACCCTGTGGTAAGGGTGAGAAAAATTTGGCTCAGAGAAGTCAAGTAATTTGTCCAAAGCCACACAGCTGGTTTGGTGGTAGAAGTGAATTACAGACCTCTAAGATGACTTTTTAAATATTTTTTAGTTGTCAATGGACCTTTATTTTAGTTATTTATATGTGGTGCTGAGAATTGAACCCAGTGCCTCATGCGGGCTAGGCAAGTGCTCTACTACTAGGCTACAACCCCAGCCTTAAGTTGACTTTTGTAAATAAAGAATTGTGTGTTAAGCCAAATTTTCTTATCTTAGTAATTAATGCAGATATCATACACTGTGCTTTATATAAAGCTTATATTTGCTTTCATATGAAAATAATATTATGTCTTTCTATGAACCTTGGAATAGAATTGATGCTTTGGGCTGGGTGTGATGAAGCACGTCTGTAATCTCAGCAACTCAGGAGGCTAAGGCAGGAGGATTGCTGTTAGAGTCTGTAAACAAGTCAAGATGGCGCCTGGCATTTTGCCAGAGGGAGTGGTTTGTGAAGTAACGCCAAGGAGCCATTAAGTGTGGAGATTCCTTATTGCTTGACTGCTGTATCTAGTTAATGTTAATTAAGATAAGCTGTGTGGAATGTATATATACCCCTCCTGTCCTACAATAAACGGGTCCCACTCCTGCTGTATCAATGTACACAAGTTGCTTGTCACCCCCCCCCCCCGGGCTATTTTGCCCAGCCAGCCGGGCTGTGGCAATTGCAAGTTCAAGGACAGCCTCAGCAACTTTAGATTCTGTCTCAAAATAAAAATAAAAAGAATCAGGGATGTGGCTCAATGGTAAAGTGCCCTTGGGTTCAATCCTCAGTTCCAGAATGCAAACACAAACTAAACACACACACACACACACACAGCAAAAAGAAAGACAAAAAGAAAGAAAAGGATTGATGAGTTGAGGAGACACCTCCCATCTCTGCTGTGGCCTGGCGTCCCCTGGCTGCTCTATGGAAACCCTTGGACACCCCTGGACTTCAAATACCCGTCAGGAGAAAGTGTCCTGTGGCTCCTGATTTCTGAGCTCTGGCCTCACCAACGGCTCTGGGGCCTTGTTTATGTCCTCTCCCTCAGTATCAGTCCCTCATCTTCTCAGGTGGGAATGACTTGTTTCTTAAAATTGTTTTGAAGGTAATGTGGAGTAATAGACAGGAAGTGAGCCGCGGCTGCAGGGTGGGCGTTCGGGTCAGCATTTACATTTTGACATCAGGAAGCCATTTGACCCACACTGAGCTTCTGATTTACTATGGCTCTCCATTTATTTTATTGCATTTCCACAGATTTATTTTGCCTCGAGTTTCTCTTCTGCTCAATCTCAATTTCCCGGGGTCCCGTGGAAGTTCACATTTCCCTGACTCGATTTCTTTGCCTGGTTAATAGAATTTCTCTTCAAGAGATGTGGAGAGCAGGGAAGCTGCAGTGTGGGTGGGGGTGTCCCTGCCCATGACAGCGGACGTGATCCCCCTGGATGAACATCCAGATCTTCTGAGCACCCAGTGAAGGATGGGTGCAGGGACACTGCTTATCCAAAGCGATGATCCAAGGTGATGCGACAGTCAGTGTAGGCCTGTGCAGTCCTGCTCCGAGCCAGAGACTGTCCTGGGCTGGAGAGAGACCAGTGAGCAAAGCAGACAGAGGCCCTTGCCCTTGCAGAGCCTGGACTCTAGTGCCTCGTGCACTGGATGTGAACAGAAGTAGATGTGCAAATGAGTGAACGTAGGTTCCACGAGAAGAGAGAAGTGGTTGGAAAGAGGAGGGGTGGACTGGAAGAAGGGCACGGGGCCGTGGGCCTGTGGTGTGGCCCCCTCGGTGTGAGCCTCGCCAGGCAAGTGAGGTTGCGCGGGGGCTCCTGCGAGTCCCCACCTGTTCGTCCACTGGATGGGGAAAGGCTGGTCCTGAGACAGAGGAAGGCCATGCACGTGGGATTCCGCCTGGCTGCAGAGGAACCTCAGAGTGGCCTGTGTTGCGTGGAGGGAGGAGGAAGAACGACAGGGAGGGGATCAGAGGCAGGTGAGGGGAGGACCAGACCTACACAGCGCGCTCCAGGCTGCCCTAAGCCACCCGGGAGCCTCTGCTGGGTTTGAGGTACAGACAAGCTGTGCTCTGACACCCCTCCCTCCTGACCGTCCCCTACGGCCCAGCATGAGTCCATCGCTGAGGCTAGTCTGTGGGGGCCCAGGAGGTTCCTGAGTGGAAAGTCAGTAGAGCCGATGACCAGAAGCAGTGGCTGCCCGTGGCCACCACCAGCAGCTGCAGGTGAAAATAGGAGCCAGATGCAAATAAGACCCAGGTGAAAGGCCGGGGCATCCAGGGGAAATAGGATTAGAATGAACCCGGGGGATTCAGGGTTCACTTGGGGGATGCCATTTAATCTGGGCCTTAGTTGATAGGACTTGGATAGGTGCACATGGGAAAAGGGACATTGGACTCCCTGAAATGAGTGCAAAGTGTGCACTTGGGTAGACAGGGCCACAGCTGGTCAAGTGTAAGGCAACAGGCGACGGTGAGTGGTTCACCTTTGCTGCACTGCGGAAGGTGCGAGGGGCAGGGTAGAAAGACGAGGATCGACGGGTTCTCCGATGCCATTTTGGAGGCTCTAAGGAGTCGCATAGCATCGTAATTCTGTGATTAAAGAACCCTGATATCAACTTGATAGATTTCTATAAGAACGTCGCTGGGTAGGGAAAGGGATGAAGATAACTACATTCAGAGAAAGGGGTGGAGTTAAGGACCAAGTTTGGAAAATAAGTGGACTGTCATTGGGTATGTGAGTCACCTCCAGAGACGAGGCCAGAAATGTATTAAAACAATCCCATAATAGGTTCAGGTCTTAGATCGATCTGCAGTGGACTTTAAAATAAAAACAAACAAACATTTTCAGGAAATTAGATGACAAGGTAGAGAATTTCAGTAGAGAGTCAGAAACTAAATGAACAAGAGGGTGGAAAATAATAGAATTGAAAAATATAGGACAGTAGAGCGGATTTGATATGTTTGAAGAAAATGGTGAGCTGAAAACAGTTGAAGAAAATATCCAGACTAAAGCAAGGGGGGAAAATAAGTAAAATTCAGAAAAGCATACAGAGAAGGAACATGCCTGTAATCCCAGCTACTTGGGAGGCTGAGTCAGGAGGATCACAAATTTGAGGCCAGCCTCAGGAATTTAGTGAGAACCTGTTCAAAGTAAAATGAAGAGTTGGGGATGTAGCTCAGTGGCCGATTGCTTGCCTAGCATATGCTAGACCCTGGATTTGATCCCCAGGACCACCAAACCACCAGCAGCAACAACAATAAAAACATACTTAATGGGAGTCCCAGAAGGAAAGGAGAAAGATCATGGGGTAAAAACATGTTCTGAAGACGTCATGAGCAAAAATTTTGAAAAAGTGATGAAAACCATAAAGTCATGAGTTCAAGAAGCGCCATGAACCTCAGGAAGGGTAAATAAACACAAAACCCCATATATAAGTAAGACCCCATATCTAAGCCCCTCACTGTAAATGGTCCAGAAATGAAATATAGGAAGAAAAGAATTAAATGAATCCAAAGAGGGGAAAGACACAAGACTTTTAAATAACCAAGAAAACCAACAGCTGACTTCCTGTCAGACATGTTGGAAGCCAAAGACAATGTGATGCTACTTTCCAAGTGCTAAAGGAAAATAATTCACCAAGTAGAATCCCACCCGCTGGAGAGATCCTTCCAAAGTGAAGGTGAGGCCGGAGACAGTGGCCCACGCCTACAACCCCACGTTGCAGCAGGACGATTGAAGTTTGAGGCCAGCCTGGGCAACTAAGCGAGATCCTGTTTTAAACTAAATAAAATGGAATAAAAATAAATTAATAAATAAGATGGGCTGGGGATGTAACTCAGTGGCAGGGAAATTGCTTAGCAAGGTCCTGGATTCTCTCCCCAGCACTACCAAAAATTAAATAAATAAAATATATTTTTGGCAAACAAAACCAGAATTTTTTTCTTTTCTCTTTGTTAAAAGGAACAGAACTCAGAGGCACTCGACCCCTGAGCCCCATCCTTATTTTGTATTTTATTTAGAGACAGGGTCTCACTGAGTTGCTTAGCACTTTGCTTTTGCTGAGGCTGGCTTTGAACTCGTGATCCTCCTGCCTCAGCCTCCTGAGCGGCTGGGATTACAGGCGTGCACTACCAGGCCTGGCCCAGAACCAGAATTTTCACTAGCCGACGTATCCTAAAGGTAATACTACTAAAAAAAAAAAAAATTCTTTAGATAGAAGGGAAATATCCCTGATGGAAGCCCAGGGACATGGGAGGAAGCAGAGTCAAGGGGACCATGGGGGTCGGTCTCCCTGAGTGCTGACTGAGACAGCGAGTTATTCTGTCTGACGTACATCTCTGTTCCAGGCATGTGCAAGCGTCATTTCTTTTTCCTCCTTGAGGGTCCTGAGGTTGGTACCCTCCTCCGTCTCATTTAGCACACAAAGAGCCTGAAGCAGGGAGAGGCAGGATCGCTGGCCTGAGGCGGCCTGACCCTGAACTTGAGCTGGTCTCACCCTCCAGTCCTCCTTTCCCTGACTGCCTTGGGCTTCACTGAGGTCATCTTAGGTTCCGGGGGGAACTGTGGGGAGTGGATCCATTTCTATGCACCTCGTACTCACGGTCAGATTAGAAGATCGTGGAGAGCAGAGGCCCCCCCCTTGGTTGACTTTATCTACCAACGTGTTTGGTCAGTACCAGGCCCTTGGAGGGTGCTCAGGCCGTAAGTACCCCTGGACCTGTTACAGTGCACCCTGGGCACCGCGGGAAGCGGCTGCAGACCCGTGTCTTGGCCACTCAGGTGAACAGATGCCTAGCATTTCAAGATGCCTTGACATTAGCGGAGTAGCAGGACTCAGTGAGTCTAACTGTGGCTGTATTCATGCAGCATCAGACCTCTGGATTGGAATATGAGCAATGAAGTCCAGTGAATTCTATAGCGATGTCAACCAACAAAACTCCTAAGCACCACTAACAGCAGTTTCTTAGTGGATTTGACCCTCGTAGATGCTGGCTCTCTCAGCTTTGCAGGGTCCAAGAAGAAAGTCATGGTATAAAGTGACCAGGCAGAGAGACAGTTGTGAAATTTACTGAGGACCTCATCTGTGCTTAGCTTCCTGCAGAGAGAAGCCGCAAGGGAGAGATGTATCTCCCACGTGGGTCTCAGGCGAGGAAGAAGGAAGAGGACATATAGAAGTCTACAATCTTCTTTATTTCATGTGGGATTCTACTTTGTGTTTCACATCAAGCTGAACTGAATGGGAAAGAGGAGATTTTCAACGTGTTTTCTTCTCATGAATATCCAAGCACGATCATGGGCTGAATCTCACTCTAGTAAAGTGAGGCTTAAGCTGATGCTTACACATGCATACATATGCGCGCACACACACAGGCGTGCACTCCCTTTCAGCTGAAGTCAGTAAAAACTGGTTGATATAAGACACTTAAAAAATTGTAATACATTGATATTTTGGTAGTAATTTCATTAAAACTGTGTATCCATTTGAGGAGAATTGACATCTTTACTATGTTGAGTCTTCCAATCAATGAACACAGTATGTGTCTCCATTTAAATTAGATCATTGATTTCTTTCATTAGTGTTTTGCAGTTTTCAATACACGAGCCCTGTACACACTGGTTTTTGTTTTAGATTTATGCTGAAGTATTTCATTTATTTTTGAGTGATTGTATGTGGTATTATAATTTTATTTTTTGGTTTTCGTGAGTTCATTGCTAGAAGATAGAATTGTAACGGACTTTGGCAGGTTGATCTGTGTCCTGCAACCTTGCTGAACTCATTTACTAGTTCTAGGGGATTTTGTTATAGATTTCCTGAAGTTTTATGCATAGATGATCATGTCCTTTGCAAGCAGAGACAGTTTAATTTCTTTCTTTTTAAAATCTGCATGCCAACTGGTTTTTGAAAAAAAGCACAGAAATGATTCAATAGAGGAAGTTCAAGTTTTTTTCAACAAAAGTGCTGGAGCAATTGAATAGCCGTAAGCAAAATAAATAGATAAATATAAAAATCCAAACCCAACTCCAAAACCCCAAACCAAAGATGCCTTGACTTAACCTCACAACACTACTGCAAAAAGTAGCTAAAAAGATTATAGATTTAAATTTAAACTATAAGCTTGTAAACATTTTAGAAGAAAATAAAGGACCTAGAGATAGATATTTGTTAGATATGACATGAAAAGCGCTATCTAAAAAGAAAAAAATCAATAAATTGAACTTCATCTAAATAAAAAATCTTTTGCACTGTATAAGATGCTGCTAAGGGAATGAAAACACAAGTTATAGATTGGGAGAAAGTATTTGCAAGCCACATATCTGACAAAGAACTCATATTTAGACTATATAAAGAACTCCCAAACTCAACATTAAAAAAAAAAACAAACAACAAAACACCAAGACAAGAAAACAGACAAAAGACATGGAGTGAAATTTCATCAGAGGGGGCTGGGGTTGTGGCTCAGTGGTAGAGTACTCACCTAGCATACGTGAGGCATTGGGTCTGATCCTCAGCACCATATAAAAATAAAATAAAGATATTGTGTCCACCTTAAAAAAATAAATATTTGGAAAAAAAGAAATTTTATCAGAGAATCCTGATAGCAAGTAAGCACATGAAAAAAATGTTCAAAATCATGGTTGTCAGGGGCATGCAATTAAAACCAAGATGAGCTATTATTACACATCCATCAGAACAGCTAAAAATTTAAATAACAAAAATATCAGCAATGCCAAATACTGTTGAGGATGTGGAGAATCCATATGTCTCTATATTCCTGGTAGGAAAGTAAAATGATCTAGCCACTCTGGAAAATAGTTTGTCAGTTAAAAAAAATACACTTACCATGTAACTCTGTAGAATCATTCCTAAGCATTTATTCTAGAGAAATAGAAAAAGTCACGTCCACCCCAACCATCTTAGTATGATTACACAGCAGTGTTGCTGGTAACAGTCCCAAAGTGTAAACAGCTAAAATGTTCTAGAATAAACCAGTGAAACAATATGTGGTAATACATTCCATGGACTATTATTCAGAAAGGAAAAGGAACTATTCATACATGAAACAACTTGGGGAGACCTCAAGGACATTATTTTAAGTGAAAAAAGTCCAATCTCAAAAGTTTACATATTGTATGATGATATTTGTACAACATTTTTTGGGGGATACTGGGAATTGAGTTCAGGGGCACTTGATCACTGAGCCACATCCTACCCCTATTCTGTATTTTATTTAGAGACAGTCTCACTGAGTTGCTGAGGGCCTCCCTAAATTGCTGAGGCTGGCTTTGAACTCTTGATCCTCCTGCCTCTGCCTCCTGAGCCGCTGTGATTACAGGTGTGGGCCACTGTACCCGGCCTTTGTATAACATTTTAAAGTGACAAAAGCGTAGCATTGGAGAACATTAGTGGTTTCCAGGGGCTAGGGATGGTGGGGGTGGGGAAGGTCAGGGGTGACTCTATTGGAGTAGCATGAGGGAGGCTTGTGGTTATGGAATAGTTTGATATCTTTTTTTTTGTACCAGGGATTGAACTCAGGGGCAATCAACCACTGAGCCACATCCCCAGCCCTATTTCGTATTTTATTTAGAGACAGGGTCTCACTGAGTTGCTTAGCACCTCGCAGTTGCTGAGGCTGGCTTTGAACCTGCGATCCTCCTGTCTCAGCCTCTTGAGCTGCTGGGGTTCTAGGCATGCATTACCGCACCGAGCAAGTTTGATACCTTGATTGCAGCAAAGGTCACATCCGTCCACACCTATGGTAAATGGATTCAGAGCTGTAATGCCAAGTACTTGTTTTGATATTGTATCACAGTCATCATGTAACATGTACTCATTGGGGAAACTGGGTGAAGGATACAGGGGATATGTCTATACCGTGTTTGCAACTTCAGGAATCAGTCATTATTTCAAAATAAAAAAGCAGAGCTGAAAAACATTTCAGCCATCCTCAGAAGCCAGAGAATACAGAATACACCCTGTGCCCACCTAGCTTAGGGGAAAAAGATCACAAATCTCCCTGTGTACAACCCCCTCACTGCCCAGGTCACATTCTTCTTTCTCTACTTCTCTGATAAATCACTATCTTGGTTTTGATGTTAATCATTTATATATATATATATGTGTGTGTCTCTCTGTGTGTATGTATATATATATCCCACTATAAGCATATGCATCTTTAAATAATGTATAGTATTATTTTGCATATTTTAAAACTATTTAAATAGGATTGTGCTATCAAGCTGTGCTTATCCTTCTATAATTTGCCTTTTTTTTTTTTTACAGAATTATGTTTTTGAGATTTGTCAAATGGATCTATGTATAGCTTTAGTCATTTTCATGGTGGTGTAGTAGTCTATTAAATCAATTTGCCACAATTATTCACTTCCTTGATGAACATTTAGGTATTTCCAGTTTTCCACCTTTATACCCAATGCTGCAACAGTCGTCTCTTGACCATGTGTGGAAGTTTTGGGGGGCTGTGCCTTGGAGTGGAGTTGCTGGGTGATGGGTCACATGAACGTTCAGCACTATTAGGTATTGTCCAATGTTCTCCAAAGTGGTTCTCTTGACACCATATGAGAACTATTGTGCCACGTGGCTGCCAGGATCTGGTAATATCAAAATTGTTGCCAATCAAATGGATACGAAAAGGAACTATATTCTGGTTTGAATTTGCATTCCCTATCTTTGGTAATTTTTGAGCACTTAAAAATATGTTCTTTTGAGTATTTTGGTATATTCTTTAATGACTCCCTATTCACCTTCTTCACCCATTTTTCTGTTGGGTGGTTTGTTTTATTCTTTGCAGAAGTTCTTTATATAATTTAGATACAATTTCGGGATTGTTTATGTGCATTATGAATAACCTCTGTAAGGCTGTGACTTGTGGGGTCATCATGTATGGAGTCTTTGATGTCCGAAACATTTCAATTTTAATCTGGTTGAAATTGTCAGTGTTTTCTTTGATAGTTTGTGCTTTTTATGTCTTGCCGAGAACTTTATTTCCTGCCTAAATATTATATTTTCATACATTTCAAATATGTCTAAAAGTCTTTAAGTTTTGCTTTTCGTTTATAGGTCTTAATTCATTTGCAATGGATATTTTGTGTATAATATAAGATTGGGACCAAATAGATTACATCTCCGCGTCAATAATCATCTCGGCACTATAGTTCTGTTCACTGTATATTATATCCTTGGTCCTAAGAGCTGCAAGTTCACTTCTGTCATAAGTCAAGTTATTTTTATATACATGGTTCTCTGGGACTCCTTATTCTGATTAATCTAATCGTCTCTTTTAATGCCAATACTACCTTGTTTTGATTACTGCATCCTTATTAATAGTGTTGATTTCAGGCAAGGCAAGCCTAGCTACCTCAATTCTCTTTCTCACATTGTCTTGGCTCTTCTTGGTCATTTAGTTTCCCATAGAATTGTCAATTTCTATGAAAAAAAAATCCTTTTGGGATTTTGATTAGAATTTCACTTTATTATGCTATAGTTTTGGGAAAATTGATATCTTTATGATATTGAGTCTTCCTGTTCTTTAACAATGACCATTTTACAATGTCTTTAGGTCATCTTTAATGGCATTAAGAAGTGTTTAATATCATATTCATAAAGGTCTTGTGCACTTAACTTAGATTTAGTCTTACTTTATAGCTTTTTTTTTTTTTCCCCCCTGAGACAGGGTATTGCTATGCTCTCCAGGCTGTCCTCCATCTGCTGGGCCAATGATCCCGCCTCAGCCTGCTGAGACCAGCTGCAGATGCTTTATAGTTCTATTGTCAAGTGTATCTAAAATTGCTCTATTTGATGTTGACATACAGGATTATGGTTCATTTCTATATAATGATTTTATATCCCCTACTTTTGCTGAATTTTCTTATTAATTATTAAAAATTGTCATTGCTGTTTTATGTGGAAATCATATTATTTGTGAACAATTTCAGTTTTTACTTTTAGTAAAATGCTGAGTGGAAGCAAGAAAGTGGTATCTTCACCTTGTTCCTGATTTGAAAAATGCTTTTTTTTTTTCATTTCATTTTGGGGCATTGAACCCAGGGGTGCTCTACTACTGAGCTACATCCTCAGACCCTTTTATTTTTGTGTATTTTGAGACAGGCGCCCTAAGTGGCTGAGGCTGGCTTATGAGCTTGNACACTGCTTATCCAAAGCGATGATCCAAGGTGATGCGACAGTCAGTGTAGGCCTGTGCAGTCCTGCTCCGAGCCAGAGACTGTCCTGGGCTGGAGAGATCCTTCCAAAGTCAAGGTGAGGCCGGAGACAGTGGCCCACGCCTACAACCCCACGTTGCAGCAGGACGATTGAAGTTTGAGGCCAGCCTGGGCAACTAAGCGAGATCCTGTTTTAAACTAAATAAAATGGAATAAAAATAAATTAATAAATAAGATGGGCTGGGGATGTAACTCAGTGGCAGGGAAATTGCTTAGCAAGGTCCTGGATTCTCTCCCCAGCACTACCAAAAATTAAATAAATAAAATATATTTTTGGCAAACAAAACCAGAATTTTTTTCTTTTCTCTTTGTTAAAAGGAACAGAACTCAGAGGCACTCGACCCCTGAGCCCCATCCTTATTTTGTATTTTATTTAGAGACAGGGTCTCACTGAGTTGCTTAGCACTTTGCTTTTGCTGAGGCTGGCTTTGAACTCGTGATCCTCCTGCCTCAGCCTCCTGAGCGGCTGGGATTACAGGCGTGCACTACCAGGCCTGGCCCAGAACCAGAATTTTCACTAGCCGACGTATCCTAAAGGTAATACTACTAAAAAAAAAAAAAATTCTTTAGATAGAAGGGAAATATCCCTGATGGAAGCCCAGGGACATGGGAGGAAGCAGAGTCAAGGGGACCATGGGGGTCGGTCTCCCTGAGTGCTGACTGAGACAGCGAGTTATTCTGTCTGACGTACATCTCTGTTCCAGGCATGTGCAAGCGTCATTTCTTTTTCCTCCTTGAGGGTCCTGAGGTTGGTACCCTCCTCCGTCTCATTTAGCACACAAAGAGCCTGAAGCAGGGAGAGGCAGGATCGCTGGCCTGAGGCGGCCTGACCCTGAACTTGAGCTGGTCTCACCCTCCAGTCCTCCTTTCCCTGACTGCCTTGGGCTTCACTGAGGTCATCTTAGGTTCCGGGGGGAACTGTGGGGAGTGGATCCATTTCTATGCACCTCGTACTCACGGTCAGATTAGAAGATCGTGGAGAGCAGAGGCCCCCCCCTTGGTTGACTTTATCTACCAACGTGTTTGGTCAGTACCAGGCCCTTGGAGGGTGCTCAGGCCGTAAGTACCCCTGGACCTGTTACAGTGCACCCTGGGCACCGCGGGAAGCGGCTGCAGACCCGTGTCTTGGCCACTCAGGTGAACAGATGCCTAGCATTTCAAGATGCCTTGACATTAGCGGAGTAGCAGGACTCAGTGAGTCTAACTGTGGCTGTATTCATGCAGCATCAGACCTCTGGATTGGAATATGAGCAATGAAGTCCAGTGAATTCTATAGCGATGTCAACCAACAAAACTCCTAAGCACCACTAACAGCAGTTTCTTAGTGGATTTGACCCTCGTAGATGCTGGCTCTCTCAGCTTTGCAGGGTCCAAGAAGAAAGTCATGGTATAAAGTGACCAGGCAGAGAGACAGTTGTGAAATTTACTGAGGACCTCATCTGTGCTTAGCTTCCTGCAGAGAGAAGCCGCAAGGGAGAGATGTATCTCCCACGTGGGTCTCAGGCGAGGAAGAAGGAAGAGGACATATAGAAGTCTACAATCTTCTTTATTTCATGTGGGATTCTACTTGGTGAATTATTTTCCTTTAGCACTTGGAAAGTAGCATCACATTGTCTTTGGCTTCCAACATGTCTGACAGGAAGTCAGCTGTTGGTTTTCTTGGTTATTTAAAAGTCTTGTGTCTTTCCCCTCTTTGGNCCCCCCCCCCCCAGCACATTTTTTATGTTGAGATGGGATCTTGCTAAGTCGCTGAGGCTGACCTTGAACTTGCGCTCCTCCTATCTCAGCCTCCCAAGTTGCTGGGAGTACAGATGTGCAGCACTTTGCCTAACTGAAAAATAAAAATTTATTTTACTCTAAGTATGATCTTTTGTAAGGTTTTTGATGCTATTAAGATGTCACTTATTTTTAATTTGATAACTCTATTGCTTTTTTAAGCAAAAGGTTTTCTGTCACTATTAAGTTGATCATGTAGTTAATGTGATTTACGGCATTAGAAGATATTCTGGTTTTTGACTTTCCCTTGCTCTTGTGGGTACATCTTACATGGATTTGACGTATTGTGACTTTACACATTATTTTATTCAGTTTGTTAAAATTTTATTTCACATTTATCATGTATTTGCATAAATGAGGTTGACTGAAAATATTTCTCTTTCTATCATAGTCTGATTTTTGGAATCACATTTTTGGAAGTCTCATAAGTTGATGAGCTTTCTTTTTCTCTTCACTAAAACAGTATGAAATCATTTCTTACGGTTTTGATAGAATATGTTTGCAAAACAGTCTGGCCCAGGGATTCTCCTGCCCCTGGTGAAACCAGTAACCACTGATTCAATTACTTTCATGATTCTGTACTCCATTTTTCTTGGGTCAGTGTTTTTAAGTTTTGCTAGAGAAGTATCCATTTGTTTAGGCATTCAGTTTTGTGGTTATAAAGCTTTTATCCTCTCTGCTTATCTAACATATGCATTTACTACTAGGATTGTTCCTCTGGTGTAGTGGAAGTTTTGATGTGTATGTTCTCATTGCAAACATATTTTCATTTCAAATTAATTCATCTGAATATATTTGTAAATTGGTGTTACAATTTCTTTTGTGACCCGTGGGTTATTTAGAACCATGTTTCTTAATTTCCAAGCATTTGGGATTTTTCTAGTTATCTTTGTTTTTAGTTGACTTCTAGCTTAATTCAGATTTCGAGGCTTATAGAATCCTTCCTTAAAACCACAATGTGGCCAATTTTATATGCGTGAAAATAGTTGTATCTTATACTTACTTTTCCATCTATACTCATCAGGCTAAGTTTGTTAATTTTAATTTTCAACTATTCTATATTATTACTGATTTCTTGGCTCATTTTAAGTTTCTGAGATAAATGTTACAAATCCCCACTGTTCATGTAATTGTTTATTTTTAGTTTTTGGTTCTATCAAATTTGTTTTTATGTTTTGTGGGCGTGTTGTTAGGTACATATGAATTTAAATCTGCAATAGTTCTCTAATGAGTTGGACCTTTCTGAACTTCATTCTGTTTTATTTTGAATAGCATTCCATTCCATTATGTGCATATATACATTGACTTCTGTATGCACCAATAGGTGGACACTGATGGTTTCCAGTTTGGGGCTACTATGAAGAATGCTGCTATTAACATTTTTGTATAAGACTTTTTGTGGACGTATGTGTTTAGTCTCTAGGGGAGATTCTTAGGAGAGAAACTGATGGGTTGTATGGTAAATTCATGTGTGACTTTTAAGGAATTGCCAGGCTGTGTTCTTTCTAATATCTTTTATTTTTGTATTTTTATTTGTTCTTTTTAGTTATACATGACAGTAGAGTCTATTTTGATGTGGAGCTTATCTTATTCCAGTTAGGATCCCTGTCTTGTGGTTGTACATGATGGGGAGATTCACTGTGGTGTGTTTTTATATGTTCACAGGAAACTTAAGTCAGATTCATTCTACTGCCTTTCCCATTCCTGTCCACATCCCTTCCCTTTATTTCCTTTTGCCTAGTCCAAAGAACTTCTATTCTCCCTCCCACCCACATTGTTGTGTGTTAGCATCCACATATCAGAGGGAACATTTGAACTTTGTTTTTGGGGGATTGGCTTATTTCACTTAGCATGATAGTCTCCAGATTCATCCATTTTATGACAAATGTCATAAAGTCATTCTTTTTTATGGCCGAGTAATATTCCATTGTGTATATATGCCACATTTTCTTTATCCATTCATCTGTTCAAGGGTACCCAGGTTGGTTCCATAGTTTAGCTATTGTGAATTGAGCTGCTATAAACATTGATGTGACTGCATCACTGTAGTTTTAAGTCCTTTGGGTATATACTGAGGAGTGAGATAATTGGGTCAAATGGTGGTTCCATTCCTAGTTTTTTGAAGAATTTTCATACTGCTTCCCATAGGGGTTGCACCAATTTGTAGTCCCATCAGCAATGTATGAATGAACGTTTTCCCCACATCCTCACCAACATTTATTGTTACTTGTATTCTTGATTGTTGCCATTCTGACTGCAGTGAGATAAAAATCTCAGTGTAGTTTTGATTTGCATTTCTCCAATTTCTAGAGATGTTGAACATTTTTTCACATATTTGTTAACAATTTGTATCTCTTCTTCTTCTGTGAAGTGTTTGTTCAGTTCCTTTGCCCATTTATTGATTTTTTTGTTTATTTATTTTTATGTGGTGCTGAGGATCAAACCCAGTACCTCACACATGTGAGGCCAGCGCTCCTCCACTGAATCACAACCCAGAACTGTGTGTTAAGTTTTTTGAGTTCTTTATATATCCTGGAGATTACTGCTCTAACTGAGGTGTGGGTGGCAAAGATTTCCTCTCTTCACGCTCTTGATGGTTCCCTTTGCCATGAAGAAGCTTTTTAGTTTGATGCTGTTCCATTTATTGACTCTTGATTTTACTTCTTGCTCTTTAGGAATCTTGTTGAGGAAATCGGTTCCTCAGCAACATGATGGAGAGTCGGGCCTACATTTTCTTCTAGTAGGTACAGGGTCTCAAATTAAATTGATTTAAATCAGCTAAATCAATTTAATTGATTTAAAAATGATCAATTTTAAATCATTGATCCACTTTGAGTTGAGTTTTGTGCAGCGTGAGAGACTGGGGTCAAGTTGCATCCTGCTACATATATATTTCTAGTTTTCCCAGCATTTGTTGAAGAGGCTCTTTTCTCCAATGTTCACTTATGCTCCTTTGTCTAGTATGAGAAAGCTGTGTTTATGTGGGCTTGTCTCTGTGTCTTCTATTCTCTTTCATTGGTTTTCCTGTCTGTTTTGGTGCCAATACCATGCTGTTTTTGTTACTATAGCTCTGTAGTATAAGTTAAGGTCTCTTGCCTCTCTTGTTATATTGATTCCCAGATATTTTATTTTTTAAGGCTATGGTGATTGGGGTAGTTTTCTTAATTTCTCTTTCAGCTGATTTATCATTGGTATATAGGGATGCAATTGATTTATGGGTGTTAATTTGATATCATGCTCCTTTGCTGAATATGTTTATGAGTTCTAGAAGTTTTATGTTGGAGTTTTTTGATCTTCTAAATATAGAATCATGCTATCAACAAATAGGGTAATTTGAGCTCTTCTTTTCCTACTCATATCCCATTAATTTCTTTCTCTTGCCTAATTGCTCTGGCTAGGGTTTCTGGGACTATGTTAAATAAAAGTGGTTAAAGGGGGCATCCCTGTCTTGTTCCAGTTTTTAGAGGGAATGTTTTCCATTTTTCTCCATGTTGGCCTTGGGTTTAACATATATTGCTTTTAAAATATTTGGGTATATTCTTCTGTACCTAGTTTTTCTAGTGTTTTGAACATGAATGGATGCTGCATTTTGTCAAATGCTCTTTCTGCATCTATTGAGATAGCCTTGTGATTCTGGTCTTTAAGTCTATTGATGTGGTGAATTACACTTATTTATTTCCATATGTTGAACCACCAACCTTGCATTCCTGGAATGAAACCCACTTGATTATGTTGCACTCTTTTAAATGCGTGTTTATATGAGATTTGCCAGTATTTTATTAAGAATTTTTGCATCTATGTTCATCAGGGATATTGGTCTGAAGTTTTCTTTTCTGGATATGTCTTTGGTTTTGGAATCAGGGTGATACTAGCTTCATAGAATAAATTTAGAAGAGTGTCCTCCTTTCTATTTCATGGAATAGTTTGAGGAGGATTGGCGTTAGTTCTTTGAAGGTCTGATAGAACTCGGTTGAGAATCTATCCCATCCTGGACTTTTCTTTGTTGGTAGGCCTTTGATGGCATCTTCAATTTCATTGCTTGAAATTGATTTGTTTAAATTTTCTATGTCCTTCTGGGTCTTTGAAATGGGCTCTTACTCTGTTGCCCAGACTGGTCTTGAATCAGGAGCTCAATGATCCTCCTGTCTCATCCTTTTATGCTGGGATTTACAGGTGTGCACCACCATGGCCAGCTCATTATACTTTTTATATTATGAAGGAAACTACTTTCTTACTATAAATTTGTTCATCATAAAATTTGCTTTGCCCAGTATCAGTGTAACCATAGGAGTTTTCTTTTGGTAAACGTTGGTGTGATATGTAGTTCCCATTCCTTTTCCTTTTGATGCTATATAGAAAATATAATTGTTTTTTAAAAATATTTTTAAGTTGTCAATCACTTTTATTATATGTGGTGCTAAGAATTGAACCTAGTGCCTCACACATGCTAGGCAAGCACTCTGCCATTGAGCCACAACCCTAGTCCCCGTAATTAGGTTTTTAAAAACTCCAGTCTGATAATATTTGGTTTTTACCTGGAGTATGTAGTTCATCTAAATTTATTATAATTACTCACACATATGGATTTACATGTGCTTCTATAGTCTGTGCTGCATTTTCTCTACCTGTTCTGCCTTTTCTCTTTTCTTAACTTCTTATAGATTGATTGAGCATGTCTTTTATTTTTTAATAATATGATAAACTCCCATAGATCCACATTCATACTCAACCTGGCTATCATCATGATTCATTAATATTTTTATCCCTATTTCTCTATTCTTCTAGATCATATTGAAAAATATGTAATTTCCTTTTAAATATTTCAGAATGTGTCTCTCAGGTAAGAATTCACTTTAAAACATACGACCGCAACATCATGATCACACCTGAAATTTAAAAATTTATTAAATCATCACTACTTAATTTCCAAAATTTTCTTTCCCTCTAAAGTTTCTTCATTCGAATCAAAATTTAATAGGTTGACTAATTGCAAGTCACTCATACGTCCCTTACATCTCTTTCAGTTTCTTTGTTTCCTTTCAATTCTTCTCTTCTTTCTCCCTCCCCCTGCTTCTTGTTTTCATCTTCTTCTAACTATAGCTTGTTCTGTGGCTTCTCATAGTCTGGACTTTGCTGATTTCAGTGTGATCATGTCACTTACCATGTTCCTCGGTTTCCTACATCACCTGTAAGTCAGTGGTCAGGCCTGGAGCTTGCTTCTATTACGATTTCCTGTCAAGGACACCTGGTGGAGCTGGGCGCTGTGGTACTTGCCTGTAATCCCAGGCGCTTAGGAGGCTGAGGCGGGAGGATCCCAAGCTCATAAGCCAGCCTCAGCCACTTAGGGCGCCTGTCTCAAAATACACAAAAATAAAAGGGTCTGAGGATGCAGCTGAGTGGTTAAGTGTCCCTGGCTTCAATCCCTGGTACAAAACAACACAATAACAACAACAAAACAAACAAATCAAAAACAACACCTCATGGGTGATCCTTCCTGTCTCCATTGAAAGCACAGAGCACCTATTTTTCTTACTTTCCTTTTTATGATATTTTCTGAAGTTACTGATTGTTCCCTGGTACTCTGATTCCCTGGGTGCTACAAAATGTGAAAACATCGCGATCCCACTGTGTCTTCCTCATTGATCAGCCGGGTTGCCTCTCTGAGGAGAAACGTCCCCGCCTTACCTATCTGGTTTTCCTAAATCACAGTAAGGTAAGATAAATGCTTGATTCTTTCCCTTTGATCACCTTTCAAAACAGTAGTAGGATTCCCCGGCATCCTCCGGAGGTGACAGGTGACAGAAACACCAAGTGCTGGGAATCATGTGCACGTACACAAAGTCTCTGTGGTTCCGCCCATCACCGTGTCCTCCTGGCTTGTGCATAGGCTGCCCCACCTTGGCCAGTGTGGCCTTCTGAGGTTGGCCCCTGAGTGAGTCCTTTCTGGCGTCCTTCCTTTCTCATATGAAAAGCCTCCTGGTCCAGCTGGTGATGTGTACCGCCTGAACTTCGAGGAGTCCCGGTTTCTTCTAGTGATAAACCACGTTCGAATGCCACACTCCAGGTGCCAGGGTGCTCTTTGCTTCTGGATTGGTCACTGTTTCTAAGCCTTTCTGGTGGACCCAGCTAGGAACTCTGTGAGGAAGAGGACAGATGGTGAGTTCATGTTGGTCTTTCCAGTTAAACTCAGGGTCACAGACTTACTCAGCCCCTGCAGTCTTCCACGCCATGAACCTTGGTTTATGAAACCCACAACATTTCTCATTAGATTTTTCCACAATGAATACAAAATAGTTTAGGATTTTCTGGTCCCCCACCCTGCCCCTCACTTTTTGGGGTCTATATGTCCTCTCAGGGTTGTTCAGTTAGTTCACTTGGGGAATTCCTTTGTGCTTATGCTGCTAATAGACGGCACAGATTAAGCTAGATGAGGTTTATTTATGTAAATCAGCTTTTGATATTTTAGGAATTATTTATAATTTTCTAAGGCAAAATATTGACCTAGTTCCACATGTTCAGTAAAGTCTGGCTTCTATTCACGTTTCCTTTACCATCTTTCAATTCTCCCTTTATGGGAAATACGTGAAATATTTTTATGTCATGTCTTTCTATTATTTATTTTTAATACAGGTAACATGAATGTTCATAACCTCTTGCCTTAGATTAAAGTTTAGCGTACCATACCTGTTTTTCTCTACCTGACATGTCACATGTAGCGATGTGTCCTGGACATCACTAGATAGGACCATATCTTTTTTGCAGTTGCATAACAGTCCACTTGTGAAGGTACAAGAGTATTCAACCAGTGCTTTGCTGATGGAGAGTTGACGTGCTTCTAGGATTTTGCTATTATAAAGATTGTTACAATGAATAGAACTCTGTAGTTTTTTAACCAATGCCCCTTTCAAATGTACAACATAATGACTTCTGAGTTAAAGGATAAATAATATGTAATTTTCCTAATTATTGACAAAGTGACCTCCATGAGGGTGCACAGTGTTGCTCTCACTAGCAATACACGAGAATGCCTGTTCTCTATGGCCTCTCCACACGCCGTGTTGTCATACTTGGGGGGTTTTGACCACCTGAGAGGTGAGAAACTAAACTGAGGGTGGTGCACTTTACAGTTGTCTTTTTTGAGCAAGGCTACATACCTTTTCCAATGGTTAGTACCATTTTCATAGTTCCTATTTGAATAATTAGAGTATTAATGTACATATAGTAAAAACCATGCTTTTTAGTTTAAGTTTTGCATTTGGACAGATGTACATGTAGCCACCACCACAATCAAAATGTAGAATTAATTCATCACAGTTCTCCCGAGCCTCTTGGAAGACAAATCTTCCCCTAACCCGTAGCAACCACTGATTCTTTTTTGTCCCTGCTGTGGTTTGGGTGTGGTTTGTCCCCTAAAAAGTTTCATGTGTTGGAAGTTTGGCCCCAGAGTGAGGGGTACCACCCAAGAGGTGAGGGGTCCCTTTAAAAGGTGGGGTTTAGGGAAGTCATTGGGAGCAATATTCGTGGAAGGCTTAATGTAGCTCTCAGGGGACCCCAGAGAGTTCTTGTGAGAATAATTGTTATAGAAGAGCAAAACTGGCCCCTCCCTGACCTCTGGCTTCGTGTTTCTTATGTGACCTCCTCTTGTATTCACTCTCACAAGGACGGCATCTGCCATGACTTGTTGCAGACAAGGGACCCCTCACCAGACCTAGTACCATGCTGTTTGGACTTTAAGTCTCCTCTCCAAAACTGTGAGCTAATTAAACCTCTTTCCCCCCCTAAGTTACCCTGCTTCAGTTATTTTATTGTAGCAATGGAAGAACTAATGTAGTCCCTATACTTGTACTTTTGAAAATGTCATCTAAATGGAATAATACAATATGTAGCATTTTGAATCTGGCTTCTGTCACTTAATGTAATACATTGGAGATGGTTGTGTGTCACTGGTTCATTCCTTTTTATTACTGAGTCATATTGTTTTATCATGGTATGGAATTGTCACATTTTGCTCATTAGTGGATAAACACATTTGGGCACAGTCTAGGTTTTTAAATTTATTTACTTTTTTGGAGATGGGATCTTGCTACATTTACCCAGACTGATCTCAAATTCACAGGCTCAGCCTTCTGAGGAGCTGGAATTACCATGCCTGGTGAGATTCTAGGTTTTGGATACTATGAACAAAATTGTTTTAAATATTCATATGCAGGTTTTCTTTGTTGTTTTTGTAAACACAGGTTTTCATTTCATCTAAGTAAACACATAGTAGTGGGATTGCTACACAGTAAGAGTATGTTTAACTTTATAAGAAAATGCCTAACTGTTGTTCCAAATGTCTATGTTTGGCTTTTATTTTTGTTGTCTGTCTTTTTGCCATTAGAATATGTGTGCAGTGTATGTCTTTGTGGTTTTAATTTACATTTTCCTAGAGACTAATGATGTTGAGCATGTGCTTACCTGCCAACGCCGGCATATCTTCTTTGGTGAAATGTATATTTAAATCTTTTTGTGCATTAAAAAACAATTGGGTTAAAAATTGGGTTGATTATTATGGAGTTTTGAAAATATATTCTTCATATAAAGAACTTCATATTTTTCAGATAAGTGATTGGCAAATAGTCTCTCCCAGCACATGGCTTGTGTTTTCACTCTCTTAATGGTGTCTCTCGTAGACAAAAATTAATTTAAATTTTGTTAAGGTGACTTATCAGTGTCTTCTCAAGGGTGGTACTTTTGGTGTAGTAACTGGGAAATTGCTGCCTAATCTGAGCTCATAAAGATCTTCTCCTGTGGTTTCTTCTAGTTTGACACTTATAGCTTTTACATTTATGGCCGTTATTGATTTTGAGTTGGTTTTTATATAGGATGTAAGGTATAGATTGTGGTTCATTTTTTTTTTGCATATGGATATAAATTTGTCCCAGCATCATTTATTGAAACCATAATTTCCTTTCCATTGAATTATGTTGGCCTTTTAGTTGAAATCTATTTACCATATATGTGTAGGTATTTATGGGCTTCCTATTGGTTCCATTGATCAGTAGATTTATCTTTTCTTCGAAACCACACGGACTCGACTCTAAAAACCTCATGGCATGTGTGGAAATCAGGCTGAGTGAGTCTTCACCCTTTGTTCCTCTCTTCTAGATTTGTTTCTGGTATTCTAGTTCCTTTGCCTTTCCATATAAATTTGAGAATCAGTTGTCGATTTATTCAAAAAATATGCTGGGATTTTTATTGGAATTATATCAAATCACTAGACCATTATCAAGTCTTCCAATCTATGTTCATGACATCTCTTCTATTTATTTATTTTCTTCCAAGTGTATTTTGTGGAGATTAGCATACTGATTGTGTGCATACTTTATAAGATTATACCTAAGTATTTCATGTGTTTTCCTATGCTTGTAAATGACATTTTGAAAATTCAATTTCTAATTTTCTTTGGTAGTATATACAAATAAATTGATATTGTATACTGACCTTGCGTTCTGCAATCTTGATAAACTCGCTTATTATTTCCAGTAGCTCTTTTGGTAGATTTTGTTTTGTCAAGAACACCAGTCATATTGTTAATACAGAGAGACATTTCTTTCTCTAGAATCTGTGTGCTTTTTATTTCTTTTCCTTTTGCACTCCTTGGGGCCTCCAGTGCGAGCTTGTACAGGAGTGGTGAGAGTAGAAACCTTTGCCTCATTCCCAGTCTAAGCAGAAAAACATTTTCTCTTTCACCATTAAATATGATGTCATGAAGTCTTCGTTATTCTGCTGGTTATAGAGTTTGGGTGATGCTGTTTATCAGCTTGAAGTTCCTTTCTATTCTTAGTTTGATAAGAGCCTTATTTTTCATCAAGAATCGATGTTGAATTTTGTCAAAGGCCTTTTTATATTTTTTATTGAGATGATTTAGCCTGTTAATATGGTGAATCACAAGGACTAATTTTGAGTGATTGAACTACCCTTGCATTTCTGAGATAAACTCACTCAGGGATGATGAATTATCCTTGATAATTTTGGATCTGACATGTCAGTATTTTGCTAGAGATTTTTGAAGCTATATTCACGAAGCAGACTGATTTGTAATATTCTTTTCTTACAGTGTTTTTGTCTGATTTTGTGCACCGGTAATGGTGGCCTTTATAAAACGAGTTGGGAGTTATTTCCTCTTGTAAGTTCTTGGAGATTTTGTGTGGAATTGGTATTATTTCTTCTTTGCTGTTTGGAAAAATTGCCCCTGAAGCCATCTGGGTCTGGAGTTTTCTTTGTTGAAAGGCTTTAAACCAGGGATTCTCTAAAAGCACAGACATAACAGTACTCAGGTTTCATTCAGTGGTCTGTAGTTTTATTTTTTTATTCCCTACACCTACAAGTCATGTGTTATCTCTTTTCCTTTGTTCTGTACAGCTGGAAATGGATCACTTTTATTAATTTTTTTAAAGAACCAAGTTTTTGTCTCACTGATTTTCTCTATTTTTTTTTCTGTTCTCAGTTTTCTCTTTTGCTTTAATTTAAAATTTTTTTCATTTTGGCAGTGCTGGGGATTGGACATAGGGCTTCTGGCAAGCACTCCACCACGGAGCTGCAACCCCAGGTTTCTTTAATTTTTTTAAAAATTGAGACCAGCCCATGCTTCATGGTACCACGTGCCACTCTGGTTTTAAGCTTCCTCTTTATTATTATATTTCCTCTGTGGATTTTCCCTTGCTTCCTTCTGAGATGCATTTAAAGGATGCTGGCTGTCTTTACCCACTATTGCCAAACATTTGGTAGCAGGAATTTCTCTGGTTATCTTATCTGCCACCTTGTTGGAAATGAAAATCAATCATTTTTTTTAAGGGAGAATCTATATGGTGTCCAATATCTAGTTTGGATAGTTGCTGAAAAAAAAGTTTTGACTGATGTGTTTGAAAACTAAAAATAGTGAAGGCCAGGTACATGCCATACTTCTCTATTTCCCATACATAGATACAAAGTACCAATAATGGTGAAAAGGAGGAACTAAATGCATCTAGGGCACACAAATCCTTCTCTCCAAGCCTGCACTCCCTTCTAAACAACGAAAAATAAAGCCATCTAAAGATTAAAAAAATAAATAAAGCAATTTATGGATTGTTCTCAAGCAGACTTTCGATTAGAGTGCTTATCCAGTAAAGGCTGCTTTGGATTTTGTGAATATCAAAGCTTTGCTCACCTCTAAACTAATGTTGGCATGTAGGACAAAAATCAGGTGCTTATCCGGGCCATTTCCTCCTATTTTGGTGACTTCTGGCCTGGGTCAAGTCTACATGTGGACACTTTTATTCCATAATGGATTTGGACACTTCTGGATGCAGTATGGTTATATTAAAGGATGATGAGAAGGCCTAGCCCCCTCCCCACTGCTGTTTCTACTTGCATGAACACACATACAAACATACCTGTGCTATAAGGGCACCAGGCTTGGGCAAATACCTCCTTGTTACTTTAGGAGTTTTCATGCCCAGAAGAAGGGCATTGCAGACTGTGATTTTAGCCTGCGACCCGCGCTGGCTTCATGAAAGAAGGTTCGAATCATGAGAAACCACTAGGGAGATTTGAATTAAAAAAACAAGACTCTAATTATCTTTAATCCAGCTCCAGGGTGGCTCTTCCTAGCTCCAGTCTCAAGCCACCTATTGTGGTAGTGAGGTTTACTGAAGAGGTTAGCGAGAGAGGGAGAACACGCCAGGGAGTGGACTTTTATTGGGGAACAAAAAATTCTGGGGAAAATCCCATCCAATGAAGATTAAGGGGGGCAGCATCCCAAAGTCAGGGGCAACAATTGGGTCTTCGGGGCAGTGGCCAGACACGCCTCTGCACGGACAAGCCCTGGGACCTGGAGAAGGGTGGAGAAGGCTTTAACACAGCTGTGTCTAAGCGCCTCTCACCCAGCCAGGGAGGTAACTCAAATCATGTGTGAGGATGGCCTCCCACAAGTGATCAGCCTTGGGAAGTGGGAACCAGGGTAACTTCTGCCCTCCTGCCGCTCCAGCACCACCAGGGCTTCAAGCCCAGGGCTTTTGGTATGAGGCTTTGCCGGGCTGATTGAATTACCAACCAAGGTGGGTGTTGATCAGACATTTCCAAGGCAATGGGAATCTCTTGAGTGGACATTCAGGTGGAAATCGAGTTAGTAACCGCCAGATCCAACCCTGCCTCCATACCTCCTCTCTGGGATGTTCAGGATATGAAGACCTTCAGGCAGTTTCCGCATAAGCTGGTGTTGACTACACTGTGCAGCTCCAGGCAGACCAAGAAGCAGCAAGTGGCAGATGGTGGGATGGAAAGAGGGGCAGGGGAGGTGGCAGACTTTAGAGGTGAGAGTTGGAGCAAATGAGACTGAGTTTCCTCTGTGCCTGGTATAGGGAGTGGGTGTGGGGAGGCAGGTCTAACTCAGAGACAGATGGATTCCTGGGAGCTGTGGTTTATCATGTCTGTGTCTGAAAATTTACACTTGGGGCTTCAGAGGGGCTCTCGAACCAATGCAAGTGGATGTGATATTTACTGTCAGGCACTAAGAGACCACAGACCCATTTCCCAGCACCTAGTTTCCTAATTAGGTAGCCAGATAGGCCTGCCCGTGCCATGCCTTCTCCTGCAAACATTAGCTGAAATCCAGCTAGCCAGAGTGCCAATCTGTGCACTGTCCTGCCAGATTCTGTAGGGAGAAACACATTGACTATATAGCCCACGCATATATGCTGTATTTAATTCTTGTGTAGAGATTTGGTCCTAAAACCCTACATGAAAGCCCAGGTCCTAGTAAATCAAGTCAGATCACTTTTGGCAGAGCTGGGGGATGAGGGGAGCCCTGCATAATGATTGCAGAGGCCACTGCTTTTGAAGATGGCAGCTTATATGTCCCTGGGAAGAGGCTGTAGGGGCAGGGGACTCTGTTGCTCAGAGACGGCTCTTAGGGTGCTTACCTTCCCACTGTGATTCTGTGTGAACCTGCTGAAGGGACAGGAAGGGTTGTAATCCTGTTATCCTCGTCCTTTCCAGCTCAGGATTCCAAAATGTGATTCCCAGAGAACATCAGCAAACACAATGGGTGCAGACCAGGGGACAGGCCAGAGGGCTGGGGTGTCTTTGCCAGCTCCTGGCTTCAGTCAGCTCATCCCTGACGGGTGAGCTTGAGAAAGGCTCAGCTGGGCTCTGGGCCTCCCCTGCCTTACGCTGCCTCCCTCCCCAGGGCTACTGCTTCATCTCCATCGGGCCCAGGTGCACCCCAGTCTCCCACATATGCCCCTTTCATTCTGCACCCTTCCTGTCCCCACCTTCCTAGACAGAGGATCCTCTCGTCAAAGAGATCTCTTACAATTGATGCTTTGCCTTCTTGGCCTCCTTAGCTCCTCCCCAGCCTTGGCAAATGCTGCCTTTCCTGGTGAAATTTCCACCTGCCCTCTCCAGCTAGGGAGAGTAGCTCCGAAGGCATTGACCAGCTGACCCCAGGTTTACCCACCAGTTTCTTTCTCCCAGGGGCCTGTCTGGAGCTGCTGTCTGCGGTCACAGCCTGCGGTCTCCCTCTCCTGACTCTCTCGCAGAAAGCTGTTGATAATGTGCTTTCAAACTGGTCTCTTCAAATGCGCCAAGGGCCTGCAGGCTGAAGGCCCCATAGCAAGCAGACTCTTAAGAGTACTAAAGTAATTAAGGGGGAGCGAGAGCTGAGAGGGAAGAGCCGTTCAATTTTAAAAAGAAAATGAAAAATCACCCCAATTCCAGGACCTGAAAATAGCCACAGTGAACACTTGGTGTTTCCTTCCAGGTTTTCCCAGGAGCATTTGTAAAGCGGTGGGTGCTGTGATCACACTGCTGGGCCCTCTCTTCTCCAGGTGTGTCTTGTGCAGGGGAGCCTCAGCTCTGGGAGGAGCAGACCAGGCCAGTCCCCTTCCTCCCTGGGCTGAGAAGCCCGCATTTTTCATCAGTTTCAAGTTCAAATCCAAGTGGGGCTCCCCCTGCACTCCCTCGCCCCCGGAAGAGCATTAGTCCTCTATCCCTGGGCGTGACTCTGAGCTCAGCAGCACTGCCCCTGACCTGGCTCGGAGCAGCAAGGACCACCTAGGCTAGCTCGGCCCCACCTCCCCATAGCAGAGGCAGCTGCACCACTCCTTCTCTGTCTCCTAGATGCCCCCGCACCCTTCTTTTGCTCTCTTTCTCCAAATGGGATTCAGGGCACCTTTCTGCCTTTTCCCTTCACACAAAGGGCCAGAGGCAGGTGACTCTTGCCTTACCAGTGAAGGCCACCATCTGCAGGCAGCCACTTCTCAGGGATGAGCAGGAGAGCAGCCGCCAGGCCCCACCGAGTCTGAGGAGGGCACAGGTGGCCAGGGCTTCTCCTGACAAAGTCCAGCCGTGACTAAAGCTCTGGAAGACAGAAGAAGGACACTACTTTTGTCCCTTCTGTGTCTCCACTCCGCCTGAGGGAGTGGATTGTGTCCTCTGGTCAAGGCTCATCCCTGGCATGAATGTCTCCAGGCCCTTTGTCTCTCCAGGTCCCGCCACCAGAGCAGAATCCATGCTACTTTCCCAGAACCTAGAGATCTCTCCTCCCTTCTCCTGGCCCTTGCTCTGAACCCCTTCAGCTCATGCTCTCCCCATCACCATGACCCTCTTCACACAGTGAAGTCTCTTTCTCAACTATGTTCCATGTAACCAAGACACCAGGATTCGTCACGCACGTCAGGCCTGGCCCTGCCCTGTCCTGAGTGTGACACCCAGCTGTTTGGGAGAGGCGAGGTTAGGGGTTGGGTGTGAAGACTGGTGTGTCTGCTCACAGGTGTGCAAGGACCCTGCAGGGTGTGTAAAGAGGCAGGGAAGGGACAAGAAGAGGTGGCTCCTGGCCAGGGTACTTTATGTGAACTCTGATCTATACTCTTACTCTGGGCTCTGCAAATGGTAGGGGTCTCTGGTCCCCCACAAATGTTAAGCTTCTCTTCTTCCTCACTTATTTGCTTTATTCTCTAGCCAACAAGAATGGCCTTGCTTCTGGGGTCAGGGTCATAGGTCCTCTTTACATCATCTCTCCTGTCAGGGGACTCTGGCTGAAGTGAGAAACTCACCGTGTCTACCCGTGAGGACTTTGGCTCGTGGACGTTAGCTGGGTCTCTCTACACCTGCCAGACACCTCTGTCCCTCCTCTTTCAGCCTGTGGTTCATGAAGGAGGCTAGTGTCTCCAGCCCTGAAGTAACACGTCACCTTCCTCTCCATAGAGAGGTAACTGTCACCTCCAGCACTCAGAGGGCATGGCCTTTTTCATTCCGGTGTTTCTCTTAGAATGGAAAGGTGACTCCCATGTCCTAGGGACCAGCACCTACTGGGTGAGTAAATAAATGTGGGGACCTAGCACTTGATTCTAGAGACCAGGGTAGATGACACAGGCCCCCGAGGGATGTGTGAGGGACAGGACGGGATGCCATGGGAGGGACATTGCTTGCAGGGGTGTTTAACAGGCCAGGAAGGAGGAATCCTTAAGTCAGTCAGATAACTTTGGACAAGTTCCATCATAAAACACTGCCGCCTGCCTCTGCAGACACCTGAGGAGCACTTGGTGGGAAGTCACATAGAGAATGGGTTGTGCAGGGGTGGCTCTCTGGTGAGGTGCCTTGACCCTGGGGAAGGGGGCCTTGCCTCAGGGCTGGGGGTGTAAGGCCTGGCCTAGCTGCTGGGGGTCCCTCTTCTGTGGCTGGGCTGTGAGAGCAGAGTCTGGCCCATGTGTGGGGGATCAGCCAGGAAGGAGGAAATCCTGCCTCCATCCTCCCTGGCTGCCTGGCTTTGGTCCCAAAGATACTATCAGCCTGAATGTCCCAAGGAACAGAGGATGCAACAGCTAGAATTTAAAAATGGCCCAGCTTGGGGCTGGGGTTGTGGCTCAGTGATAGAACGCTCGCCTAGCACATGTGAAGCCCTGGGTTCAATCCTCAGCACCACAAAAAAATAAATAAAAAAAAAGGTATTGTAGTTTTGAGTGCATGCTGTGCCTAAAAAATAAATATTAAAAAAACAAAAATGGCCCAGCTCTACAAGAGTTCCCTGGGCTATTGGGATCCCTTTTCTACCCTTCCTGTTTCTCTTAATCTAATGCATAGGACTATATTCAACTCAATTAGGAGGATTATATGTCTAATAGATTTAATATTTAATATTCAAGCAGAGGCTTCCCCCTCAGTATATTTATTAAAGGGGTCCTGGGAGGAATGTCAGAGTCATGACGTCATAAATATTTAGAAGGTGCTGGAGGCAGGAAAGTGGGAAGAGAGGAAAACAGATCATTTTAAGAATCAAAAAGGAATTAAGTTTTCCTCTTGGATTGGGTTGGTCGTGGAGGCTGCCTGGGCTTCCTGGCGGCGGCAGAAATTCGACTTCAGGATTCAGAGGTGTGAGTTGTGTTCCTGCCCAAAGCTGAGTGGGGCTGGGGTGCCATGTGTGCTGGCTAAATCAAAGTAGTTTTGGGAGCATGCTGTGCCTTTAGGATGCCAAAGCACACATTTTAATGAATAATGGAGGAAAACCTCCCAGCTGGATGTTGCACCCATTTGTATCTTTGATGGTATGGAAGTAGCACTGGTGTGGATTCCGCAGGTGGATGCCTGACTTAGATGTGGAATCTCCACCCCGAGGACTGGTACAGTATCATCAAAACAGTGTTTCCGTGGGTGGCAGGTGATGGGGCAGGGAGAAGGAGGGAGGGGGTTTCCCCAGGGCTTTGCAGGAGCCAAAAAGCTCATCTCCAGATCCCGAGAAGAACTTTTTGATGATTTATGCTCCCCAGCCCCTTTATTCCTCCAGACCCGGAGGACTCCCAGATCCCTGTCTCCTGATAGAATCTGTTTGTTGAACAGTCTGGTGGAGGGGATAGGAAGATGCCAGGAGGGGTTTCCCTTGCCATCCCCTGGTGACACCTCAGACAAGAGTCCTTGCTTCCCAGCCGTTTCAAGAAAACCAAAAAGGAAGTCAGGTCTAGTGCAGGTGAGATCTCGCGTCCCACCCCACATCCCATCCATGCTCCTGCTTTTCCTGGGGCCTCTCTGGACGTGGAACTGGGTGTGAGCTGCTCACCATGCTGCAGGATTTGGCTCTCTGCTGTCGGTGCCTGGAGAGTGGGGACTGTGGCACGCTGTCTAGCAGAGCTGGGGCACTCCCAGCTGGCCTGCTGCTGGACTGGCTGAGATCCGCATGTCCTTTCACAGGCACTTCTTGCCTCTACAGATGTTCACCCGACTCAGTTTAGATGGGCATCTTCCTCTCCTCCCCACGGAAATGGAGGAAAACCCCATAGCACCCTCAGCCCCAGACCTACCTATATCCCTGTATTTCTGGAAATGATCTGGACTTTTCTGTTGTCTTCTGTGTAGATGCTAGGTGGGGGATGGAGCTTCGTCATTGGAGATGGGGCCTTCTCATAAATTTCTGGCAGCTTCCTTAAGAATGTGGGAAGTACTTCATGCCTATGATTTTCCCCTTTGAGGCGTTGGTTGGTATTCTATAAGCCAAGCCATTTGGAGTCTCTTACATTAACTTTCGTAATTGAAATGGTATAAGGAATCTCACAGATGCAGATTCCTCTCCCATGTTCCCCTTCCTTTCTTCTTCCTTCCCACCTGAGTTCCTTAGCTCTGGTGTCCTGGGAGGGGCTTAGTATTAGGGGTACAAAGGTGAACAAAAGCAGTTGCCTTGCCTTCAGGAAGCTCATAAGGGGCAGGTCAGCAGACAGTTGATGATACGGCCTCAAGGAGAGGGAGGATAAAGGGCCCGGGAGAGCACAGGGGCTCCCAGATTGGGGGCTACCAAGGAAGAAATGATAACTGAGCCAAACCCGGCAGCTAGACGGAGGAGATGAGCAATCTAGACAGAGGGAATTGCATGTGCAAAGGCTCAGAGGGGAGGACATCTGGCATGTTGGGGAATTCTAGGAAGCTCAGGAGCACGGGATCATGGAGGGCAGGCGGGTGTGAGGGTCAGGGAGGAAGGACTAGATAGCACTGAAGAGGTGGCTGGACCGGATCATGGAGCGCCTGGTACCAGGAGAGGAACTGAAGACAGTAGAGGCCTGGTGAGCCTCCAGCAGGGGCAGATACAGTCTGTTTCCCGCTCACAGAACGTCAGGCAGACCAGTGGGGAGGCTGCTTCACTGTTCTCTGGTCCTGTCTGCCAGAGTCTAAGGGAGAGAATCTGGTGGCCGGGTGGAGTGAGTGGCAGACAGCACCAAAGAGAAGCAGGCAGAGTTGAGAATGGCCTGTTCCTCCAGCGGTGTATAATAGGGAAAACAAAGGAGCCCCCACAGAGCAGGAGCCCCTCCACCATGATGGCAGCGCTGTGTCCAGTGAACCTACCAGCCTTGTGGGTGCCCTCCCATCCCCAAAGATTTATGAGCACAGACCCGGTCTCTTAGTGCCAGGGTCAAGATAGACGTGATTGGGATGAGCGTTGCCATGGCAACCCAAAGCAAGTTCGGCTTTGGCCTGGCAGATTAGAAGTGATAAAGGCAGAGATGCTGTGGTGAGCAAAGGGGTTTGTGACTGACTTGGAGCTGAAAAGGGGTTGCTCCCATATGCCCAGCAACATCTCCCTGTGAGGCAGGGCAGCGAGGCCAAGCAGCCCTGGAGGGGCTGGTCTGAGCTCTGGCTGGGGGAGCCATTGGGAGGGGTTGGGCTGACCATGGAAATCGGAGTGTAAGACACCAAGGAGTGTGCCTGCATGCCCTTCCAGTGTTCCTGTCTTCCCCTAAGGGCCCCACCTGGGGATACACACAGTAGCCTTGTTGGATGAACTCCAAGATCCCAAGGGCAGGAGGGTGCTGAAGACACAGGGCGGGCAGCGAGCAGCCCACAGGGACATGGAGCATTGGCACCGGAGACGGGGCACCTGGTGCTGGCCCCAATCACACCCTCATGAGGATCACATCCTCAAGACACACTGGGCCCTCAGCTCTCTGAGGGCGTTTTAGTCATCTGCTACTCCCTAGTAAACTTATAGGTCAGAGTGCAGGAGCCCCGTCCTCCTCCTGGCCCCTTCCCTCCCGGCCTGCACACCTGCCTCGGTTCCTCTCATGACTACCCTGCTCCAGCAGCTCACCTGTGCAGGTGAATTCCAGGGCCTGGCTGGAATTCCCCTGCAGCCTTAGAGTCCTTGCCTTTCCTTTGGTCCTTAGACCCTGTGTAGGGCTCTGGGGACACTCCAGTGGGAAGGCTCTGGAACAATGTTCCAAAGCCTGAGGAATAGGAGCAGAAGTGGCTGAAAGTCATCCACAGGGAGCCTGCCCCCTTCGTTTCCTCCCTGTGAAAAAGATAAGGGAGAGAAGCCAAGATCTAACATTGCTCCTGGCTGCCATTTGCTGAGTAGCTCATGTACCAGGCATGGTGACAGAAACTTGACATTATTTTCTATTTTCAACATAAGAGTTCATCATTACCACCCAGTGAGGTGAGTACCATGTCATCCCCATTTGACAAACAGAGGACATGGTGCCTAGAGAGCTGCATGAACTCATCCAAGACCACACAGCAGAAAAATGGCAGAGTATTAGCCTAGCCCAGTGGCCAGGTCCCCTCCCCACGTTGGCCTGGCAGTAGCATTTGGTGAGCCTCCTTTTCAGACCCTTTTTGGTTCCTCCTTATCTTCTTGACTTCCAGCCATGGCAGTTTTTGCTCCCAACATCACCTCTCTGTGCTCACTTCCTTGGAGGGGACCTCCTTAGGCTCATGACTTTAAGTAGCATCTTCACACTGACCACTCCTATATTTCATCAGTTGTTTATTTTTATCCAACTGACTGACACCTCACTGTGGTGTCTAAAGGCATCCATCCCAGAGTGCACATAACCCAACCAATTCTGCACCTTCCATTCTAAACCAGTGTGTCCTGCAATTTCCTCACGGCAATACATGGCTACTCCATCTCTCCATTGCTTAGCCCAGTCATCTTCGAGTCTTCCCAGAATCCTTAGTCTTCACACTCCATCATCAGCTTTCCCTCCAAAATATCCAGGTTCTGACTGCTTCCCCCCGTCTCTTCTACTCACCTGGCCACGTCAGTCACACTCATCTCTGGCTTGGTGACTGCATGCCCTTCCAGTGTTCCTGTCTTCCCCTGAGTCTGTTTTCAACCCAGAAGCTGGAATGATGTCTTAATATGTAATTCAGATCATGTAATCTCTTTTCCTAAGTCCTTTCGTTGGGCCCCATCCCAGGGAACAGCCACCACCTTCCTTGGCCCTGGCATTTCTCAGACCTCACATCCTGCTGCTCTTCCCAGCTCACTTGGCTTCAGTCCTTTGCTCTTGCTGGTCCTCCTATCTGGAATGTTCTTCCTCAAGTAAATGCCTAGCTGTTTAGTACATGTTTGGGAAGTCAGTGGAAGTTGGAGTACAAACTTCATTCTGTGGAAGGTGAGGCATCTATAGGGCTTTGTACATTCTTAGGATACGTTTTTCTAACTTGCAGAGAGGCTCACTATGGACTGCTGGCTGTCATGTGGTCCCTAAACCATCAGCCTCAGAGATATCTGGGGGTGCCCTAGAGGGCCATCAAAGGCTGGAGGTGGGCCTAGGAAGGTGGCCATGAGGGTGAAGAAAGCACCAGAGTCTTTCTTTAAACTGCCTTTGCAGGTGTTCCTGGTGTCCCCCTGGAGCTCTTGCTGACCACGAGAGGGGTTGAATGAAGAGTGGCCTATTGCATCTTGCACTTGGGGCATGAGAACAGCTTTTGTAGAGTCATTTCCAACTACCTGAGAACTCAGAGATCCACTGGCAGAACCTGCAAAGGCGAGGGAAGAGGGGTAGACTTGTAGGCGCACAGACTGGGTAGACCAGGAAGAAGAAAAACCAGCACCAGGCAGACAAGAGGGAGTTGACTTCTTTGGTGGAATGAGAAGATTAACAAAGAAAAGGAAAGAGACAACTGTCTCCCACCTTAAAACAGTAACGTGACTATTATTGTCAATTCATAAAAGAAAGATTATTTTAACAGGAAGAAGGAACTATTCCCATGAAAGGAAAAATATCAGAACAAAGGAAAAATTTCCCAAGAAAGGTCAGTTAGCAACCTTACATAGATTCACATCACACCAACACACACACACACACACACACACACACGCATGCATTCTGCATTATTCTGATTTTTCTTTCTTTCTTTTTTTTTTTTGTTTGGCTAAAGTCTGATGTAAATGTCTCTATGGATAGCTCTGGTCTGTAGATTGGCTTTGGGGACAAATGACTGTGTGGCTGACCTAGCTGTGGGGTATGGAGACAGGATGGGGGAGGGATTAAATGTAAGGTTCCTTTGGGCTGAGAGAAGGCCCCTGAGGCTGGGAGGGCTGGGGACATTCAAGAGCAGAACAGATTGACTCTTATAAGCAAGGAGTTAGATTCAGGGAAGGAGATGTGGGGGAGGGAGGAAATAACAGGTCCTCTCCGAAAGTCAAATACAGTGCCCCGCTGTGGAATCTAATTCTCTTCCTCTCCCTTTTTTTCATAGACCCTTCTGCCGTTGCTGTTCTAATGGCCATTGCCCTGTCCCTAAGAGTGGACTGAAATTTCCATTTTCAGAAAGAATCTCTGGTCAAGCCAAAGGCCTGGGCCAAACTTCAGGAGCCCCAAGGAGAGACCTGTTGGGAAAGCCAGTCCAGAGCTCACTGCAGCCAGCTGACGTGCCACAGGCCTGGAGTGGGTCTTGGCCGGCTGGTGGAGCTCTCCTGGGGGCCCAGCCACAGGCTATTAGCAGCTTCCCCTCCAGACACAAGGTTGTAGCTGCATCACCTTTCAAGACCTTTCTCATCAGTTCTGCTTTTTTAAATTTGTGGTCTAAGCTGCTGACTTACATTGTCTTTATCTGCTTTGACGGTGAGTTCTGACCATCTCTCATGTGGGAAAATGCCTGGCAAAACATCAATTTCCTCTGAACGGAGATTCTGAATCATCCATGAAATGAAAGCTTGTTCCCTGAAAGATCTTTAATAGAGCCACAGCACAGAGGTGGCAGCTGAGCCACTGGACTTCCCCTCAATATCGAGGTGCCCAGCACTCCGTCAGAGTGCCCATATGGTTATGCCCCTGTCTTTACACACACACTCACATGTACACACACCTGCTGAGCGGGGGCAGAGAGGGCAGGGTGTAGGGGGATGGAGAAGGGGATTTAAGTGTTAAGTTGTTTCCCCCTCTTTCGCTGAAGAGCTCTGGGTTGCAGTGAGGAAAGTTGATTCTGGCCCCAGCTCTGACTTCTAAGTTGCTGTGGGACCTTGGACAAGTTATTTAACTATTTTTTGCATTTCATCTGTAAAGTGGGTATCTTTGCATCAGTCAGGGTTTACAGTAGGGAACAGAAACCACTATATTTTAGGTAGAAAGGGATTTTATATAAAGAATTACGTCTTTACAACATCAACGCAAGAGGCAGAAACAAGGAGTCACAGACCACCAGGCCAGGAAACTGCTGCCATCATGGTTGTCTCCATTGTCACCATCATGCCTCATGCCCTTGAAACTGGTGGCAAGATCATGAACCCCAACATCCAGCCACAACCAACAAAGGCTGCCCTGCTGCCCACCTCTGGAGAAAGAGGGTATCTTCGAGCTCTAGTCTCCAAATCCAGCACCAGGCCTAGATTGTGTGAATCCTGAGCTGAGCCATGAGAAGGGCTGGGCAGTGCCATACTCTCTGGAGATAGAATGGTGACCTTGAGAATTGATCTGAACATTCTTTCAAAACTTTTCTCATCAGTTCTGCGTTTTTTAATTTGTGGTTCTAAGCTGCTGACTTACATTGTCTTTATCATGCTGCTGGGGAGATTAGACCTGGAGAATCT
This sequence comes from Marmota marmota marmota, assembly GCF_001458135.2. Taxonomy (NCBI): domain Eukaryota; kingdom Metazoa; phylum Chordata; class Mammalia; order Rodentia; family Sciuridae; genus Marmota; species Marmota marmota. Next base: position 18,646,862 of record NW_026000164.1, on the reverse strand, counting down.
CAGCAGAAATGAGAGCTCTTTCTGGTTTTTATTGGTCTTGCCACACTTTGCTTGCCCCTGTGCATGGACCCAGCCCAGAAGGGGTAAGGTACCCTGCAGGCTGGTGTGGTGGGGCTGTCACCTCCCTTGGGTTCTCCTGCTGATGTCCACTCTGTGTAGGGGTGACAGGGTCATGAAGGAATCTACCGACTGTCTTGTCTTCCTATAATTCCTTCTCCCCAACTCCCAGCCTTGTGCAACATCAAAGAATAGAATTTGAAGGACAGAGAAAAAATGAAGGTTGGGAGCAACCAAGAGTTCTCCTCTGGGGTCTCATGGACCCCTTAGTTAAGCAGAGGTGACTGCTCCTCTGGGAGGGACCTAAGGCAAGAGTGGCAGGGTGTGAGTTCCAGCGGGGCTCTGGTGACTCCATGTCCCGACTCAAGGGCAACGTGAGATAATGAGCAGGATGGAGGTGGGGGGGGGGGGACGCTGCTGCTGCTGCTGCTGCTGGATTACGAGGAGCAGGGGACCGAGGGATAGAACAGAGTTTTAAACATTGATGAGAAACCTTCCGCGTGCTTGCACCACTTTCCTAAATTGGCACTAATCGCCACCTTCTCCCGCCATTCCTGTCAGAAGGGCAGCAGGAGGTCAGATGACCCAGAGAGAGGAGCTGCTCCTTGCTTAAAACTTGTTCCAGATTCACGCGGAGGAAGCAGGAGAAGGTGGCCAGGATGGCTCCTGAGGAGGAGGCTCTGGTGGGGCCCTGGGGATGCCCAGAGGGCTCTAATCTTTCCCACCCCCGCGTGTCCTGAGGACTTTGTTCTGTGGAAATTGTAATCGAAAAGCCTGGGAAACAGGCTTCTTTTCTAATAGTGGCATCATTCAGAGGTAAGCCGGCAATTATATATGCCATCCCTGGGAGGCACCTTTCTGTGTGTGGCCCTGGCCCTGGTCTCCTGGAAGCAGTGACGGTACTTGTAGGGACTACAGCTGGTCATCAACAGAGGGCGTACCGTTTGAGAAGCACAGGGAAGCACACCACGTTTTTCAAATGAAGAACTTTATGGGTTTAAAAGAAGAGCCCGAAGGTCTTTGTGGACATTCAGTGCAGACTCATCAAGAGGGGCTGGGTGGTTTAGTGGAGGATTCCCGGAGTCTTCCTCATGGGGACAGAATAGGCTTAATCGGGCTCCATCACTCCCCCTCTCCGGGTCAGGGGTCTTACCTGCCGGGGGAGGGTGGCCCGGATTGTCTGGCTCTAGGTCCAGGGCGCACCTGTCGCTCCCGCTTCCCACAGGACCACGTTCCTGCTCTCCGGGCCTCGGTGCAGTTTCTCCTGCGGGTGGAAGGAGGGTCTCGGGGCGCCCCAAAGACCCCCTCCGGCTGTTGGGAAAGAGCCCGGATGTGCGCTGGCTGCGCTCGGCGGTGATTGTTATTCAGCGGGAAGAAAGAAGAGGGAGAAAGCAAAGGGAGAAGAGACTGTTTGGGTACAATCTGTGTTTGCAATTTTCCACATCGGTTCTTTTTATGAACGCTCCCAAACAAGACAACAGCAGCGGCTGATTCAATATGCGCCATGCAGGAAAACAATAAAGAAAAAAATAAGGGTTTTTAATAAGCACTTGGAAAGGCTGTAATTAAATCTCGGGCTCTGTTTGGAAAACAAGAATCTCATTTAGTGCTTTTGCCCCGGCGCTCCCTAACATCTGCACCCGTGTTTTCTGCCGGGCAATTACTGCGTCCTCCGCGGCTTGATTAACAAATACAGGTGCGGGACGCGCGCAGGAGGGAGATCCCGGGCTGCAGGGAGGGGCGGCTCGCGGAGGGCGCTAGCGCACACTTGGCTCTCACCCCAACAGGTGTCGCGGGGACCTGAGGGAGCTGGGGAAGGAGGAGCAGCGAACCTCGGGCACTGGGGGCGGGGGTGGAGGGAAGACCTTCCTGCCTCTTTTCCTGCTTTTTTTAAGAGTCTGATTTCCACCAAGGAGCCAGGAGCTTATGGGAACAGGAGGGGCCCTTTGGCCCAGGATTCAGGGACTTAAAAAAAAAAAAAAAGGCACATTTCAGCTAGAGTGAGAGCCCCCAAGTCAATAGGGGCTGTGCATTCCCAGAGACATTTCTTTGCAGGAATATTGCTGAGTGGATGGATTTGTCCCCTGTATCTCCTGCAGTTTAAAATAGCTGCCTTGACCCCAGGCCTCTGCCTGTCCTGTGGAAGTGCCATGCCTTCCCCGCCGGTGTTCTGAGTAATGTTTTTACGGAATAGTCACGGCCAGGTACCATGCAGAGCCCTCTGCCTGCTCTCTCACCTGAGCTCCTCCGCATGGCTGAGATGACAGTGCTGGTGGACCTAAGAGCCAGCTCTTGCACCTAAGTGGTATGGCTCCAGATTCCTCCCTCTCCAGCTCTGCCTGCCTTGGCTCCCTGGTTGTTTATCAGAGATACGTTCCCCCTTCTCTTCCTGTGCCTTATTCTGGGACCCCATTCTCAGGCATTTTAACAGTGTTTACTGGGAGAGGGGAGAGGAAGAATCCAGGTCAGGTTTGGGTTAGGGGACATCTCAATGTCCCAGGGACATGGTTGAGGTTTGCACTGATAGATGTCTCACTGGTATTTGGATCTGCAATCTTGGGTAAAGCTACCAAGACTCAAAACCTTTTCTAGAAGGCTGTTCTAAATATCAATGCTGTATCCAAATGTTCTGTACCATGAGGACCTGTAAAATTGGTCGTATGCCTGTCCAGAAGCGTGGCTCAGGTTGGCGGTGCCCAGAGGGCTGAATCTGTTGGCTCTGCCGTCTTGTGCTGATTTACAGGCTGGCTGTTTTTCCAGCTCTCTGACGCAGAACCGGAGTCCTTTGGAAAGTTGGCCTTTCCTTTCCATCTCCCTGTGACCTTCAGGAAAGGATTCTCCCTCCCAGAGTCTCAAGGACAGATGGATTTCCTTGCTAGAGATGGTGTCCAACTCCATGGTGCTGCCTTATGGCTTTGAGATCCCCCACTCTTATCCCGGCTGTGTCTCAGTTCTAGCCAGAAGCTGGCTCTGGTCCTTCCTTCCATCCTCGGCTCCTCCCAACAGCGCTAAGAATACAGCTCTCCCTGCCAGCTGGAAGCCACCCTGTTTGGTGTGTGTGCTCATGGCAACTGCTGTCCCCAGTGCCAGGCTCCTGGAGAAGAACTGAGATTCTGGAGCAGCCAGCCTCCTCGCCAGCCCTTGGCGCAGCTCCCCGGCTTCCCGAGATGAGGAGAAAGAAAGCTCTGGAAGCTCCGCTCTCGGCTGCCTCTTTTGTGGCTGTTGAGGCTGCTGTGGCCTGTTGCTGCTGTGGCTGTTGGGGAAACAGCTTTTGAGGAGTTGTAGCCTGTCTCAACAACAAAGGAGAGAGAGAGAGAGGGAGAGAGGGAGAGAGAGAGAGAGAGAGAGAGAGAGAGAGAGAGAGAGAGAGATATGAGCATCACCAAATAAGGAAGTTAATTAATATTCTTGGAGCTAACTCTCTTAGCAGCATCTCCTGTCATCAGTAAGCCAATGCAAAGGTGAAAATCCAGATAAAGAGGAGAGTAGCAGGTCATTCCTTTAATGCTGGGATGATCTGCTTAGTGTAGTCTGAGAAGATGAAACAGTTAACCATTACCTTCTTGTAGTAAATGCAAACTTTAGGAAGCACTTGACTCTGTCATTAATAACACCACCTGGCATGCATTTTATACTTTCTTCTGGGAGTTCTGATGGCTGAGAACGCATGATTTCATTTATTGTCCCTGCCATGCTGGGACCTGGCATTCCCCCTCCCCCATTTTTCAGATTAGATCATCGCCTGTTAATGGCTAAATGAGGTGTCTCTATCCCAAGCCATTGCTCCTCCACTGAAATTCCTTAATGCAATGGGAGCTTGAATTTAGGTCTCCTTTGAGAGGCTCCATGTCACCAGGGCTGCTTAGCATGCTGTAGGAAAAGGTGGGTAAAAAATCTGATGCTCAACAGATGGTTCTTCTACAAGGTGGCTGCTAAAGTGATGCCTGTGCTCATTGACTGTCTTTATGAGGGTCATTGAAGCAACTCTGGTGGCCCACACTCTCCCCCCATGACCCAGGTGGAAATCAGCCACAGCTATGGCTTCTCCACAGTTTGCCAAGTCTGACTGCCAAGCCCTGCCTCTTGGATTCTTGCATATTGTCTCCACTGAATATCTGTGAAGGATCCACCATGATTTACTTTAGTGACTTTGAACAGACATGGCCCTACCCTAGGTGAGTACTAAAGAGCATGTACATGGGCATTAGATGCATCTGCAGTGATGCAGGCCCTGGATGAAGAAAGGACTGGGCTTTAATCATTGACTACTTCTTTTCTATGCCTGCCACACAATCTTTTGAGCAGTGACTTTTCTAGGTTCCCATGTGCATGGTTAGAAGTGCTGAGTTAAAATCAGAGGTGTCTCTGCTTAGTATTAGTATCTTTGGAGAAACAAAACTTAAAAGCAAGATTAAAAGACATCAATAGTCTGGGACTGGGTTGTGGCTCAGTGGTAGAGCGCTTGCCTAGCATGTGTGAGTACCACATATAAATAAATGAATAAAGTAAAGGTCCATCAACATCTAAAAAAAAGACATCAATAGTCTACTGGAACACAGTATGTCTCCAGGATTCTCTGGGGGAGGCTGGGTGGCCATATATTGTTTTTAGTCTTTCTTGGAGAAGTGAGAGCAGATCTATCAGCCAGATCTTGGATATGCCAGGCCCTCACTTTGGCTTTATTGCTTTTAGAATATGGATCAACAGCCTTTCTGCTAATCATAAATGCAAACAGGTTCATATCATATTTGGATGACCCTGGATGGACACATGCTTAACAGGGAGAAGTGGACAACAGAGAGATAGGCAGACTTGTTTTGGATGGCGCCTAAGCTGTTTGGCCTCTGAGGTTTCTTTCACATGAGTCTCTGTGCTTCTGTGACTCTCTTCATAGTCAAGTAGAAGGCAAGGAAGATAAATATGAAGATGTACATGGTGTGACACAGGAGGAGTCAGGACTAGCTCCTAAGGGTGACCTGTCTTCTCTCTCCCACCTGCCATGGGTGTAGTGACCTGGTTTGTGACTCTGCCCCTCACAGGATTCACTTTTGCTGGACTGGGGCTAGTTTCAAAGGCCATCTTGTAGCAGAACCAGAATTTCCAATTTTTCATTTATTCCTTAACCTGCCTTGTCCTGAGTATTCTTATTTAACCCCCAAGGCTAAGTGTTTGGAGAAAATAATTTCCCCCGATGGGCTTTGCCAACCCAAGTTTGCAATTTTCTATCCTCCAGAGAGTCCTTTCTTCACTGGGTCAGTCTTGGCCCAAGAGGTTTTCATGTGACCTCATCCTGGGCTTAGGCATTTCTGTACATGAGGAAGTCAGGCCCATGTTCTCCCTTATTCCTGGCTCCAAGATAAAGACTTACATAAACAGGTTAGATTAGGAGCTCTGGCTGATTTGGAAACACAGTTTATCAATGTGAAAAGCATAGTGTAGGAATGCTCCCTACCTTGTGCCTCACACATGGCTCTGGGAGGAGTATGGGTCTCCGGAGGGCAGGAGGGGAGCATGAGGTTCAGGAGCAGGATGGTTCATGGAGATGCTTTGTTGGAGGGGGGACTGAGATGAATCTGATCTATCTAACCCTGGTGGCATGGACTTCTCAGTGGTGATCCCTGCCTAGCCTTGGCCGAGCCCCCACATCAAAGGTCTGAGGCCAGGAAGGCCCATGCGAGTCAGAATTCCTAAGTGTGCCTCTGGGGGTACCCACTGAACCAGAGCTTTGCCAGTCTTCGGCAGCCTTCTCTGGGTGGAGCACAGAAGATGAAGAACTGTTATCCAGTATTAGGACCTTCTCAGACTGTGTCTCCCTATACCACATCCACATGGGCTGTTGTAAAATAGATTAAAGGATTGGCTCAATTCATCATTTCTGTCCTGTCAGCTTGCATTTTAGAGGTGGGTCACATTTTTTTCTGTTTCTGTTTGTACAAAAAGAGAACACCATCCCTGAACAATAATTTTGATAATAGTAATGGTAATGCTATTTTCAGCCAGTGTTTTTGAGCACCTAGATTATATCCCAGGTTCATGGAATGGCAATACAGGTGAACAAAACAGTTAATTCCCTCATGGAACTTACATTCTAAGAGGAGAAAGAGAAGATAAAAACACAAAGATACTCTTTAGCACCTTGGATGGTATATATTTGAGGAAGAATAGTCAAGTGAGAATGGTAGGTAGGGAGCAGGGGAGATGGAGGAGCTGCAGGGGGTAATCAGGGAGCTGTAGGTGAAGGGGGCCAGGAAGTCAGCCATGTGGCTATTTTGGGAGCAAGCTTGTGAGCATAGGAAATAGCAAAGCTTTGGAGGCAGGAGTCTATTCAAGCCATAGCAAGGCCTCCAGTGTGTCCGGGTAGCAGTATGATAGTAACGATAATAACAACAAAATCAATGAGGCAGCTAGTATTTTCATTCCTATTTTGCTAATGACTGGCCCACGGTTCAGGGCCTTTTCTCAGTCAGCAAATGGCAGGATGTGGGAAGGAGTTTATGGTATTTGTCAAATGCATTTGGCTTCTTTGATGGGGAGAGAGCTATGTACCTGCACAGAGCAGGGGCCTGCTTTTCCTTTTCTTCCTTCTCAAATAATCCGTGAATATGTTACTAGAACTTAATTGATCTTTATGGACACCTAGACACAGTGGTCCTGAGTGAACCCAGAGGGAAGAAGCATCAGAAACAAGAGAAAGAAATAAGTACCCCATGACTGAGGATGGAGAGAAGGATTATGTTTTCCTGGAAGCCTTTTCTGGGTCTCTCTCCAGCTGCCTCAGGCGCTGGCCGTGGTGCTGAATGCTGATGCTCGGAAGGCAAGGTGAAGTTGTCTGTGGTGGGTGATTTTTGCTAGTGCCGCAGTTAGCTTGCATGTGTGCGTGTAATATCAGTTAGGACACACAGCAAAAAGCAGACAGGAAGAAGGTATGATCCTAGACCTCACACTGTCACCTTTTTGCTTTGGTTGTCTAGTTTTCCCACCCAGAAATGTTCAAAACCTGCTTTGAATCATCTTGGACATCACAAAGCTACATTAACTATTTCTCTTTTAAAGTGCAAATTTACATAGAGCTTATTTCCCACAATATAATTGTTACCTATTCCCATTCCACTATGAGATTCACATTTTCTTGAGGTCACAGAAGTTATTCTCCATTTCTTTTGTGCTTCTTACTGCATCATTATGGGTGTATGACCAATTTGCAAAAATCTCAGATTGTTTTTTGAGTCTTGGTGCTTTTCAAAAGCTTCTTATAGTCTTTCCTGGATCTCTTGTTGATCAGAACCATGATAGTTTTTTGTTGGGCTAAAATCTCATGTGTTAAACAATTGATTTTTTAAAAAATGTAAAATAGCTGTATAGGAGTTAGGCATTATAGATAGAGAAGGGGGTGTGGAAATGTGACTGAATGATGAGGAGGCAAGGGTAGGTAAGAATCAAAGTGACAATATTTGTGTCTCTTAGAAGGGAGGGTAATTGTGTTGCATTTTGTGGGTTAATTGTGAAAACTATGAATTGCTTTGGCTTGTCCTAAACTGCTGCTCCAGATGACAGCTTGTCAGGTTATGGATGCATAGATTTTGTGCTTGAATTTTTGGCATTTGGCTATATCCTTTTCTTTTTGGAAGAAGATATTACTTCATTATTTTAGTCCTTTGTCCTGGATATTTGAGTAGAACCAGTAAACATTATTCTTCCTTGGAGGAACCAAATTGTGCTCTCCTGGAGTCCAAGAGAAAGGAGCAGAACAGAAGAAGGTCCACCAATCAGGCCTCTTCCCTAACCACATTTGTCCCATGTGGTGATCCAGGTAAAATCCATTGCTATCTTTCTCCAGGTCTTGGCGGCAGCTTTTGTAACTTGGACAACAATAATATATTAAGTAACAAGACATTTTTTCTCATCTCTGGGAGAAACTTGCCGATGTTTGATGACTGTGGAGATATCACAGAAAAAGCATTAAACTTTCTTTCTTTTTAGCATTAAACTTTCCAACAAAACTGGGCCCAGTATTAATCATCTGTCATCCCGGAATCTCAGCAAGCAGGAATCAGAGAATGAATTGTGTGTGTGTGTGTTTGGGGGTGGGGAGGTGAGGGTCAGCTCTCCAGGAGCTAGGAAGGATGAGAGGTGGAAGGAGGGGGAGGAAGGAGTGATCTGGAGATGGTCAAGTGGGAAGGAATGCAGATGAACTGAGGAGGAAAGTGAAAGAAATTAGAGCAGTGGGTGGGGAAGTGAATAGGGGCCTGGGAAGGCGAGAATGATCGTTAGAATTCGAAGTGAATAATTTTGAACAGTGCAGTGTGGTTGTAGGTAGGCAGGCAGAGGTGTGGGAGAGGAGAGGCCAGAAAGAGAAGGAGGGGCCGAAAGAATGTGGACATTGACTGAGAACAGTCAGGGAAAGATCCAGGCAAAGAGGAAATGAATATGCCAGGGTCACAAGAAACCAGGGACTAGATATATGTGACATCCACAGAATGCAGAGACTGCAAGACAAAAGGCAACTGAAGCCATTTTCTGGTCTGTTAAGTCACCCAGAGCAGCACAATGTGCTGGGAAATGATGTCTGCCTGTGATCATTGTTTACTTAGAAAGCTGGCTGACAGGAGATGAAATTAACACAATAGGATGGAAAATTGCTAATAAAACAAAAATCCCTGCCGTTAGATTTTCATAGCCTAATTATTCAGCACGTTACTCACTAATGGCATGAGACATTACCATGCTAATGTGTAGTCTGCATATGTCAGAGGAGGAAGGGTGGGAGGGACTTTGACTCTGTGCAAGAGGAGATATCACGAATCCCCAGATGGAGGACAGTTGAGATGAGTGAAGTCTTGGTGGCCAGGGAACAGGCAACCGCGGACTTTTCTGTGGGCAGGAATTAAAGCCATAGAGTTTGTTTCTCTGCACTAGTCAAAGCACCACAGACCCTTCCAATCCAACCTGCTCTCCGAGGGCTACCATGTGCACCTTGTCTTTGAGGATCACATTACTGATGATGAATACGATTTGAGCACAAATGACAAGAAGCAAAAGCTGTCTCTAAGTGCACTCCATAACTGTGGGAACCTGTCTTTGTTTAAAATTTTGTACTTGGCACCCTCTAATCACTATCTGATTTAAATCATACATGGTTAATTTATTCTTGTCATGGCTTATATTTGTAAATCTGTTCTTTTATACTAAGACATATTCTAATCATGCTAGACAAAATATAAATGTCCTGGAAAGTATCTTGTACTTTCTTGGAGGCTTCTTATTCTGCCCAGCCATGAATCCCTAGATCCAGGAGTTTATCCAGTTCTGGCTGAATGCCATTTCTGTGCTACATGATGAAAGGCAAAGAAAAACCCAGACCAGCATTTTTCTTACAATACTCATGGGACACAAGGTGGGCGTGCATATATTACGGTTTAGATATGCGGTGTCCCCCAAAAGTTCTTGTTGGAGACCATGCAAAAAAGTTTAGAGGTGAAATGAGTGGGTTATAAGAGCTTTAACCTACTCAGTGCATTAACCTGCTGATAGGAATTAACTGGGTGGTGCCTGTAGGCAGGTAGGGTGCGACTGGAGGAGGCTGGTCGATGGGGACTTGCCTTTGTGCAGCTCTCTCTGCTTCCTGATGACCACATCCTGAGCTGCTTTCCTCTGTCACACCCTTGACCTCAATGTTCTGCCTCACCCCTCAAAGAGCAATGGCGGTGGTCAAGTATGGACTGAGGCTTCTGAAATTGTGAGCACCAAATAAGCTTTTCCTCATCTACAAATTGTTCTTGTCAGGTCTTTTTGCCACAATGGCAAAAATACCCCCCCAAACAACAACAACAAAACAACAACAACAACAACAAAACAATTGACTAAAACAGCATATTACAAAGGGAGTATTCAGCCTGGAAGGTGCTGAAAGAGTGTCTTCAGGCAAATCCCATCTCCACGGAGGATGGCCACAGGGGGGCAGCTCTGGAGGAGTAATTCTGCCTTCATCCTTTTTTTTTTCGTTTTGTTTTGTTTTTAAAATTTTTCTTTGGTAGTGGTAGAGGGACAGCAGCCTTTATTTTTCTTTGTTTCTTTTTATGCAGTGCTGAGTATTGAACCCGGTGCCTCACACAGGCTAGGCAAGCGCTCTGCCACTGATCCACAACCCCAGCTGCTCTGCCTTCATTCTTAGACAGTTTTGGAACCACCCAGGCTCATGTCCAAGAGGGGCAGTCTGAGGGTGGAAGGGCTGCGTGAGCGTGTGGGTGTCTGTGCCTTTACTTGACCCTCTCCGCCCTCAACGGCCGGCTCTGGAAGCTGTAGCTCTCTTCTCCTTTTCTTCTCCTCTGGAAACAAACATCTTTAGTAACAAGAGGCCTACTCCTTATTGATCCGGTGGGATCATGGCGATTGGCTCAAGAACTGTCACTTGTCTCTAATCAATTAGGATCTTCAGCATCTTTTTTATAAACATGTTTTTATGAGTACATTATAGTTCCACGAGATAGTGGGGTTCACTTCAACATAAGCATACAGGCGTGGAATATGATTTGTTCCATTTCACTCTCGAAATTTCCTCTCGTCCTTCCCTCCTCCCTCCCTGTTCCCCTTCCTTTGTTCTACTGGTCTTCCTTCAACTTATTTATTATTTTTCAAATTGGTGCTTTATAGATATACATAAAGGCAACATTAGCTGTAGAATATTCATATATGTACAAAGCACATTCTGCATTTCCTCCCTTTTTCCATCCTCCATCCTACCCTCTATCCTCTCTTCCACTGATCTCTCCCTATTTTTGTGGGATCTCCCCCCCCCGCCATTTTGCTCTAGTTTTTGCAGATGAGAGAAAACGTTTGACCCTCGACTTTCTGAATCTGGCTTATTTCGCTTAGCATGGTATTCTCCAGTTCCATCCATTTACCAGCAAATGCCATAATTTCGTTCTTTATTTTTTATAGCTGAATAAAACTCCACTGGTATATAATACCACATTTTCTTTATCCATTCATCTGTTGATGGGCACCTGAATTGGATCTAAAAGTTGGCTATTGTGACTTGTGCTGCTGTAAACATCGATGTGGCTGTGTCAGTATAGGATGCTGATTTCAGTTCTTTTGGATAAATACCAAGGAATGGAATGCTCAGCATTCTTCTGACACTTGCTGGAAGTAGCTGAGGTATTTCTTTCTCTGCCTTTGTGTTTCTGTCTCTCTTTCTGAAAGGCTGAACTTCCTGAAAATGTGGGATCGATCTAACTCACTGAGCCAATTTCATAAGCTATCTAAGGGATAATTACCTTAGAATGAAACCAGTGCAAAAAAACAACGTCAGAGAGAGAGAGAGAGAGAGAGAGAGAAAAGAAACAGAGACAGAAGAGAGAGAACGTGTGCAGGAGTGAGAGAGAGAATCTGTTGATACTGTTGAAATCAATTCCTGGATGCAGGCATGTTTGAAGGAGCCTGTCTTTGGACTTCTTGGTTACACAGAAGAGCCCATTCTTTTTGTGCTTAAGCTGGTTTGAGTGAAATTTCTGTCACATGCAAATCAAGTAGTCCTTAGTAATACCTTTTCTTTCCCTTATCTCAGCTTTAGAATGCTGAAGGCATTCTTGGCCACCATCAACAGAACATGACTTTATAATTCTTTACAACTAGCGTGTCCTTTTGTAGCCTGCCATCTGTTTTTGTGGCTGCCAGTGAAGAGACAGGTCAAGCCGCTTGCTGAGCAATACTCAGTGGAGGGAAAGCTGATACTGAGGTCCTTGATCTTCTTTACCTACAAAGCCTTTTTGAAACACACTTTTCTCAGCCTTCCTTCTGTTGCTCTCTGGACTTTTTCCTTCTTGTAAATTGATACCGAGAGTATGAAGCCAAGGGAGATTTTCATAAAAGAACTAGGTTTTTCAGGAGGGATTTCAGAGGGAAGATGCAATTAAGCAGGTGGAGCGTGCTTGAGGCATAGCAGTGTCACTGACAGGCATTAGTCGGCTCGCAGAGCCTCTGTCTGGGAGCAGCCGCCATGTTTCTCTACCTGCTACCACAACAGTTTCCCTTGTGTGTGTGTGTGTCTGCACATGTGTGTGTGTGTGTGTGTGTGTGCACGCATGCCTTGGTGGTGATGTTGGGCCAGGAAGCGGGGGTGGTAGTTATTAGACTAATGACTGCTATTCTGATTTCTCTTTCTGTGGGCACATGATAAAATTGCATTCCCATTCCCTTAGGTAGGTGTGGCTGGATGACTGGCTTTTAGTGAAATGTGAGCTTGTGGTGCATCATTTTTTTCATTCATTCTTTCTTTTTGTGTGTGGAACTGGGGATCAAATGATTCATCTTCTTTGAGAGCCATTGTGTGGTTTTCTACACTTCATCTTATACTGACTGAGGATATTCAAGACGGGGAGCTTTCATCTTCTTGATTTGCATGTGACAGAAATCTAACTCAAACCAGCTTAAGCCCAAAAAGAACGGACTCCTCTGTATAACTAATAAGTCCAAAGACAGGACTTCCTCAAACATGTCTACATTCAGGAGTTGATTTCAACAGTATTATCATTTTTTCCCCCTCTATGAATGAGGAAAAAGCAACCAGTCGGGTAATGGATATTAGTGTGAGCAAGAAAGAAGCCATTGTTTTAAGCCAGCAATTTTTAAAAATTTTCTGAACTTTATTATTTTTATCACAGTTGTAGATTTGTAGAATTGAGCAGATAGTTCAGCGTTTCCATATATCTTCCCCACTAGCAGTTCCATTATTATTATTATTATTATTATTATTATTATTATTATTATTATTTTGTGGTGCTGAAGATTGAACCCAGGGCCTTGTACATGCCCAGGGCCTTGTGCATGTGGGGCAAGCACTCTACCAGCTGAGCTATATCCCCAGCCCAGTTTCTCCTATCATTAATTTTATGCATTAGTGTGGTGTATTTGTTACAATTAATGACATTATATTGACACATATTTATTAACTTTCGTTCATGTACAGTTCTGTGTATTTTTATAAATACATGTCATGTATCCATCATTACAGTCCCATGCAGTTCACTAATTTAGAAATACTCTGTGCTTCACCTATTTATCCTTTTTTATGGTACTGAGGATTGACCTCAGGACCTCATGCATGAAAGGCAAGTACTCTACCACTGAACTATCTTCTCAGCCCTATCTGTTTTTTTTAAATTTTCAGACAGGGTCTCACTAAGTTTCTGAGGCTGGCCTTGAACTTGCAGTCCTCTTGCATCAGTCTTCTGAGTAGCTGGGATTACAGGCATGCACCACCATGCCCAGTCTGCTAACCTTTTTAATGTCTGTAGATTTTCCTTTTCCAGAATGTCATCTTGTTGAAATCATATAGAATGTACATAGCCTTTTAAGACTAGCTTCTTTCACTCAGCAATATGCATTTAAGTTTTTTCAAGTATTTTCATGAGTCAAGAGTTTATTTCTTTTTGTCCTGAACAAAATTCCATTGTGTAGAATACGGTTTGCTTATCCATTCACCTACTGAGGACATCTTGGCTGCTTCCAGCATTTGGCTAATATGAGTAGAGCTGTGGTAAACGTTTGTGTGCAGGTTTTGTATGGGCCTAAGTTTTCAACTCAGTTGTATAAATACTCAGGAGTGTGATTGCTAGATTTCATGGGAAGACTGTGTTTAACTTTGTAAGACACTGCCACACTGTCATTCAGAGTGGTCAGACCATTTTGGTTTCCTGATAGTGATGAATGAAGGGTCCTACTATTCTGCATCCTTGTGATATTTGCTTTTTGTTTCTAAATTAGCCATTCTAGTAGGTATGTAGTAGTAGCTCTTTGTTTTAATTTGTAATTCTCTAGTGACATATGCCATTGAATGTTTTTCATATGCTTATTTGCCATCTGTATAATTTCTTTGGTGACGTGCTTGTTCATTTTCTTATTATTGAATTTTGAGTTTTTTTTTCTACTTTGGATACAAGACCTTTATCAAATATGTGTTTTGTTAGTATATTCTCCCAGTCTGTGGCTTGTCTTTTCATTTTCTTAGTAGTATTTTTTTATAGAGAAGAAGTTTTAATTTTAAATAAGTTCAATTTATTAATCTTTTCGAATATTAGACTTTTGGTATTGTAGCTGAAACTCGTCTTCAAACTCAATGTCCTAGAAATTTTCTTCTACATTGTATTCTAGAAGTTTTATAATTTTAAATTTAGGCCTATGATCCATTTTGAGTTATTTTTTATTTTTAATTTTTTTTGGTGAGAAGTAGAAAGAAAGTCTGTATTGAGGGAGCCTAGATTCATTTGTTTGCATAGAGATGTCTAATAGTTCCTGTACCATTGTTGAAAACACTGTCATTTCTTCACTGAATTTCCTTTTCTGCTTTGTCAAACATAGGTGGTGTATGTTGTGTGATTCTATTTTGGATTCTTCAGTGTTTCATTTCTCTGTTCTTTCTCCAATACTATGCTGTCTTAACTTTTGAACCTTCATGTCTTGAAGTCAGGTAACAGTTTTTTTTTTTATTTCCTTCTTCAGTATTTTTTGGCTATTCTCTGTCTTTTGCTTTTTCATATAAACTTTTTTTTAAAATATTTTTTTAGTTGTTCATAGTCCTTTATTTTATTCATTTATTTATATGTGGTGCTGAGAATTGAACCCAGTGCCTCACACATGCAAAGCAAGTGCTCTTGAGCCACTGAGCCCCAGCCCCAGCCCTCATATAAACTTTAGAATCATTTGTTGACATACAGTAAATAACTCACTATGCATCTAGTCCATAGATTCATAGATCAAGTTGGTAGTTTTGACATTTTTTTTTTTTGGTGGTGCTGGGGATTGAACCCAGGGCCTTGTGCATGCAAGGCAAGCACTCTACAAACTGAGCTATAGCCTCGTTCAGTTTTGGCATCTTAATGGTGTTGAGTCTTCCTATTCATGAACATGGAATTTATATTTATTTATATCTTTGACTCTTTCATGAGAGTTGTATAGTTTTCCTCATATAGGAATCATATAGATTTCAAACTTTTTGTTAGATTTATACTTAAATATTTCAGATTTTGTTACTTGTATAGATAATTTTCTGTCTTAAATTTCATATTCTAATTGTTCATTGCAGGCATATAGGAAATCAATTTATTTTTTGGATATTAAACTTGTATCCTGAAAACTTGTTATCAGTGTAAAGTTCCAGGAAGTTTTTTTAAAAGAGATTTTAAACATAAACAACCAAGTCATTTATAGACAAAGAAATTTTATTTTATTCCCTCTATCTGTTTTAATTTTATATAATTTTCTTGTCTTATTGCATTATCTAGGACTTCCAGTATGATGGTGAATAGAATGGTGATAGAAGACCTTCTTTCCTTGTTCTCGATTTGGGGAAATCATCTATTTTCTCATTATTAAATATAATATTAGCTGTTGGAGTTTGTAGAATTTCTATATCAAGAATAGTAAAGATGTTTCCTTCTGTTTCTATTTTGAGGAGGAATTTTAAAAAAATCATGAATAAATTTTATCAATTTTCTTTTCTGTATCTGTTGATATGAATATATGTTATATTGTTCTTTTTTAGCTTGTTGATGTCATGGATTGTGTGAACTAATTTTCAAATGTTGAATCAACCTTGCATACCTGGAGTAAATCTCATTTGATCAGGCATATAATTCTTTCCCCATCTTGTTGAATTTGATTTGTCAACATTTTGCTGAAGTTTTTTGTCTCTGTGTTTATGAGTAATATGGTCTGAAGTTTTTCCTTTTCTTTCTTGTAATGTCTTTATCTGTTTCTGGTATCAGGACAATGATGAGCTCATGGAATGAGTTAAGAGATATTCCCTCTGCTTCAGTTTTCTGGAAGAAATTATAGAGAATTGGCATCATTTCCTCCTTAAATGCTTAGTAAAATTCACTAATGAAACCATCTGGACCTGGTGTTTTCTTTTGGAAGGCTACTAATTCAATTTCTTCAGTAGATGTAGGCCTGTTCCTGTGATCCATTTCTCCCCATGTGAGTTTTACTAGTTTATATCTGTCAAAGGATTATTCCACTTCATATAAGTTATCAAATTTGTAGACATAGGATTTTTCATAATATTCCTTTATTATGCTTTTAATGCCCATAGAATCCATAGATATGGCTTCTCTTTTTTATTTATTTCATTTTTTATTATTTTCAGTATTGAAGATTGAACCCAGGGCCTCACACATACTAGGTGAGCACTCTACCACTGAGATACATCCCCAGCCTTTGAAAAACAAACAAACAAACAAACAAACAACAACAACAATAACAACAAAAAACATTTGAGACAGGGTTTCACTAAATTGCCCAAGGCTGGCCTCAAACTAGCAATTCTTCTGCCTCAGCCTCCCAAGTAGCTGTGATTACAGGTCTGTGCCACTGGGCCCCAATCCTCTTTCATTTCTGGTATTAGTCATTTATAGCTTGAATGTACGTTTATCATTTTAAAAATTTGTTTTGAAAGAACCAGATTTTGGTTTTGTTGATTTTTTTGTATTGATTTCCTGTTTTCAATTGTACTGATTTCTGCTCTAATTTTATAATTTCTTTTATTATGCACCTTTAACATTTCTGTGACTCTCTTTTCTTTAATTCTCTAAGATAGAAGCTTAGATGTCTGATTTTAGATCTTTCTTTTTTTCTCGTATATGCATTTGCTATTACAATTTCCCCTCCAAGCCCTGCAAATCCCTCCAATCCACAAATTTTGATAAGTTGTGTTTTCATTTTTATTTAGTTCAAAGTATTTAAAAACTTGTCTCAGGAAATTTCAGGCAACCTACAGTAGGCACAAAGTGTGATCAAGAAAGAAACCACTGTTGTTTTAAGCCACCAATATATTTTTTTTTTGGAGCTGTAGAAAACCTTCTCTATCCTGCTGGTAAAGGGGAAGAAAGGATGTAGTAAGCCCAACAGTCATGGTTCTTAGTTTTAAGCAACAGAAACCAAATCTGGTTAATTTAAGCAAAATTGAATTTATTAAAATGAATCTGGGGAGGTTCAGAGTATTTTCAGGAGGACCTGCCTGGGTCATAAGTAGCACACCTGGGAACAGTCTTCCAAATCATACAACAAAACTAAGGTGGTGAAGGCATTTTGCTGTTGCCACCAGGCACTGCCACTGTTGTGCTTTGTAGACACCAGGAACACTGGATGCTGCCCAGGTTCTTGGAAGTAACTGCTGCCAAACGTCAGCAGAGTGAATGCTCTCCACAGCTGCCTCTTTATAGTCCTTGCTTGGAACACAAAGGTTTGTATTGGTAACTTCAACACATGACAATATCTGTCCTACCAAGTAGCAAAACAATGTAACTAGAAGCTGCTGCTCTGCCAGGTGACCTGGGTTGGAGTCTAGAGTCTCACTGTGGGAGGCTGAGCAAACTCCTTCACCACTGTGAGCTTGCAGGGTGGCGTGAGGATGCGAGATCAGTGCTTTGGGGGCTGTGAAACTCCCCATAAGTCTGTCATTATGTGTTTGCATGCTTAGGTGGGGTCACATAGTGCCAATAGCCTCACACCAGACAGACTGGGCACTCAATATTGAGAGCAAATAAAGGGTCCCAACTTGTCCAGGTTATAAACCTTGACCTCTCAGTACCTGTTTGTATCCCCTACCAGAAGAGAAGCATTTTTCTAGGGGCTTTTGTTTGATTTTTTTAGTGACATAGTCCTACCAATGAGAACAGGCCTAGAAGAGGGATCCTCAATGAATATTTGTTGAATCAGTGAATGAGCAAGTGAATGAATGAATGTCTCTATTGTGTCCTCTGAGATCAGAACATTCCTGTTCTAGACCTCACTCCTAGGTTCATCTGGGAGTGTCTTCCCCACTTAGTTTCACCCTTCTTCAGCTTCAGTGAAGAAGGTTCAAAAAAAGCATCCAGATATCCAAGCAGTAGCCTCCATCATTGTTCCTCTGGGTCCTGTGATCAGGGCCTGCTGGTGTTCTGAAAGGAAGCTGGCTCCAGTCTCCACGGTATCCCTTTCCGTCCACCACCCAAACATTTCTTTGTTCTTTTAGTTCTATTTCTCTTCTAGTCGTGGTTGTGATCTTCCCTTGCTGAGTTGGACCCTGGTAGAACCAGTCCAAGTGCATCCCTGTCCAGCTCTCTGTGACAGTAATCAGCCCTTAAAAGAACTGCCATTTGACTTACCCCAGTGTCATCCACAAAAGTCCCATCCAGACCGCAGAGAACACAAGAGGAAGACGGCTGGACCTCGAAAAGACTTCACAAGCCACCTTTCTTCTAAGGCTGCCTCTGCATTTTCTGTTTCCCCTGCCTGCCCAGCATCTCCCCTTGATCTTCAGATAGCTGGCCCCTTCTTGTCATTGGAGGTTTTGGTATAAAATTCACCTCTACCCACAGGTCTCCTAAGTACTCCATTGAAGTAGTCACCCAGGATGTCTCCATCATAAGACCAGTTTATAATTAATCTGCCTGTTATCACCATTTCACACACACATTTATCAATTTATTCACCACATGAGCAGACAAACAGCACCTGGCACATAGTAGGAGCTCAGTAATAGTAGTCGAATGAATCCAGTTCCAGCCCCACTGGAAAATAAAGCCCAGCAAGTAAAATGACCTTAACAAGGCCACACAGCTCATTAGTAGAACGGCACAGACTAGGACCTGTGGCCCTTGACTCTTGTCTATATTTTTCCTGCCATTACCATTTTTTTTTCATAAAAAGGGTGAACGTTTCTTGGATCCCCAGTATGTGTCAGTCTCTGTGCTGGTTGCTGTAGACATGGCAGCCCTCTTACAATAACCCTCCCGAGTTGGCAGTGTTCACATTTATATAAATAAGTCCACGGAGTCCTTGGGATGCTGGGTAATTTGCCAGGCATCACACTGCTGTAGAGTCAGGGCTGGGTCTGAACCCAGCTTGGTGTGACTCTCAGTTCTTTGTCCTGCTTCAGCTGCACGACCTCCTTCAGCTACGCTTGCACTTTGTTAGTGTTTCCGAACAGAAAACCGAATCGGTGAATAATAGGGGAGTTTGAGGCACTGTGTTGGGCTGACAGAAGGCCTGGGGTAGGGAGGCTCCACAGCTTTCCCTTTGTCCTTCAGATCACGCTATGGAGGTGACATCTGTCTCTTTGTCTCACAAGTGAGGCTCACTTCTCTGAAGTCCTGGAATGTAACTGTCATGCTGGGTAAGTGGCCTCCAAAGGTGTGTCATATGAACGGAAGCTCCGCCTGCCTCCATTCACTTCTCTCCTTGGGAGGACGAGGAAAGTGGGCATGTATGAAATCCGTGCCCAAATGGCTGGAAAATAAAACACCTCATCAGTGATTGATATCTTCCCCGATACAGAATAGAACTTGCAGACCCCGCGGTAGCCGAGGGCACACAGCCCTGGGTTCCCTGCTTCTGTGCACAGCCTGGCTCCTGCTGGGTCTGGCTGGGTCCCTTCTTTTGTTCCCCTGCTCTCCTGCTCTGCCTACCTGGATGACCTCACCTTGGACAGACTCAGCCATCTCTTTCTCCCGGCTGCTGAACATTTCTGGAGAGGCCTCCTAGTTCCCTGGCTCTCCTCCTCTTCCTCACCGAGCCCTCTTCTCTTGCTTCTGCTGGGTCCCCGATGCAGCTCAGTGAGGCTTTGCTGGGCTCTGGTAGCCAGCCCCTTCCTGCCCTTCACTGTTGAAGGAAAAACTGTTCCCGATGCATTCAGAGATGTGCACCCAGGTGTGATGGCGTAGAGCAAGCTGCAGGGTCGAGAAAGGTGTTTTCACTCCCAGAACTGCTCTGCAGGGAGCAGCCATCGAGGAGATTCCAGAAGGCACCCAGTCTCCATGATCAAAACCTAAAGACCACCTTCTGGATGCAAGCTCTGGCCTCTAGACCCCTGACAGAGGATTCAGAGGTCATTGGATTAGAGAGGAAGCTCTTCTGCATCCTTTGGTCTCTTACAATCTTACCTTCCTTTTTTCTTTCCCCAAATCAAATCCCTACTGTGATCTAAGTACTATACTAGGTTCTGGAAAATGGAGACCTAAATCTCTAAGATCCTGGAACTTCCATGTAATATAATGGTTTCTTCCATGACACACCTTACAGGGGTGCACTCCTCCCCAGTCCCCTGTGTGCCCGATGCACGATGGTGGGCCTCTCCTCCAGGACTGTATCGACTTCCTCATTAAGCTTAGTTATATTCTTGGGCTGAAACAACCTCTTGGGGCTCAAGTCGAGCTCGCTGGATTTCTCTTTCTGAGATGGGAAGAACAAAGGACAAGGCGATAAGGATGCAAAGAGAAAGATACACCTGTTCTACAGAAACCCTCAAAGCAGCTTTTGTAGCAAACCAAACATTAAAAGTAATTTTGGTTGAGCTGAGATCTCCCCGAACTCTAAAGCACAGGTGTAGGGAGATGAGAGGGAAGAATTATCTTGGAGATACAGTAATAAGCTAATACAGTGCGCATGACAACTTAGGGACCGAGAATTCATAAATATATTCATGTTCTCTTCCCGGTAAGATTGATTAAATACCCGAGCACAAAGTTACAGTCAAAGAGATTGAAAGAGCAAGAGAGAGAAATGGGGTGCGAGCTGCAGAAGTTCTGGTAAAACATATCAACTCTAGACAAAGAACACTTCATCAAACACATAAACAGCCACTGCCTGGTACGTTAGAATCTGGAAGGATCATAAATTAACCTGCCAAGGAACTTTGCAAAAGGTCATATTTAACATTAATCAGGCTCTGGCAGTGTGTATTTTCATGGCTGGAAGTGAGAAGGGGGAAAGACTGCTTTCTTTGCAGCACATTTTCAAAATCACTTCCTAATTATTCAGCAGGAGAGGGGAAAAAACATTTCTAACTGAGTTAGAGATGGAGAATTGATTTCTTCAACCCCTTGAATGTGGGTGCAGAGGACACAAATGGAAAGGGACATTTGCTTTCATGTTGAGTCTATTTTCCTTTTGACAGCACAGAGGTCTGATTTGGCAAAGTGCTTGTGAAGGGTGCATAGTGGGAGGGGCTCAGGAGGAAGGTCACTGTCAGCAGAAAGTTGAAATCAGGGGCTGGGGATGCGGCTCAAGTGGTAGTGCGCTCGCCTGGCATGTGCGGGGGTGCTGGGTTCAATCCTCACATAAAAATAAAAGAAACCGAAAACTAAAAAATGAATATTAAAAAATTCTCTCTCTCTTTAAAAAAAAAAAGTTGAAAGCAGAGGAAAATGAACAGTTAGCGGCCAGTTTGGAAGATAAGTCTGCTTCCATTTAGACTATGGGACTAGAGCTAAGGTTTATTTATTATTATTATTTGTTTATTTATTTAAAAAAATTTTCTTTTCTAGTTGTAGTTGGACACAACACCTTTATTTCACTTGTTTATTTATTTTTTATTAGTTGCTCATGACAATACAATGATCTTGACATATCATACATTTGATTCAAATGGGGTATGAATTCTCATTTTTCCACGTGTACAGGTTGCAGGATCACTTTTGTATGTGGTGCTGAGGATTGAGCCCAGGGTCTCGCACATGCGAGGCGAGCGCTCTACCGCTGAGCCACAACCCCAGCCCCTAAAGCTAAGGTTTATAACTTGGAGTCACTTAGGAGGATCATAGGAGACACTGGACTGGCCACTCCTAGGACTTGGTTTCGTCATCCAGTGAATAGTGTGATGCTACTTGTCTAAAGAACGCTTGAGAACCATCTAGCTGGGATCCTGGGTTTTGCGTTTCTTCTCTCAGAATGCTCATTTTCTTGACCTGACTTTTCTGTGTTTATTGCTGGTTCCTCCAGCTTCTTTATCTGTTCCTTTCTTATCAACTGCCTGTCCCAATTGAAGAGTGTAACTTGCCCCAAGGCAGATCTGTGCTAACATGTGCATTTTTTAGCAAATATTTATTAAGCCCTCGCTGTGTGGTCAGGCTCAGTTGCAGTTGCTAAGATTGCAGCTGTGAACAAAGCTGATGGACCCACCTGCCTCCTAACACATGGAGGTGAAGAATGGTGTGGGAGGGTGTCAGTTTTGGGAATGCCAAGGTGGTTACAGTTTTAAACACAGTGGTCAGCGTGCCCTCACCAAGCACCTGGCATTTAAACAAAGCCTTGCAGTAGCTGATGGAACAGTGACTCGGGTACCTGAGGGATAGAGCCTTCCAGGCAAGAGAGTGGCAAATGCAAAGGCCCTGAGTTGGAGCATTTGTGGCGTATTGGAGGCTGACGTGGTCAGCGAGTGTGTGTGGAGGGGAGCAGAGCTGAAGAGGACCCTTGGGAAGTTTTCCTAGGAGAGAACCAGAGTGGTTGGAGGACTTGGAGCAGAAGAGATTGATTTACAAATGACCACTGTTTTGTTCAGCTCGGCTCTAAGAGAAGAGAAAGGGGTTCAGCCTGTAAACTCTCAGGTGCCGGGGGAAACTGTGGGTGATTAAGCGCTCACCTGAAGTGGGCCCTCCTTGGTTTCCAAAGTCCTTGTCAGCAGTGATCAACAAGGCATGGGCCAGATGCCGCAGGACAATAAGACGTTGGTCGTGTGCCAGACTGAGACCTTTGGGCAGCCACAGGCAGAGATAGGGAACATATGGGGACTCAGGATGGAAAGCAGATCTCTCAGAGAGTGAGGCTGAAAAGCTGAGATTGTTCATGATCCTTGTAGTATCCACTGTCCCTTTCTTTGTTAACAAAACTCCGGCTTTATCAGGCATTGTCCAGATTTCTTTGCAACCAGGGGCATCTAATTATAAGCAAAAGTCATAGAATAGGGCTTCCAGAAAATCTTTGTAAAAGGGCTGACAGTACTCAAAGGAATGTCCCATAGTCCCCTCCCTCTCCATTTCATCCTGAAGGTCGGAGCCTCAGCAGTTATCTCGGGACCTTGAGGATGAAAGTGAAGAGCTTGGGATGGCAGAAAAATAGGGTCTGGGTTCATGGGGCCCCCTTTACCAATGCTACTCTATTTATATTTGGTTTTATTTATGAGAAGGTACAACCCTAATTTCTTTAAGCCACCATTTTTCTTAGAGGTATGAAATTCCTGATTGAGAAAGTGATTTAGCTTTAAAGGCTGTTTTAACCACCTGAATGTGACCACTGATCTAGGAATTGAAAGAGCTGAGTTTGACTCTTGGGTCTTCTCTAAATTCTCTGAATGATTTTGGCTAAATTATGGAATAATAATAATAATAGCATTAATTTACGATTACTGCAAATGCTTAAAAATTTAAATGTATTTTTATTTTTAATCAACACATAGTAATTATACATATTTACGGGGTGCAGCATGACATTACAATACATGTTCAAAATGTATAATGATCCAATCATGGTAATTGGCATATCTATCACCTGAGACATGTTTGATTTCTTTGGGTAGGGAACACCCAAAGTCCTCTCTACTAGCTGTTTTGAAATATTCAATTAATTGTTGTCAACCATAGTTATCCTCCTGTGCTGTACAACATTAGAAGTTATTCTTTATATCCAGTTGCATCCTGTACTCATTAGCCACCTTATCTCCACCCTCCCCTGTACCCTCCCTGGCTCAAGCAGGTGTTAAGTGCTTTATTTACTTTGCAATCTCATGTAAGCCTTACAAACCACCAATTATAGGGGATAGGTTATATATACAGACACACACATACACACACACACACACACACACACACACACACACACCTTAGAGATGAGAAAATAAACTCCTGAGGATTAAGTCCAAGTCTATAGAGCAAGGAAATTGTAGAGCAGGAGCAACAACCAAATTCAGGCTGATCCCGAGCCCTTGTTCTTCATGGCTCTGTCGTCCTTTGGACCTCAGTTTCCTCTGTGCAGTGGGTGGTAGGACTGGATGGTCTCTTAACTCCCATTTCAGCTCTGAAACTCTGGAATATCTGGTCCTTTTAATGCTATCCTGCCTGTTGGACCTTGACCTTGACATAACTCCCTCTTGCCCGATTCCGACCTTCCTGACGATTGCCCTTGTCAAAGACGCTGTCAGAGGACCCTGATCTCTCCCTCCAGCTGGAGAGGAGCAGATCCAGTAGCTGGAGGCGGAGCCCAGCCAGGAGTGCTGCGGTGGGTGTCCAGGCAGTTCTGCGGGCTGCCCGCCCCAGCCTGCTCCTGCCGGCTGGAGAACCTTCTGTCAGCCACTGAGATGACTCACTGGGGGAGGCCGCCTCTCCACACAGCCAATCTGTCTATTCAAAGATCAAGGAGGGACGTGTGGTGGGAACCCTGGCACAAGCCCTCCCAGGTGATAAAACTTCCCCAGGGCACTCTGGAGCACTGTGCTGTGTAAATACATTTATGGGCTGGAGCTGCTCCGTGGCCCTCTGGGCCTGTTTCCTGAGCCTGGCAGCAGGAGGGGTCTTCCTCCACAGGTTGACAGGGCCGGTGGGGAAAGCTGAGCAGACCTTGATTTCTCTCCTTGTGTTGGCACATTTAACTAATGAGCAGAAGGAATGGGTCTAGAGAGGCCCTGAAACTGGGGACCACAGGTGGTTTCAGAGTGAAAGATTCTTGTTCTTCTTGCAGTACAGAAATTTTCTTGGTCAGGACCTTTCTAGGGCAGGCAGAGACCCCCCTGGGGACTTGCCTGGGCCAGGGTGATTCTGTTTGCTGCAGGAAAGAAGACTTCTCGCTTTGCAGGTCCTGCCTGTCACTCTGGCTCTCCTGGGGGTGGGGGTTGGGTAGAGATGATGGGTGTCAGCTGGGGGTGCTGACTGGGGCACACACATGGTGGGCAGCAACTTCACTCTGTGAGTGCAGGACTGGCCCCTTTGATTAAATTGGGGGATTCTGGGCTGGGGTTGTGGCTCAGTGGGAGAGCACTTGCCTCACGCGTGAGGCACTGAGTTCGATCCTCAGCACCACATAAAAATAAAGAAAGAAAATAAAGGTATTGTGTCCATCTACAACTAATTCTTTTTTAAAAACTGGGGGATTCTGAAGTTCTTTGTGGAGGAAGCACAGGGGCCACACAACTCTCAGTGCCACAAAGGGAGGATGAGGTAGGTCCCTTAGCAGTGAGCACTGAGGGGAACATCTCATTCAGTCAGGCTGCTGTCACAGAACATGGTAACCCAGGTGGCTTATGAACAGCTAATTTCTCACAGTACTAGAGGCTGGAAGTTCAAGGTCTGGGTGCCATCATGGGTGGGCTCTGTTGAGGGTCCTCTTCTCGGCAGACTGCCAACTTCTCATTGTCTTCTCACATGGCAGAGAACAGGGAGCAGAAGCAAGCTGTCTCCTGCCTCTTACAAGGGCACTAATCCTATTCATGAGGGCTCCACCCTTGTGACCTCATCTAATTCTAATCACCTCCCAAAGGCCTATCTCCTAGTACTGTCACAGTATGGGTGGGTAGGGGTTCAATAGATAGATTTTGGAAGGACACAAACATTGAGTCTGCAACAGGCACTTCATCAGGTGAGGATATTGAAGTGTTTCAGGGTCATTCAGCCTAGAGGAGGCAGAGGGGTCAGTATCTGGTGCTGACAGTGGCCAACAAGGTCTGTGTGGATCTCCTTTGGGGCTGAGGGTGGTGCTGTCTGATGATTGCCCCGTGACTGGTCTGGAGTCCTTTCTCACGAGTGGGCCTGCGGCTTCCAATTCGTTGCAGGAGATTAATTGGAGGCCTCTCTCTTTGCAGGGTGGGCTCTTGGAACAGGCTTGCTGATGTGAGCGAATGCAGCTCTCGGCAAATTGACATGAACAGCTGGGAGGGAGCTGCTGCTTGGCAGGAGGGGCCGTGGTTTTGTTCTTCTGTTTCAAGATGAGCAGCCCTGTCATCCTTCTGTTTGGTATCCTGGGGAGGAAGAATTTCAGGCACTGAGACATATTAGCCTGCAGAATCCTGCTCTCTCAGAGAAGTAGCACCGACTGCAGGTTTTGAGTCATTACAAGAGGATTGGAGCCATCTCTGGAGATGACTTGGAGATGCACTGTCCTGCGCCAGCCTCCCTGGAGACGAGGCACCTGACCCACTAGGCTGTCTCCTCCTCGATTTTCTACAACTTGTCAGTTTGGCATCAAGAGGAAAGAAGCCAGACAGCTAGGATTCCCTGAGCTGCAGCCCCTGGAATAGTTGTTGCTGAGATCAGGGCCCCTTCATTTACAATTTTCATGCATTTGGCCTTTTGACTTTTTCTATTCACCTTTGGCTCCAAGGACGGCTGGTGTGCAAAGCCACTGGGTTGTCATCCCTGGGTGGGAGGGGGGTGGGGGGGATTTTCTATTAGCTTGTGCTGGAGGCACTTGGAAAGGGAAGGATTTGCTGCAAATGCAAGCCAGGCTCAGATTTCTTCTAGCTCAGAGATTCAATGGAGGGAGGTGGATTATAATTGGGGACTTGGTGTGTACCTATGGAGCACAACTGTGAGGATGTGGAGATTTTTGAGGGAGAAAGTTGGCCTGAGCCCAAGAGGCAGGGAATGAGTTTCTAATGCTGAGGGCAAACCAGGCAAGTCCTTCTGCCTGCCCCACTCCCAACCAGTCATAGCAACATCGTGCAAGCCACCCCTAATGGAAATGGGCTGGAGGTGGGGCCCTGCTCTGTGCAAAGCAAAACTTGCAGGGCTTCACTACTGATGCCCCGGGTTAACACAAAGCATGGAAGTTGAACTTTCCCCAGTTTTCCACTAAACAACAGAGAAAGAAGTGATCTTGATAATCATGTTTCCAACATTCTTATTTTGCAGAGAAGGAAAGCGAGTCACAGTGGACATAGTAGTAATAATAACAGCAGGAACAAATGCCTTTTTGTTGCTGACTGCGTACCCTGTACTGTTCTAAGTGCCTCCTCATTTTATCCTCACGAAATCCTCCCAATGGTCATTGTATTATCTCCCTTTTATAAATGAGGAAACGGAGGCAACAGAGGCGAAGAAACTTGCTCCATGATGAAATGAAACCCAAAGCCAAGCAAGCCTGCTTCTGCTGTCCAGACTCAACCACTACACTGTCACCTGGTGGTTGGTTGAGTCAGGACTCTCATCTTTCCAAGTCTCCATCCATCCATCCTTCTGGACCCACACCATCCAATATGGTAGCCATTAGCCAACTGTCTATGGCAATTAAGCACTTGAAATGAGGCTCGTCCAAGTGCAGATATGTTGTAAGTAGAAAATACACTCAGGGTTTCAAAAGACCTAGTTAAAAAAAGGGCCTATGACATCTCCTTAATATTTTTTATATTGATTATATGTAGAAATGATAATTTATATATATTTGTACTGGGGATTGAACTCAGGGGCACTCAACCAAAACAAGGGCCCCTTATTTTGTATTTTATTTAGAGACTGGTCTCACTGAGTTGCTTAGTGCCTCACTATTGCTCAGGCTGGCTTTGAACTCGTGATCCTCCTGCCTCAGCCTCCCGAGCCACTGGGATTGTAGGCATGCACCACTGCACCCAGATAATTTATTGGATAT
This sequence comes from Marmota marmota marmota, assembly GCF_001458135.2. Taxonomy (NCBI): domain Eukaryota; kingdom Metazoa; phylum Chordata; class Mammalia; order Rodentia; family Sciuridae; genus Marmota; species Marmota marmota. The sequence continues at coordinate 18,619,421 of NW_026000164.1, read as the reverse complement.
ATCCACTTAAGTAAAAACATTATTATAATTAATGTCACCTGTTTCTTCTTCCTAATGTTATATAACCCACCAGAAACTTGAAGGTTACACATGTGGCTTGAATCCTGGCTCATGTGAGATCTAATATATTACACGTGTGACTTGCATTTGTGGACGGAGCTGTTCTGTGCAAAGCAAAACCTGAGCATCACAGTGATGTTGGGGCTACATCTCAGCCCCAGCCCCAGTGACTGCAGTGCCTTGCACAGAGGGCACCCCTGCACTTGGCCCTGTCTGCAATTATGATTCATCTCCCTCCCCTCTTGAAGGACCAGAAGCCCCCTGCTGACATGAGGATGACATCATCAGAATAACAATCCATCAAACTCTTTGGGGCTGGTGAGGCTTCATGAGTGGGCAGCAGGCCCAGAGATCCATGTTTGAATGCAGGCTTTATTCCATGTTATCTGTGCTGCTTACCTGGAGAATGGGGCAATAATCCATGCACCTCAGAGTTGTGGGTATGCATGAAGCATCGTATCTACAGCACTCAGAGCAGAGTAGGTCCCATTGAAGATGGTGTCTTCTGTTTTCTACCCTCTGTGTTGAAGGGATGGCTTCTCTACAGCTGCACGATATCACATGCTAGTGACCAAACTCAAAATTAGAGAAAACTTCAGGGCAAAGAACCTGGCTGCTTTTGCATTTCCTGATTTCCTATGGGAACTTCAGACAAATCTGAGCCCCAGGTTCCTCTCTCCAGAAAGGATGTGAGGGGATTCAGACTCTCCTGCCTAGTGATGGTGGGAACCCAGGTGCCGATTGGTAATGTTAGGTGAGCAGAAGACTGCATGGGGCCAGCTTCTGGGTCCTTATCTCCCCTCCTGTCTGTCCCCTGCTCATGCAGCTCCACTGGCTCCACCACTAGCATAAGCCTGGGTCAGATGCAAGGTGTGAATCTGGCACTAGGAACACTCTAGCCATTCTGGCAATGAGAGTGGCCAGGGTGGGCCATACCCCACAGGTCTGCCCAGGGAAAGTGGAAAGATGTCTATAGCAGCACGCTCCCTGGCTGCCATTTGGAATGTGCGTGTGTGGATCCAGGGTGCTTTCTGCCCTTTTCTATTACTAATTTATTTTTTAAATTGACAGATAAAATTTTGTGTATTTTGAGGTATCTATACATTGTGTGATGATTATGCATGACCTCACATAGAGATCATGCTCCAGCTTCCTTCCAGCTCTCTAGGTTATGCATCTAGAACCCCCACTGTGTGTGGGGTGAAGTCATGGAAAGGGCATGGTGGAAATGCACTTCCATACATTCAAATCCCGAGCCTAAGCTGGTTAGGCACATGACCATGGACAAGTCATCCAGGCTCTGTGAGCCTGTCTCTTACTTTTACAGGGAAATAATGCCCAGGTCACAGAATAGTTGTAAGAGACATGGCACAATGTATAAAAAGTGCAGATTAAGAGTGTGCATGGTGGATGGTCATTAGTGGCCACTACTAACACAGAGCCGTGTCCGATGCTGCATGCTGTTAGGAGCTCTGAGTTTGTCCATAAGAACATGGCCAGCAGTCGTCTGTGGAAGGAAAGGTGGAATGCTGAGCACTTGCTACCCTCTCCTCTTCCCCAGGTCATACCCTTCCCTCAGCACCATCCACGTGATGGTCCAAATATAAACACAGCCTGGCAGGCAGAATCATTTCCCTTTCAATAGTCTATAGGTAAAAATTAGCAAGTATAAGTACAATTTGGGACTAATTTCAATCCCTACATGGTTTTGAGCAAATAAATGAGTCACAATATGCCCTTGGCCAATCCATGCATTCCCGTGGGGCTTCTGCTTCCTCTTTAATAAAATGGGATGAGTAATCCTTACCTCTCCTTCATTTTACAAGCATGTAACAACGATGAATCCAGTAATGGCTGAAGAATCCTTTGAGGTCCTTGGAGAAACAGTTGCTATATAAATGCAAAGTATGATGTCCATTTCTATTACATTGTAATTTGCAAATAAATATATAAGCCTACAGCACATCCATGTCAATGTCTGCCTGGCCAGCTATCTGCCATGCATATTATTATTATTTTTTTTTAGTGGAATGATCATCTCCATATATTATTCCTTGAAAGCAGAACTCCAGATCTGTAACTTGTGAGATTATCATTATTGTTAGTTTTCTTTTTGGATGCCCGGAGCATGCATCTGTTCTGCCTCATTGCAGCTGCTGGAATTTCTGACGGAGCCATCATTGGTGATGTGTGCATGGCGGTATTTCTCAGCATCATCAAGGACCTAGATCCAGACCAATGAGGGTTTCTTGCACTGTCCTTGCCATTCCCTTTTCCTGACTCTTAATTGAGTTGTTCAGAAGAGAGGCCCTGCCATTCATTTGAAAAATAGCCTGTTTGTCCTTTCCTAAAAACTTTTAACGAAGTTGCTCCCTGATTCCAAGGACAGTGGAGCATACTTTGATTCCTGCAGTACTTTCGAGGCCCTTGGGTGGTATCTTATTTCACTACTTAGGCCATGATAATTGAGTCCAAAGATGTGTGAGGCTGTAATTTCCTACTCACGGTTCTGAAGCTTCAAGCTTATGCTTAGGTGAATCATGACTCTTAGGGCTATGTTTTCTTCCTTTTTAATAAAAATACACAGAAATTGGGTCCATGGGGGGAAGTGAGTATTGATCCTGAGTTGAAGGAAAGACATTTCTTTGTTAAGAAGCCTCCTGTGCCTTGTACTCAAATGTAGACAGTTGGGGTCCTCTGGGCTCATGTCTCCCTGGATCACCCGAATTCATTGCGTATCGACCCTTCTCCAAGAAGCTTTGGAAGAGTTGATTTGTGCTCATGAAATCCTCAGGCACAGAAGAGTTGAACTTCTGAATTTTTTTTCCGTTTACAGAAATCAACAAGGAAATTTGAGTTTGGTGTTCTCCTGAAAGGCTTGGACCCCAAGGGTCCTGTTACTCAGCCCACTGTCTGATAATTTTGACTAAATGTTAGCCTACCTAGGGTGCACCACTGGCCAGTCAGGATCAGATCTCCCTTACTGAGGCCTCTTCCCTGCTGCCCTTAAAATAAAACGAGGGTTCTCCCTAAGCTTTCCCTTCTTCTTGCTTAAACCAGTCTCCTCCAGGGAACCCATGTGTCTTGCTACCAAAGCTTTTTTTTTTTCTTTCCCTGCCAGATCTCCTTCTTCAGCTCTGGACCCCTCCTCCTAGTTTGTTCTATATCTCCCCCATATGCCCTGTAGGCATCTTAGACTTAATGTTTACAGTCAGACTCTTTCTCTTTCCTTCACGTCCACTTCCTACATTCGTTGACTTGGTGTGTGGAGCTAGTGAAGAAGCTGAACTGGAAAACTGGGACTCATCTGTATTGCTCCCTTTCCCCACCCAGTTATGAAGTCAGTCATGTCGGTGTGTCCTCTCTTCCGTCCTCTCCACTGCTCTTGGAAGAGTTCAGCTCTTGGAACATTTCCTGGGACTCTTGCAATAACCACTGCCCCTTTTCAGATTGCACGGCCACCCCCTCTCCTCCTCAGTGTGCCCGTCTAGAACTTCTTAGGTCAACCTGACCATCTGATCATGTACCTTAGCAGTTCCACACAGTTCCCTCAATGTCCTGGGTTTTATTGCCTGTCTTTCCAACTTGACCATGAGATCCTGAGGGCAGGGACCCCAAGTTATGCTTCTTGCATAACTCAGATGTCGGTTCAGAATGAGCATTTAAAGGCTCAATAATCCCAGGGGTTAACATACAGTGGGCACCACCCTGAGGTGCTAGTTCCCTATCCATTCACCCTCACCTTAGCCTCGCTGTCAGATATCAAGTAGAAGCAGGATTCTATTTGATATGCGTGTGAACAATTCAGCTCTGCGTGGTGAAAACGGTATTTAGCCTCTGACTTTCTTCCTCCTCCAATCTCGTGAAGTCTTCTTGTAAAAGAAGCTGTGCTTTCGAGTTTAGCAGTAATGGAGTATTGTTTTCTAGAACAGGTTTTTCTTTTCACCAGCTCTGGCCCTTGGGATTCTCATCTCTAAGATGAAGGGTTTGGGCTAGATGATATTTCAGGCTATGTACTTTAAAAATTCTGGGATTGGCTTGTAACCAACTGGTTTCAGGGAGACCCAGGTGGAGTATTTGCTGGATAATGGCCCTGAGCACTGGCTATTGGCAGAGTACCTTCTCTTACGAGGGAGTAATTCATATTGCCTTTTCTTAGCCAATTCCCCACTCTATTTTCAGTCTATAATTTGAGCCAGAGAGACGGCACACCACAGTCAGGCATGGAGCTGAGAGCCCCAGCCTTCCCTTCCCTCCACTTTACCACTCGGGCTGGTTTTCTTTGCTCTTATCTCCTTGTGTCATTGACATGGGTCTTTTGGGGAACTCCTTGGGTGCTCATCCTTCCATCCTCATTCCCCTAGAGTCTTGGGAAACTAGCTACCTCATTTTGTAATTTCATAGCCCCACTCATTGTGCTGGGTGATAATCCTTTCCGAAAGCTGACTTTGATAACTTGCTTTGGATTGGTGCTCGAACGGTACGTCTTTTACTTTTGGATCTATCTATGTGCTTGTTTTCAAAATGGATTTCTTGTAGGAAATGTGTAGTTTTACCTTGTTGTTGTCTAGTCTGTTAAACTCTCTTAGTTTGTGTTTAGACCACTTGCCTGTCTGCCTGTCTACTATCTATCTATATTAGTTGTAGATGGACACAGTGCCTTTATTTTATTTGTTTTTATGTGGTGTGAGGATTGAACCCAGTGCCTTGCATGTGCAAGGCAAGCTCTCTACCACTGAGCCACAACCCAGCCCTAGACCACTTGTTTTTCATGTAATTGTTGAAATGCTAGGGTTTAGGTCCACCATTTTATTATTATTATTTTTATTCATTCTCTTTTAGTTTTGTTCCTATTTTCTTTTTCCTGCTTTATTTTGATTTACTTGGGTATTTATTTTAGTACTCCATGTCAATTTAATTATTGACATTTTTTTCTTTATCTTTCTATTTTTTTTTCATCGTTGTTCTAGGAATTTTATACACACATATTTTAGGATTTAGATTTCACTACATCAAGTAAAATGCAGAGACTTTACAAACATATGAATTCCTTTACCCTTTCCATTTTATGATTGTTGTTATATATATTACATCTACCTACAAATGTATGGCACCCACCTATATTGGAAACTCCACCAGACAACACTGTAATATTTGGTTTCAATATATCCTCAGATATGTCTTTTTGTGATGTATATTTCTTTAGGGTAAATATCAAGGAGAATTCTGTTGGATCATAGATGATGTGCGTTTTAAAATTTGAGTAGACATTGTTCCCAGAGTGACTGCTGATTTATGCTTCCAGAATCTTTTTTTTTTTTTAAACTCAAACTTCTAAGACCCAGAATTTTGATAAATCTGTCTTGACTTTGTTGAACAGAATTCCCTCCAGGCTGCTGTAAGACCACTGTGCAGCTATGGATTGGCTGTCATTGGGTCAGGTGACCATCCCTGTTCCAATCATGCACAGATGGGGAGGGGAGGTCGGAGGAATGAATCTCTATTGCTAAGACTGCTGTTTAGCAGGATCCCAAGCAGGTCTGAGCCAGGTTTCCTTAGAAGTGGCTCAACAAGTGTCCAATTTCAAAGAACTTTTACATATAATGTTTTAATACATTACCTGGGTTACCTGCTATATCTATTTCATATGTTTCCTGGGACGTTCAAATGAGAGTAATATGACAGTATTTTGGAAAGACAAATGGCATGATGGCATTACTATTGTCATTTAAAAATATTTTTGAACTGAGTCTGATAGCTATGTAAGAAAATTTTTCTTTTCTTTTTCTTCTTTCTTTCTTTTTTTTTTTTTTGAAATTGAACCCAGGGGAGCTTTTCCACTGAACCACAGCCTTTTTCACTTTTTTAAATTTTGAGACAGGGTCTCACTAAGTTGCTTAGAGTCTCACTAAGTTGCTGAGGGTGGCTTTGAACATTCGACCCTCCTGCCTCAGCCTCCCAAGCCACTGGGATTACAGGCATGTGCCCTTGTGCTTGGCTTAGACACATTTCTATCTGGTGATAAAGACGGGGGAAAGAACTGGCCAGTATTCACCAGGGAGTGAGCCTCATTTGAAACTCAGAGACTGGGATGCTACTAAGGTTTTGACTCATGGAGGGCCCTGGATAAAGACTTTGGCAAAAAGCTTATTTTATTTTTTATGTTTTGCCATTTATTCAAGCATTTTTTTTAAAAAAAATATTTTTTAGTTGTTGATGGATCTTTGTTTTATTCATTTATTTATATGCATTGCTTAGGATTGAACCCAGTGCCTCACACATGCTAGGCATTTTTAAAAAAATTGAGCACTTACTGTGTTCTAGATCTTTCGTCTTTAGGCCTGCATTAGTCAGCTAGGGTCACATAACAAAAGGCCAGGCACTGGGTGGCTTGAACAACTGACCTTTGTTTCTTACCATTCTGGAGGTTACATCCAAGATCCAGGTGCTGGCCAATTCAGCTTCTGGTGAGAGTCATCTTCTGGGCTTGCAAACATCAGCTTCTCACCATGTCCTCCTCCTCATTTTATAACCCATTTAACCTTAATCACCTCCTTAAGTCAAATATAGCCAGGCTGGGACTTCAACATACAGGTTTTGGGAACAACTCTGTCCATAGCAGGTCCTTTGCACCAAGAGTTCTAATTGGAAAGCTCTTCCCCTGTTCTCCCAAGGGAAGTGTCTGTGTGTGTGTCTGTGTGTGTGTGTGTGATTCCTATGTTTACACCTGTTCAATTGTCACCTGTTCAGAGGGGCCTTCCGTAACCACCCACTCCAAAGTTACCACACAGCCTCCTCTGTCACTTCCCCTTTTGTAAATGACATTCGACACAGTACGTATACTTCCTGAGATCTTGAGGAACTTGCTTGAATCTAGGTAGTTTGCTATCTGTCTCTGTCCCTTCCAAGCACAGAGGCTCCAGAGAAGCAGGGCCTCACTCTTCTCTGTCTGGAGAGTATACAGCAGCGCTTGGCACATGTCTGTCCTAAGTGCTTGTTGAAAAGTAATTGGGTGAATGACAGATGATTGACAGACCCAGTGCCTTCCCCTAGGGAGGCAGCAGGCTGTGGGGGCGGGTGGGGAGAGGCCGATGTGTAGAGGGAGCCTGGGAGTGGTTTAGCGTGGGCCGAGGGTCCCACAACCAGAAGGGAGCACGGCCAACTTGAGGCATTAGAGTTCCATGCTAGAGAGTGTGAGTTTTGTCCTAGGAGAGTAAAGGACCCACCCATGGAGGTCAGGCTCGCAGGGGAGATGCGCACGTGCTTGCTGTGGGTGCTGTGGTCTGTGTTTCCTGCTTCCCTCCGTCTCTTGGACGTCACAGGAAGTGTCCATTCCTTACTGCCCCTTAGGCAACTCAGATCCTTGAGACAGACAAATAGTCTTTAATATTCAAATAGCTTTTATATCTTCATAGTGTCCACTCCACGACTGGGTATCGAGGCTCAGTGTTGCCAATTCAGTGACTTTGTTTAGTCAAGAACCACCCAAGTCTAACCTGGGCATCCCGAGAGGCAGGTATCTCATTTTGGGGTGTGGGAGGGACACTGGGGTAGATCGGCAGTGGCCCATTGCTGACTGACCTCCCAAGAGGGTGGGGAAAGAGCTCTGGCTGTGTCACCACGTGGGTGAATTGTCACACTGGAGAGATCAAAGAGAAAAATAATTCATGCTGAGTTTCTTGGCTACACTCTGAGCAGGTCTCTCCTTACCTAGCACCAGCAGAATAGGGTCTTCTTCCTTGGAGACCTACAGTGCATCACCAGATGGCCCTGGGATGCCCTCTGGCCAGCCTGTGTATTTGGTGCCACATCTGGGCCCCACGGCCTGCATGCACACCTTCAGCCAGGATGTGGAGTGACTCTTCCCTGGGTTCCTTGCTAGGTAAGATCAGCAGTCTGTAGAGACACCATCTGCCTGGGATCCTGGGACCAGCAGGATATGTAATGACCACCATATCTTAGCCTGACCTGGCTCTGTGGAGAGTGTCTGTGAGCCAGCAGTAAACCAAAGGCTCCTCAGAACAGTAGTGGCCTGACAATGTGGGTGGCTTGTGACTTCGGTATTGGCTTGCGCTCACACCAAAGAGCCAGTAGCCCTCCATTGGTGTTCCAGGTCACTAGGTCATTCATTTTTCTCTTTAGCCCCTGGAGTGGTAGTTCTCAATTTTGACAGTATGTGGACAATATTTTGGGATCTTTGGGGAAATTAAAAAAAAAAAATCTTGGATGCCCAAGATACTTCTTAAACCAGTTACATGTGGGACTGGAACTTACATGTCAGCATTTTAAAATTGATTTCATCAAGGTATAATTTACATATATGTTAGTTAGCTTTCTGTTACTGTAACGAATACCTGAAATAAATAAACTTAAAAAGAGGAAAGGTCTACTTTGATTCACAGTTTTGGAGGTTTCAATCCATAACCCATTGGTCCCATGGCCTTTGGCCTGTGATAACAACAGCATACAGGAGTGCACACAGGAGGAGGCCAGTTCACCTCATGGCTGGGTGAGAAACAAAAAGGAAGAGGAGGGTCTGGGATCCCAATATCCCCTGCAAGGGCAGCAATTCGACGGCCTCTGACCTCTCACTAGACCCCACCCCTTAAAATACAATGTACACTCTAAATTATGTGATTGGAAGAGTTTTGACCAAAATGTATACACCCATGTAACCATCACCATACAATCAAGACAGAACATTGACACCACCCCAGAACATTCCTTCAGTCCCTCTCCAGGAAACTGACCTGCTTTCTGTCATCCTTTGCTAGGATTCCATATAAATGAAATTGTGCGTTGATTCCTTCTGCACAGCAAGATGCTTTTGCAATTTGTCTGTGGTGTCATGAGCCTCTGTTTCTTTCTTTTTACTACAGAACATCATTTGTCATATAGAATATGACAAAATGTGTTTGCTAGTTGCCCTGTTTTTGGACACATGGGTTATTTCCAGTTTTTAGCAATTATAAATATGCTGCTATAAATAATCATGTAGACTTAGTGGGAACATAGATCGTTAGTTCTTTTGAGTAAATACTTAGTAATGGACTTGATAGTTCATATAATAAAGCACATGTTTAACTTTATAAGAAGCTGCCTCATTATTTTCCACAGTGGTTCAACATCTACTTCACATTCTTGCAAGCAACGTCTGAGGGTACCAGTTGCTCCACATCTCACCAAGTTGGTATTTTCAGGCTGTTTAATTTTAGGTATTCGAGTGAGAGTGTAGTGGTACTTCATTTCGGTTTTAATATGCATTTCTCTGATAACTAATGATACTGAGAACCTTTTAATGTGTTTATTTCAATTCATATATTTTCTTTTGTGATTTATTTTTTAAAAATTGAACTGTTTACTATTATTGAGCTCTAAGAGTTCTTCATATACTTTAACATTTTTTAAAAAATTGACAAATAAAAATCGTGTGTCTATGATGTACAGCATGATGCTTTGATGTAGTATACATTGTGGAGTGGCTAATAGTTCTTCATATTCTTGATGAATCTTTGGAATACATTTATATTTACATTCACATTTATATATATATATATATATATACATATATCATACATATATTACAAATTTCTTCTCCTAGTCTGTGGCTCGCCTTCTCATGTTTTAATAATGACTTTCAAAGAGCAGAAGTTTAATATTTTGATGATGTTCCATTTATCAATTTTTTTCTTTCGAGATCCATGCATGCTCTTTGTGTCCTAAGAAATCTCTGCCTGTTCCAAACTGCAAAGATTTTATCCTGTGCATTCTTCTAAAATTTCGTCGTTGAGGATTTACATTGGGGTCCATAATCAATTTCAAGTCAATGTTAGTGTACAGTGTGAGGGAGAGGTCAAGGTTCATCTTTTTCTTTCCATATGGCCATCCGATTTTCCCCAGCACATAGATGAAAAGACTATATTTTCTCTATTGAATCATGTTGTCACCTTTGTAACAAATCGATTGGTCATACATATGTGGTTCTATTTCTGAACTTTCTATTCTGGTCTATTGATCTTTGTAGCTATTCTTACACTAATGAACGCAGCCTTGGTCATAGTAGCTGTAGGGCAAGTCTTGAAATCCCTTACTGTAAATCCTTCAAATTGCATCCCCCACCCAAATCAGTTTGGTTTATTTGAAATCCTTTGAATTTCCATATGAATTTCAGAATCACTTTGCCAGTGTGTCAGTCAGTTTTCTGTCACTATAGCAGACCCTAAGTCAACTTATAAGGAGAAAAATTTCCTCGTGGCTCTCAGTCTGGGGGCTTTCCATTCATGATCAATTGACCTGCGGCTTTGGGCCTGTGTTGAAGCAGCTCACCAGGCCGGAGCAGAACTACTCACCTCATGGCCCTGGTGTGAAAGAGAAGGAAAGGGAGGGGCTGGGGTCTCATTATCCCCTTCTAGGGCCTGCCTCAGGGACCTGAAGGCTCCTGCTGGGCCCCTCCTCTTAAAGGTGCACCACCTCACAATAGTGCCACATGCTGTTAACACATGGGTCTTCGAGTGATGCTTCAGATCCATACTGAAACAGCCCATTTCCACAAAGGAAGCCAGCTGGGATTCTGATTGGAATTACATTGATACTATAGATGAGTTTGGGAAGAATCAATATCTTGGCAGTGCTGAGTTCCACACTGAACGTGGACTCTGTTCAGGTCTCATGTAATGTTTCAACAATGTTTTATAGTTGTCTGCATGGGGGTCTTAGACAACTTCACTAGTGTTTTGTTTGTCTGTTTTTACTAGTGTTTTATGGTTTTTGTGCCACTGGAAATGAAATTATTTTAAAATTTCTTTTTCCAATTGTTTGCTATTACCATACAAGAACACAATTGATTTTTGTATATTAACTTTGTATTTTATATTGCTAAGTTCACCTGTTGGTTCTATTACTTGACACCAGGTACCTCTACATTTTTCACAGCTGTTTTTGTTTTTCAGTGTAAAGATCTTGCACACACTGCTAAATTTATTCCTAAGTTAGAAGTTGGACCACTAACAATTTTATTTACTTTTCTTCCTTTGTTGTGATTGTGTGTGTGGCTCAGATCACAAAGGCACCTGAGTTCCATCAATAAGTGGAGTCATTTGTACCTGTGGAAAGAGCAAACTCTGTGATTCCTCTTCATGTAAAGTGTTATTGGGTTTTTAAGACGATAGGCTCCTACAGGTGACTTAGCAGATCTTAAAGTAGGTTATTGATCTAGGGTGGGCCAGGCTGTGCTGATGGGCTGGGGCTGACTTGGGCCGGTCAGGGCTGGTTGGGTGCTGGGCATGGTGCCAGGAGGTGATCTTCATCAATGTCTGGGCCACCTGTTTCCCCCTGAGGTTGGTGGGGATGGGTGGCAGAAGCTGCTGGGAGTTGTTTTTGTAGCTTTTTTTCCTTAATTAGGGGAAAAGAGATGGAGCCCCAAATGTGAGTCTGCAGCCCGTTCTTCATTCTCCCCAGCGCTCCAGGTAATGGTATTTAACAGGAAGACAAATGCATTCATCTTCCCTGCGTCCCGGCACAGGGAAGCTGTGCTTGCTGCTGTCAGAAGAGATATTAGGGGCTATAAAAAGCCATTCGATTCCTCCCCTCTTTATTCTCACTTTGTAACCCCTCCCAGGGAGACTGGTGTGGTGGGTGCCGACTCTCCATCACCTGGAAGTCTCGGGCCTCGTGGGCGTTTTATCCAGATTCAGATTGGCTTTACCCTTCCATTCTTCTTCCTTTTATCTCCATCATTGTTTCTGCCAGGGGAGGCAGAACCACGGGAGGATTTGTCTTTCTGCTTTCTTCTGCTGATTTTTAAGAGCTGATTGCCCGGCCCCTGGGTGCAGGGGAACAAGCCAGTCCCTCAGGGCCTGTAGCAGGATCCTCACTCACCAAAGTGCCCCAGTGCCTTTGAGCCAGAGTTAGGGAGTCGGGTGCCCCTGCCTGTCCTCCACACTCTTGTCTTACCGTTGGCTTCTGCTCCCTGTCACCTCATCTCGCAGGAACACTACAGCCAGGAAAACACTGGCAGCCTTTCTCCCTTTTGATCATGAAATTGACCCAAGAAGAGGGAGATCCATTTCCTAAGGATTTTCTTCTTTTGCTCTTTGTTCTCTTATCCACTCAGGTCTCTATACACACCCCTCCTCCTTCATTCCTTTTTTTTTTTTTTTTAATGACAGGTTCAGAAAATCCAATCCCATATCCAGTTATTGAGCACTGACTTGTGACAGGGACCATGGTAGAAGGGAGGAGTATGGTGGGAAATGGGATCTAGTTGTGGTTCACAAAGAGCAAGTTTACACAAGGAGACAGACATACACAGATGCAAACAGCTGCCACTCAAGGTCAAGGTCAAGAGGGATGAATAAGTCCTTTGGATGATGGATTCTAATGAGGGCAGGCTTTGTGCACATTGCAGACCTCAAAGAATAGGTAGAGTTCCCACAACCACAGGGGAGGTGAGGGCAGGAAGGCTGGGGCAGCATACAAATCATCTAATCTTGCTGTATTAGGGTTTTCTAGAGGAGCAGAATCAATAGGAAGTATGGTTATAAAAAGGTGATTCATTAGATTGGCTTACCCAACCAGAAACTGTATAGTCCACAATGGCGTCTGCAGGCTGGACACCTGGAGGAACCAGTAGGTATGCAGTCCAAGAGGCTGAAGCCCCAAAACAGAGGGATCAACAGTGCTACCCCAGCCCTAGACCAAAGGCTTCTGGAAATCTCTGGAGAATCACTGGCAGAGTGCACTTTGGAAAAGTTAAGAAGTGAAGCGTCTGATGTCCTCAGGTGATGGCAGCAGCAATCAAGAACCCATTCAAGAAGAATTAAGCTTGCATTTGCTGCTTCTTCCTTGTTCTTAAAAACTTTTATTTCATCCAAGCCACTCTCTTATTGGACGGTGCTGCCCATGCTTAGGGAGGGTCTCCACTTCAGTTGGCTATCCCATATGCCAATCATTCCTAGACACACCCTCATTGACACACCCAGAAGCCTCTTAATCATCAAGCTGACAATTCAAGTTAACCATTACACCTGCAGAGAGCAAGTGCATGTGGCTTGGGAGGCAGGAGGAACAGAATCAGAGCAGAGACCAAAAGGCACGTTGGGCCATTGTTGATAGATATTTGGATTTTTAAGGTTTTTAGCTACAATGAATAAAATTGCTATGAGATTTCTTGCATGGGAGTTTTCCCCTGGGTACATACCAAGGAGTAGAATTGCTGAGTCCAATTTAACTTCAGTAGGCACTTCCAGTTTTTCAAAGTGATAATATCATTTTACACCCCACCTGCCACATAAGAGTGATCCAGTTGCTCCTACCTACATGCCATTGTTGACAGCCTTTTACGGTGCAGCCATCCTGTTGGATGTGTAGTGATGTCTCCTGGTGTTAACTTGTGTTTCTCATTTGACTAGTGATATTGAGTACATTTAATGATATTGAGTACATTTGCACCATTTCTTGCTCACATGAATACTTGTGTGTGTGCACAAAGTGCATGTTCAAGTTTCTTGTCTGCTTTATTTTTTTTTTCTTACTTTAAAAAATAATTCTAGATATAAGTGTGCAGTTGAATACGTTTTGTGAGTAACTTCTTCCAGCGTATAGTCTGTCTTTCCTCTCAATCATATCTTTTGAAAAATTCGAGTCTTGAACATTTTTCAGATATCAATTGTTTATTTTATGGTTAGTGCTTTTTTTGCCCCGTCTAAAAAATATTTGGCTATCACACATGGCCACTTGGATTCTGGAGATTAAATGAACAGTGTAGTAGCCCACCCGATTATCCTAGTTTTGCTTTTTGAGGTTTCAGTTACCCACAGTCAGCAGCAGTCCAAAACTATCAAATGGAGAATGCTATCAATTTGAAAAAGTTTACTGTTGTCAGAAGGTCACAGTGGCCTAATATACATCCCTGTCATCCACTGCCCTTCATCCTACCATATAGGCATTGTGTTATCTCACCTCACCACCAGAGGACCGGTAAGTCCAGTGAAGTAAGATAAGTCGAGAGAGAAAGTACATTCATCTAACTTTATCACAGTATATTGCTATAGTTGTTTTATTTTATTATTATAGCTGTTACTCTCTTACTCTGCCTATTTTATAAGTTAAACCTTATCACTGATATGTATGAATAGGAAAAAAAATGGTTTCAGGCAACTGTTGGGGTCCTGGAACATACCCCCTTAGACAAGGGGTACTACTGTTAATGACTGGAGGTGACACAGCAAGTGACGGGGCCAGACAGGAACCCAGGCTCCCTTTAGCTCATGTTCCTTCTGTGGGGAGACCACAAGAAGTGCTTCTCTTCATTAATAGAGGCAGGCACTGCAGAGAAAGGAACAATCCTATTTCACTTCTGCCCTTTGCAGGTGAAGAAAATCAACCTGGCCAAGAATGTATCCAGAACCTTGGAAACATTTCTGCCCTTGAACTCAATTGTTTCTTTAGGTTTGTAAAACTTAGACGAAGTTTGACATACAGATGTTTGTTGTGTTATTTTTAAGTGAAAAAAAAAAGAAGAAGAAAGAGAGAAAGAGAAAAAGAAGGAAAATGACTTAAGTATTCAGCCATAATGCACCAGCTAATTAAATTGTGGCTCATCTATAAAATTGAGTAGTTTCACTGTATAATATTCAATTTAAGATACTTTTGAAAGTTATTTAATGACCCGTGAAAATGAACATAATGTAGTATATATTTTTTTCCATTTTAAAAACTCTTTTGAGAAACAATTGACATGCAAAAAATGCTCCTACTTCAAGCACACAGGGCGATGCGATTTCCCCATTTAAGACTTTCACTGAGGTGTAATTTACGTGTAACAAAATTGAACAATTTTACATGTACAACTTGATGAGTTTAGAATGATGCACACAGCCATGAAATTACCACCACAATCACAAGACAGAGCATTTCTATCATTCTCCAGAATTCTCTCACGTCTCTTTGCACTTAGTTTCTGTTCCTTATTCAGGCCCAGGCAACCACTGATCCAATTTCTCTTGCAATAGATTGGATTTCTCTTTTCTAATATTTTCCCCTATGAATTTCATTTCAGTGGAACAATATAGTATTTTGTCTTTTCTGCATAACTTCTTTACTCAGCCTAATGGTTTTTAGGTTTATCTGTGTTGTTGCCTGTATTAATAATTCCTTTTTATTGCTACATAGTATTCCATTGAATTTATCTATTTTCCCATTGATGGACATTGATGTTGATACTATGATGCTAAGTTTTAGGTTAACATGAATAAAGTTGCTCTGGATACTGTGTACAGGCTTTTGTTTGGACATATACATTCATTTCTTTAGGGCAAATACCTAGGATTGGAATTGTCAGGTAGTACAGTAGGTGTTTGCTTAACTTTGTAGGAAAACAACCAAACTGTTCCAAAGTGGCAGCACCATTTTGTATTCCTATTAGAGTATGAGTTGCTCCATGTTAGTATTTGGAATGGCTAGAGTTTTTTAAATCAGTTTTTGGTTTGCTTTTGTTTTTACTACTACATAGCTATTCGTATGCTGATAGAATAGTATTTCATTGACATATTTTTTATACTTTTATTGACATATAATTTATATGCCATAAAGTTTACCTGCGGAAAGTGTGTAGTTCACTTTTTTGTCTACTTAGAGTTGTACCACCACTGACCTAGTCTAATTTTAGAATATTTTTTTTTATCTTACCAAGAAGAAATATTGACTCATTAGTAATTTCTCTGTGTCTTTCATGCGATATAATATTAAGTGAAAAAAGCAACCCGAGGGACTGGGGATGTGGCTCAAGTGGTAGCGCGCTCGCCTGGCATGCGTGCGGCCTGGGTTGGATCCTCAGCACCACATACAAACAAAGATGTTGTGTCCGCCGAAAACTGAAAAAAAAAAAAAAATTAAAAAAAAGCAACCCAAACCTGATATTGTAATTTCATAAAAGACACAGATGTATATTTGTGTGTATAAAAATGACTAGTCTTGCTGAGTGTGGTAGCACACACCTGTGATCCCAGAGGCTCAGGAGACTGAGGCAGGAGGATACAGAGTTTAAAGCCAGCCTCTGCAACTTAGCGAGGCCCTAAGCAACTCAGTGAAATCCTGCTTCTAATTAAAATATAAAAAGGGGCTGGGGATGTGGCTCAGTGGCAAAGTGCACCTGGGTTCAATCCCTGGTGCCAAAAAAAAAAAAAAAGAGAGAGAGAAAAATGTTTTTCCATGTGGATACACCATATATATCAATCATATGGCTACCTATATGCATACATGTATGGAAAAAAGACTAGAAGGAAACACATTGAATACAAACCTTAATTGTCTCCTGATGGTAGCATTTATATGTAGCTTTATTTTCTCCTCTGAAATTTTTTTTTTTTTTGTATTTTAGAATTCTCCATGGTGAGCACTATTACCTTTGTAATTTAAAAAATCATTATGTATCTGGGAAAAAAAACCCCATATTTCTTCAGGTTGCTTTATGGAGGGGGCATATCCCAGCTACACTCACTCTATATTTGTGGTCTGATTTCCTCTGGGAAGAGAGCTTGTAGACTCTCATTCTTCTGGGTTTCTGCAGTGAGTTGGCAGCATAAACCTGCTGTTTGCAATATTTACGTGAACTACCTGGGGGAGTCCTGTAAACTACTCTGTGAGTTGGTTTCTCCATTGACAGACTGTTGAGTGCTTAAGAAATGTGCTCTGAAAACCAAATCCATATGGGAGTAGGCTCAAGGGGTACATGTTGTCTTGTGATGTGTCGAGAGGAATGAAGAGCAGTTGCTGTTTACTGAGGCCTCGCTCTCCTAGTTAGTTGGGCGTGTGTGACCGTGCGTGTCTTTGCAGGTGTGTGTGCATGTTTGTGTGAATGTGTAACATTTAATTTTACAGGGTGAGTTCCTGGGGGTTGAGAGGCCAAGCATATTGGCCTTCTGGTTCTGGTTTAATGACCATGGGGCAGTTTGATTTAGGGTAAGTCACATTCCCATTGCTTTAATGACACTTTCCCTTTGATTCATGGGGAAAACAATGACCTCCGTCTCAACATAGGCCTGTTGAAAGGAATTACATCACATCCAAGCTTTGAACCAAAATGTGCTTGGCTTAGAATGGGCACATTACTTCACCTCTCAAAGGCCACTTTCTGGTGTGAAATTGAACTGATATTAAACATTTGCCAGAAGAAGAAACAGCTGGGGGAAATTTGTCTGAGTTAGGGGTTCATTGCAAAGAAATGACTCCCACCTAAGGCTGGCTCAAATAGAGGATGGAAAGATAAACCGTACAGACTGGATAAGGGGAGGCAATAAAGAGAAGCAAAACTTAGGGAAGTTTGTATGTGATTTTGAGTGTATCTCAGGCCTTATGATCTCTTGTCCGTGCGTCTCTCTTTATATACCTCTTTTTTTTTTTTTCTCTTGCAGATGGGTTGGGGGAGTCCTGTAAACTACTCCATGAGTTTTGCCCGGGGCCTAGTTTCTGCTGGCTTGTAGCGTCCTCCTGAGCATTGGTCTGCTCAGTACCTTGTGTTAACTCTGCCCTCACTTCTCTGTGACCACTCAGTTTCATTTGGCACAACTAAATGACTCATTACCTGAAGAGGAATCTGATGGGCCCAGCTTTGGTCAGATTTCTTGGCGGATGCAGTTTGAAGGGAGGTCATATATGGAACCTGACCACCTGGTCTTGTCCTGCAGGCACAGCTCAGTGGTGGTGGAGGACTACGGCAAGGGCAGAGGGAGTCTGGTCAGGGTGGTGGTGGTGGTTTTGCCAAACCCCAGGATGGTGTAATGTGATGGGCATCATTATCCAAAGGACACATATGAAGACATGAATTGGGTGTCAATCTACTTTATATACAAACAGATATGAAAAATTGTGGTATATATGTGTAATAAGAATTATAATGCAAAAAAATAAAGTACATGTATAAAGACATGAATTGGCGTGAACATACTTTATACAAAGATATGAAAAATTGTGCTCTATATGTGTAATAAGAATTGTAATACATTCCACTGTTGTGTATTTAAAAAAAATAAAATCAATAAAAAAAGAGACATGTAAGTGAAGAAGGTACAGGTTGAACATCCCTTATTCAAAAAAATCCCCAAAGCTCTAAAATCTAAAACTTGATACTCATATGTTTCAGATTTTGGATTTTTGGATTGGAGAAACTCAACAGGAAAAGTCTATGCAAATATTCCAGAATCTGAAATCTGAAAAACTTCTTCTGTAATATTTCAGGTAGTCTGTAAGAAACACCTTTCAAAATAGCCCTATAATGGTCCCTACCTCCCTGGACTCAGGTCCTGGTGTAATACCCTTCTGTTAAGGGAGAGCTGGACCTACTTTGACTTCTAATAAGTATACCACAACAAAAGTAATGGGATGTCACTTCTGAGTTAGTTTCCAAAAGACTGAGGCTTCCCTTCTTTGACCTCTCTCACTTGCTCACTCTAATAGAAAAAATACCATCTTCAAGTTGCACTATAGAGAGGCCCATATGGCAAGAGGGTGGGGGAGGCCTCTGGCCAGCAGTAGCATGATTCAACTTGTACCAGGAAGCAAATCCTGCCAACATCCAAGTGAGTCCCCTTGGGCAGCAGATATTCCCCAGATGAACCTTGAATTGACTGCAGTCCTGGTGGCACCTTGATTGTATCCTGTGAGCCACACTGAGGCAGAAGCCACCAGCAAATCCACCCCTAGGGGATGGATTCCTGATGCACAGAAACTGGGAGGTTCTCAGAGTCTGTTGCTTTAATTAAGCCTCTGAGTTAGGGGATACTTTGTTACACAGCAATAGATAGCAAATACACAGTCTCCTAAACAATACTTTTGTTGAAACACAGAACCTAAGCTCACCTCAAAATGAATTTTAGGAGATGATGTGACCCAAGGAGCTATCCTGGATAACTTGGGTAGGTCAAAGTACCAGTCTCCTCTGCAGAGTGGGCAAGTTCAAGAACAGTGTCCCGTGTCTCCTGCATGGCCAGCTGGATAGGAGAAGTTAGCTTCTGATAGCGCTTGCATAGATGTGTAAGATGCAGACGAGAACAACTTAATTCTGGAGAACTCCAGCGAGCAATGGGATGTTTCCACCTGTGCTACAATACTGAAGTGTGGAGAGAGTGCACGGTGATTCTAGCATCATTTTCAACTCCAAGCCCCTTTGCCAGTACCCAGAGCCCTGGTGTGGACTGCAGGGGATGCCTCATTCTTCTGGAACATCCCTGGAATGAAAGATTAGGATGAGAGACTGCTATGTCTCAGTCTCACTGGAGGCATAGTTAGGGCTCAGAGGTCTGAAGAGCATTCCATTCATTCAGCCGCCCCAAATTCCATGTTTAGAGCTCTCAATGAACCAGGACTTCCCAATATCCTGTATCCCCTTGAAGATTCCACACATGGATCGCGGATTTCTTTTGCTGGGGAGTCAGAGCATAGGCAGAGAGCATATGCTCAGAGACAATAGATTCTTGCTGCTTTTGTCTAAAGAAGTTTTTCTAAACATTTTCTGAGCATCAACCAAGAAAACATTTGCACTCAAGTCCTGCTTGAATGCAAATTGGCCCTGCTTCTTTGCCTCAGTTTCCACAAAGATGATGGATCCAACGCCTTCCTCTTGTGCATCTTCCTCATGCCAGATATTTCTGTTCAGAATTCCTTGATGTCCTGTAGGACTACATGCCAATGACAAAACACATCTGAAATATTGAAGCCCAGTTTTATTGATGTAAGCATTCTGTCCTCACAGAAAGAATTGTAAAGAAAGTCTGCAATACAAGAGGGATTTTCCTTTGTTCTTTCAAAAGCAGAATTCCTTAGATTGCTGTATGGAACCTTTGGCCTGGAGGCTGGTCCTCATGGAAGAACAGGCGACGCTGAGCTGACAGGACAGGGCAGGGTCCAGCCCAGCCAGCAGCTGCGGTGTTTGCAAAGGAGGCATCCTCCTTGGTATCATTACCTGAATGAGCTGTGAACGGATAAGTGTGCTTTTGGAGGGATGGTGGGAAAGGGAAGAAAGTAAATTGAGAAAAGGGACCGCTATTGTGTCCTACTTTCAAGGTTACCTGTTGAGATAGGACTGCAGCTCCCTCATGGCTTGGGAAAGCAATTCCTTTCCCATAGCTCTATGATAAAGAAGAAAGACTCCTTTGTGAACAATGCCTTGTATTTATCTCACGTCTTTCTCCAGAGAAGAGGCTAGTGCTTCAGAGATTTTATCTTTATGAAAAGCTGATGAGTAGCCGTGAAGATCTTGGGGTGAACCCAGCCCCCGCGTCCCTAATCCAATCAGTTCGCTGCAGGCCTCTGACTTCTTTCAGGTGACAGTGTTTAACATGGGGGAGGGGGTGCAGAGATCGCCACTGGAGTGGGCACCATGTGCCAGGTGCAGGCTAGCCCATTTCTACCCAGGACCCTCCAGTGCCTCTTGTGCACAAGTGCCCAGCCAAAGTCCCAGTCCAGTTGTGTTAAGTTAGGGGACTTTGTGCAAAGGAATTGCAAGTATTGCACAGAGCTCTGACCCTCTTGAAGCTATGGGACTGGTCTTGGAAAGTCATCTTTCTCTCTCTCCTACTTGCGTTGGAATTGCACAGATGTTTTGGGGCGGGGGGTCTCTTCTTCTCTGTGTGTTTCTTTCTTTCCCGGCTCCTCTCCCCACATGACTTTTTCTGCTCACCTCTCTGGATTAATGGCTTCTAAAGAGAAGGCTTAACACTTAAAATTTCAGTTTCAGGACAGGTGACTCTTTAGTCTCCCCATCCAACGAGAGAAAAGGGTTGGCTGGGCTCTGATCTGATGTCACCCTCATCAAGTCTTTGCTGGCTGGAGGGGACAGGCTGGTGATAGGAAGGGCTTCTTCCTCCAAGTATAGAAGGAAATGTACCCTTGTGTCTCTGCTTTGGTTGTGCTCTTTGCTTGGAATGACCCTAACCTTGACTCCCAGATGATCTTCAGCCCCTTGTACCTTTCTGAGAGGCCTCCTAGCCTCCTCCCTTTCTTGTGGAACCCCTGCCTGCTCTGCACAGCTTGTGAATTCCTCGGTTCCTCCTATTTTGTAACCATTTGATTGTTTGTCTACTCCACTGTGTCTCCACTTGCAGAGAATGCCTTGAGGGGAAGTCCTTTTGTCGAGCTCACATGTCCCGAATGCCTGTGCAGCGCTCACTCTTTGCTGAAGGTTGAATGCAGGAAAGGAATGACCCCTCGCACCAAGACTTCATGCCACTCATATTTTGTTAGTAGCAGAAGAAATGTTCCTCCAAGTAAAGACTTGGGAATAAGTGCGTTTGCCTCTCCGTCCTCTTGCTTTTGAGAACAGGAGCTGTGGTGTACCGGGCTGTAGAGACAGCATGTGGCGTCTGGTTCAGAAGTTCTTGTCCCTTCATTGCAATGAGTCTTGGGGCAACTGAAGTATGGGTGTAGGAGAATCAGCATTGCACTGTGTGGGGACTTCCATTTCATTTTTATAATGTATGTACCCATTAGTGATGATATTAGTTTTGCCAATGTTAATTTACCATCCTGTGCCTCACACATTTATGTTGGGTCATTTCATGTTTCAATTTGCAGTGATAACTTGCAACACGGCTAAGTCTTTATGACAGTAGTAGGTGGGGAAGGGGGAGATAGGGGAGCAAAACACTCACCTCAGGCCTCCAGCTGCCTTATCCACCCCCCACCCCATACCTATTCCCGTCTTGCTCACTGGGTGAGCCTGGCCCTCCCCTCTGCCCTAGGTGACCATTGCCACCGACCCCTCTTTGCTCACGGTGTCCATTTCTTTCCACCAGGCTCTGGTGGAAGTAGCATGGAAAGGGGAAGGAACAGGAGAAGGGGTGAGTGAGCGCTAGCTCTCAGGTCTTCAAATACCTCATTATCTCTTGCTGGGGGAGCCTCCTCCTGAATCTCCAAGTCTCCCATGATCCTCCTTAGCAATAAGCTAATATCTTCGCTGGAGTATGGCAACTGCGGAGCCCACATTGAGGTGTTTGGACATAAACACCTTCTAATCCACTGTTAAGTCCTTCAGTCTGTGTTCTCATCGCATTAACCATAATGAACTCTTCACATACTGATGTCAGTTTAATATGCTGCTTCCCCAGGAAGGGCCTGGTAATTTAGCATTAATTAATGATGACTTATTGCAAATTATGTTACTGACTTACTGATGCTCCTGGGTGATACGCACATCTTTCAGATGAAGCCATAACATTATTACTTAGCATTCGCATAGTACTTCACACGTCCCGAACACTTGGTAATTGAGTTAGCTGTATTGTCACTATCTCTCTTGCTGATCCTGTCATCTGGGTTAGTGGAGGTGTCCCTCATTAAAGGTAAACTTGACGCACTGAATTTCAAACTTGCCAACTTGATAAAGTGGAGGGATTACATTTTACCTATCTCAGAGTCAGGAATGTTAGGTATTTGGGGTTCATCAGGTATTCAAGGGGGATAGCTACCCGTGGGACATAATAGGTAGGTCAGCTCCATCAGGAATTTTAAATACCCAGAAAGAAATGGGGAGCTTGAGTCTAGGAAGTGATATGTCCCCAGAAATTTAGATACGGGAAGAGAGGAGAGAAGGTGGTGGTCATGGGGACCTCTGTGATATAGAAAAGACCCCAGAGGAAAAACAAACTGCTAATTTGGACCATGTTGCTAATAGACATGACCCGGGTCTTACTTTTTTTCCTTGTTAGACTTTTCTACCTATGGTATGGGGTGGTGTTTTCAGTAGGGACACATCTTAGTTTCTAGATGTCCAAAGTCATTTGGAAAAAGGAATTTGGTGTCAACAGTGGATGTCGCAGTGGGGACATATCTGGACTGTAGACTAGGGGAGGGCAAGAATGAGGGAGTGGCCAAGCCTCACAGGACAGGCAGGGATAGATGGGCGAGAAGTCTTCGGTCATGGAATTCAGGATCTCGCTCGTCTCCTCTCTAACCCTGTCGCTTGCCTCCGGTGACTGCCCTTCTGTGCTGGACACATTACACAGTCTGAAATATTAAACACATCCATTTGAAACAATATTTTGATTTCTAATAAATGATAAAGAAAGGGGAAATGAGATTCCCCTCTGTCCAGAAAAAGGGCAATCTTTACTCTCCATGGAAAAAAGATAAGCCCAGTTGATTTGTGGAGATGGTGTCAAAATTAAATTATTTTCCAGAAACTTTTATATATATATATAAACCTAACTTGTCTTTCTTGGAAGAAACGCTATTACCATCTCCCTTTGTCGCTGTTCTGTGGCAAACTCCAGGACCTTAATTAATCCCTGCTCCTGATTTTATTGGTTCATTTCTGTCTTGTCCTTGTCTTGCTTGCTGCCCCATTTTAAAAACACAGAAATTGGCTCTGACAACAGTCAATGAAGAATTCATTTCAAGCTTAAATATGGGAAGAGCTCATATCAGAAACTTTTATTTATTATTCTTTGTATCAAAACCTTTTGATGGGACCCAAGCAAACCAGTGACACATTCAAATCAGATTAGCAATTTACACCTTCATGGAAGGCTTAGCAGAGCCTTTACAAAAATCCAACTGGATCTGTCAGGAAATGTAACTTACTGGTGTTGGTAGCTATATGTCTAGGCCAGGAATGATGATAAACCAACATGGATCTCAAGCAAGGCTGGGGTGCTCAAAAGATCAGGTTTACCTAAGAGGGTAGGATGTGCCCTTGGGGTGACCTCTGCCTCTCTGGTGCACAGTGTTGCAGAAACTTCCAGGTGGGGTCAGCGAAGAGCCACTCAGGAGGGAGGGTCAATGTGGTATGCCAATTAACAAAGACTACTGTAGGGCCTGACCCTGAAATTCAAATGCTTTCTAGGCGGACTAGCTTGGGCTGGTCACCTGACCTCTCTGAGCCCTGGTTTCCTCGTGGGGAAAAAAGCCATCATTATATCTACCATATAAGGTTGTTGCAAAGATGAAATTAAATGAGATTTTTTTAAGGCACTTGGTGGATGATGAGCGCTCAATCCAAGTCAGTTTTCTTATTTAGATATATGGAGTTAAAATAGGGTCAGAGAAATGGACTTGGACAAACACACAGAAGGCTGGCCCACAGGCCTCTGAGACACAGACGTGGAGAAAGACTCCCTGCTGACATCTTGTTGGGGACCCACTGAAGAGTGTAAATTAAATCTCTGAGCCATCCCCAGCCACTATTTCCATGGGTAGATGGCTGAGGCCCTTCTCCAGTCAGACTGTGGGTGGGGGATGGGCAGCCGCAGCCTTCCAGAGCTGCTGGACGTGAGCATGACCTTCAACATGGACTGGAGGGACCCACCCACAGGTTCTCCACCTCCGCAGGAGGACCACGACAGTATAAAGAGCCCAACACAGGTGGAAGGGAAGTTGGGGACCGCTGTGGGGTTGGCTGTGGGACTTCTGACAAGTCACCCAACTTTGGGGTTCCTCATCTGTGAGTCCGCCTCTGCCTGTGGAGTTTGGAGGATCTGGGCGCCCAGCGGGGAGCGTGTCTGAGGCTGTCTGGTTCTTGGCATGTGGAGTTTTAGGGTGAGCACGTTGCAGTGCTTGCTCCTCTGTTTTCTTGACTATTGGCAGAGGTCTGGGGTCTGTCTCCGCCATTGGTCTAATTGTCTCTGTAGACTGTATCAGTGCCTTCTGAATAGGTCCTGGGCTTTTGTTTCTCAGTATTTGCTAGGAACATGACTGGACTTGAGGATTTAAATGAATGGACTTGAATAGACAGACTGAAAGGGAAATCCCGATGGCTTGGGACTGCTTGTTGTCACCTTGGAGAAGCAAGGTCGTGACCTGCCTTTCTACTGCCCTCCCCTTCCTCTTCGCCACCTGACCATGCCGAGGCTTCAAGTGAGTCTTGGCCCCTCGTGGACCTCGGCCATGTGATTAGCCCTTGGTGCATCTGCTGTGTCCTCAAGACCGTGGCTTCAGTAGCTTCCGCAGCTTTGGCCAGGAAGGGTGGTCCTTTCCAGACTAGCTCTGCTCTGTAGCCTGTGACTGCCATCCCTCATAAAGGGTCAGAATTTTCTGCCCAGACTCGTCTGTGTTATAGCATCGACCTTTTCCACGGCCACCATCAGGAGATGATTGATTGCATCTAGCCTGGGAGACAGATTCTATGCTAAAGGGTCCTTATGCCTGCCATCAAAGGGTGCCACTAAGGCAGAGAGACCCTTTCTTTCCATCAGAGATCAGGTAAAAGAAAGGCCTTCCATGACCAGTGATCGCCTGTGTAAACAGTCATAAGTTTGGCCTCTTGTTTCCTTCATGGGATCGTTTACATTTTAATTTCAGGTATAAACTTCTCTCCCTTCCTCCTCTAGTGGAGTTTAAGCTCCTTGGGTAACTCAAGGTCTTTAAGGGATCAGGTCTGTCCTTCCGCATTTGTATTCCCAATACCTGGGAAGGTGCTGGAACACAGCAGGCCTGACTTAAGGAGCATGTGTTGATGGAGTTTGGGGTTCAGGGCAGTTATTAGAGGCTCCCCAATGTCAGGGGAAGTTGGTAGGATAGGAATTAAGTAACTACAATGCACTTTTTGCTTTACTTTACTTTCATTATACCATTAATTTCCATAGTAACCCAGACAGTTAAGAATTCTCATCACTTTGACTTGTAGGAATTTAAGGTTGAAGAGTCCAAGTGACTTTTCTTAGGCCATCAGCTGAATTTTTTGTCCAGGTTGTCTGGCTCCAGAACAATGGCTGTCAATCTTGTCTCTACGTTAAAATCAACTGGGGAGCTTCTAGACCTCCAGATGCCCAGGCTAGTCCCAGACCTGTGAAACCACAGTCTCTAGGGGGGACCCAATCAGTGGTTTTTAAAGTTCCCTGGATGCTGACCATGGACATCAGGGCAGAGAAAGGTTGCTCTAGACTCATAGTGGTTCTTAAAGCAGGGTTCCCAAACCAGCAGCAACATCGGCATCTCTTGAGAAATTGTAAGAAGCATACATTCTCCTGCCCCAACTCAGACCTTCTGGATCCAAAGCCCTAGAAGTAGGGCCCAGTGCTCTGTGCTTGACAGGACCTCAGGTTCTGCCAGTTTGTGCCAGTTTGAGAACAACTATTCCAGAGCAGGGCTTCTTAACTTGCAATGTGCACAGGGATCACCTGGGGATCTTTCTAAGTTGAAGATTCAGATTCAACAGAGTTGGGCCAGGGCCTGAGCAGATACTGTATGTGCGAGGACCACTCTTTGAGGAGCGAAGACACCGTGCTTCGCTGGCCAGGCTGCTTCTCAAAGTCAGGTCCCCAGGCTGTCTGCCACAGAATTCCCTGGGATGTCTATGAACATACAAATGTCCAGGGAGTTGTTTCTCCAGATCTACTGAATTCTAGCCTCTGAGAATGGCCCAGGCAGAGCACGTTTAAACAAACCCCACTGGGGATTTTGTAATGTTGCTAGGAAGTTTAAGAACCTGTTTTTCCAAGTACCTGATCACAGGTCACCTAGTCTTTTTCCTGTGAAGCTCTTTCAACCCACAGGGGCAGCCCACCAGCTGGTCAGGCAGCGAGGGTCTGGACAGCAGACCTTTGATGTTGTCCCTTCAAACAACGAAAATGGCAACAGAATCCCTCAGGTCTCTGTGTGTGCATCTGTGGCCACAGCTGGCTGCTGTGCCCACAGGCACAGAGAGCAGGGCCATACTAATCACCTGCTCCTGGAACTGCCCAGCACACACACCTGAGCCCTCAGGCTAGAACTACAAATCCCCTTCTCTGCTTTGGATGCACGGCAACTTCCAGGCCTGCCCACCTACCTGTTGCCCTGCTCAGGATGCCTAGAGCCAACCCAGCTACCCCTGGCCAGGTCGTGATCCAGCAGGCTAGGTGCTGGCTTGGCCTCTGTGGATGTACAACACACTAGCCAGCTGTTTTAGCTTGATGGAGCAGAGAACAGCAGAAACCCAAAAAGCTAGGTCTAAATTCACCTTGAGGAAGCATTGTGTTCCTGTGGGTCAAGTGCAGGCCAGAAGCAGACTTTTTATAGGCATCAGGCCTTAATCTGGGGCAGTTTAGGTTGGATTCAACACAAGATACACGCCTGTCCTTGACTCATGACCTGGTACCTGTGATCATTGCAATCCTTTTACTCCTGGGTGGGCAAGATGGGTAGAGCCGGCTTCTGCCCACAGTATACAGGGGGTGCTAAGGACTAAGCACACCCCCAGCGCCCCCATCCATCAGTCCTCACATAGGTCAGCCTTTCCATCTAGCTGAAAGCTTGGAACTGTCTTCTCACGGGCATCTTGATGGTAGAATCTTCTATGAAAAGATACAATATAAATATTCTGGAGCCGTATTCTCACTTCTGACATAGGAACCTCGAGGAAGACCAGGGTGAGAATTAGGTAGTTAATGCATGAAAGGAAAAGCAATCAGAAGACATCATGGCACAGCTTAGATAGAGGCTCCCTAAGCGCTGGCTGCTGCTATTGTCATGATTGGCAGGTGAGGCAAAGAACTGACCTCCTTCCCGGGGCAGGAGGGTAATGTGCTTTCCTTCTCAGTCCTGGCTGAGCATGCCAGCAGGCCCAGGCTGGAGGCTTCAGTTCTGCTGTCATTTGAACCCTGTGGGAGCTCAGTTCAGGGAGAAGGACACTTAGATGACCCCAGAAGATCCCTTCCATCCCGAGGAGGGAGAGATTCTGATGCCTCTTTGCTAGGAAAAGGGCGTGTCCAGGAATCTTGTTTGACACAAACAAAATTAACCAACTGGTTGATCTGAGTGACAACAGCGCCCTGTGGACCAGCCTCAAGCATTCCTGAAGCGGTGCAAGTGGCTTGGCGTGGCGTGAGGTGGCCCTTTACAGTGCAGAACAAGGTCTCTGCCTCCCTAGGGCCTCTGGCTGGAAGGGAATGTTCAAAAGTCATTTTTTGAGAGTCCAGTGACAGCCCTCAGGTGTGCCTGCCATGGGGCGGGGACTCCTGCACTGTCCTGATCTGGAACCCTAAGGACCAGGGAAGGGTTGGCAGAGGCACCCGGCCCCCTGGGTCCCGCTAGCCAGGCTTCAACTTGCCTTTGTCAGCGTCATCCTGTCTTGGCACCCTGGCTTCAAAGCTGACCCCTGAGGTTCGTCCTGACCAGCTTCAAAGGCTGTGTAGTTATTGTCATTGGAGCACAACAGGAAGCCAAGGGGAGCAGGCGGGACACGGGAACAGCAGAGCTGGTATTGGAGGGTGAGGCACCCCACGCCTCTTGCCTCTCATGCATTCCTTGTAGACACTGACCTTGCCGTGCCTCTGCAGAGCTCAGTTGTGCTGGGCATCTTCTACCTCCCCCCACTTCCCTCTGACCCCGTCTAGCCCAGACCCACACAGAAGGGGCTCAGGGACGTGTGACGCATGTCCTGAACAGGGCCTGGTGGGATGCAGGGGACGCGGGCCTCAGAAGTAAAGGCCAAGCTCCTCAGGTGGCCTTTTCAGTGGCTTTTGAAGAGACCCATGATCTCCTGTGACCTGGGCAGGGTGGAGAGGTGTTGTGTTCCTCTCCCATCCCCTCTTCAGTTTTATAAAGAGGGAAACTGAGCACCAGAGAGGTGAAGCCACTTACCTGAGGTCCCTGGTTGGATCCTGACGGACACAACTCCTTCATAATACGGTTACTAGAATGCATTTTCTGTGCGTGAACCTCGTCTGTCCAAGCTAAGTGTGAGACCTTACGGAAAGATCTAGAAAGCCTGAAGAGGTATTTCCTTG
Organism: Marmota marmota marmota; assembly: GCF_001458135.2. NCBI lineage: Eukaryota > Metazoa > Chordata > Mammalia > Rodentia > Sciuridae > Marmota > Marmota marmota. The sequence continues at coordinate 18,590,664 of NW_026000164.1, read as the reverse complement.
TCGATTGAAATAGCCCTGCTTTGCTGGGGTGGGTTATTTTTTGTTTTAACTTTTTCTGACTTTATGTGTTTAGCCGTTGAGTGAGACTCGTGCAGACGTGCTTTGGATGGCACAGGGTTTAACTGCAAATGCAAAAGCTTGACTTCTTCCCACTCAGGAAGGCTAGAAGGAGGCCGCGCAGGCTGAGCCTGCTCCTCTGTTGCTCTGTGGGGACATCTACCGCCTGCCCCTCCAGTCATGCTTCTGTCCCTGTGGTTCTCTCTCAGGTCCAGGAGATGAGGGAGGCAAACAAAAGAGGTGGCAAGAGCAGGGAATGGAGAAGTGGAGACAGATCCCAGGAGAAGAAGGAGGGCCAGGGCATTGTATTATTTCTTTAAAGCAAACTATAATGTTAATGGAAAGACCATCAACAACAACAACAAGAATTAGAATTTCCTGCCAGTTGCCACCTCCCTGTAAATAGTGAGGGTGGCGGTGGGCAGTGACCAGGCAGAGACGCTGGGTGTGACGGTCTGACCTCCTAATATCAGCAACAGAGGCCTCTGGAATTCTGTCAGATTGTTGGCCCCAGAAGAATCCTTCTCAAGCCACACACTCTCACATCGTTCAGCATCATCTGTTGGCTCCCGGCTGCCATTTCCTTTCCCTTTCCAATCTCTCTCCCTTCCGCTTCCTTGGTGAAGGGCGCTGCCCCAGAGCTCCCTGTCCTAAAGCTCAAAGGGCCAGGGATGGGGGGGGTGCACCCCCAGAAGACAGACTGCAGACTGTCCTCTCTGTGCGAGCTGTGGTCCCTGCAAGATGCCTCAGGCTGTGAAGCCCGAGGACAGCAAGCCACCCATATGTCAAGGACATAGGGGCTGAATTGCATTACGTTGCCAATGGCAACCAACTCGGAGGCCAGTTCTGCCTGTGACTTGGTGGCCTGTGTTGAGAATGGCTGTGCTGCCTTCTCTTCTCAGCTTCATTTAGGAAGGATTGATTTAAGAAATTGTGTATATTTAAGGTTTACAACATGATATTCTTGACACATATATATGAAATACATGCAAATATATGCAAAACCACCACAGTCCAGCTAATTGCTGTGTCCATAGTCATCACCACAGGTAGTCACTTTTTTTTTTCTTTTTTTGTGGTGGAGACACTTAAGATTTATCCTCTTGGCACATTTCGAGTATACAATACAGCGTATTGACCACAGGCACTGTCCTGTATGTCTGAACTTATTCATCAGCACACTTGGAACTCTGTGCCCATCGAGAAACATCCCTCAAGTCTCCCTCTTCCCCTGCCCCTGGCAGCCACCACCACTCCACTATCTGCTTCTATGTCTTTTTAATTCCACATGTAAGTGACATCATGCAGTTTTTATCTTTCTGTGGTTTATGTCATTGAGCGTGATATCCTCTACATTCATCCATGTTTTTACAAATAGCAGGATTTTCTTCTTTTTAAAGGCTGAATAATATTCCATTGTGTGTATCTATCTATCTATCTCTCTATCTATATGTGTGTGTGTGTATATATATATATATATATATATATATGTGTGTGTGTGTGTGTGTGTGTGTGTGTGTATGTATATATATATATATATATATATANATATATATATATATATATATATATATATATCCTGTACTACATACTCATTCATCCATGGGTGGGTGGACATTCAGGTTGATTTTTTATATCTTGGTTATTTTGAATAGTGCTACAATGAACACAGGAGAGCAGATATCTCTATAAGATCCTAATATCATTTCCCTTGGATATATATCTTATATCTGGGATCACTGGATCGTATGGTGGTTCTGTTTTTAATTTTTGAGGACCCTCCATACTGTGTCCCATAATGGCTGGACTAATTTAGTTCCCACTATCAGGGCGCTACAGGTAAACCTCTCTACTTCTTTGGTGTTGGATACTTCATGGGTTTTCGCTCCCTATATGTGAAGTGGTAATTTTTTCCTATCACAGTCACACTCCTTGACCCGTGGTTGACACATGAACATGTATGCTCAGCTGTTGATGTTGTAGAGGCTTCTGGAACACTTCCTCTGAGCCTGAGCCTGCAGGATTTGATTCCAGATCTCCAGGTTGGTAAATAAACACAGGGAACAACCCTGGGAATGACATTTCCATGGAGTTAGAGACCTGGATCCCTCTAACCAGAAAGTTCAAAATGTTTCTGAGCCTCAGTTTCCTTACCTATTAATCTGACTGAAATATTGATCTTGCAAGGTTATGGTGAGGGTTAAGTAAATTAATGCTGTGGAAACACCTGTAAGCACTGATAAAAATGTCTTGATGAGAATCTGGAGTATCATGTGTGTTCCTGGTGCAAGGCTTTCCTGGGGAAGCCACAAAAGAAACGGGCTTTTAAAATTGTGACAAAATATATGTAACATAAAGTCTGTCATTGTAACCATCTTTAAGGGAACAGTTTTAGTAGCATTACAAACATTCACACTGTTGCACAACCCTCACCACTGTCTCCAGAGACCTCTTTCTTCTTGCAAAACTGAAACTCCATACTCAAGAAATGGCTTTCTATTTCTCCCTCCCCTGCTCCTAGTGGCCACCTTCCCACTCTCTGTCTCTGTGAAGTACCTCAGACCTGTGGAGTCTTGCTCTGATTGTCCTTTTGTCCCTGGCTTATTTCCCTTAGCAGAATGTCCTCAAGGTTCGTCCATGTTGTAGCATGGGTCAGAATTTCCTTCCTTTTTTAAGAGAGAATAATATTCCGAGACATGGATCTTTTAAAAAATGTCTGGATAGCATAAAAACCACGCATATGAAGAACTGTGAAAAACATCAAAGGAGCCTGTCTCACCCTGTACCGAGTGGGAAACAATATGGTAGCTGATCGGAGAAGCTTCTCCTGTCTCCTGGCACTCTGCTGTCCTAGACTCGGTATTCCTGCATACCTGCCTCTGGTCAAGCTACTTTCTTGTGCTCACCAGAACCTAGTGGTTCCAGCCGGTCGCGATGGTGCATGCCTGTCATCCTGGTGACTCAGGAGGCTGAGGAGGGAGGATCACAAATTCAAAGCCAGCCTCAGCAACTTAGTGAGTCCCTGAGCAAAATTAGCGAGATCCAGTCTCAAAATAAAAATTAAACTGGGCAGGGGATACGGCTCAGTGGTTAAGGATCCCTGGGTTTAATCCCCAGGACAAAAAAAAAAAAAAAAAAGTCCTGTGGTCCAGGACAGAGATGGCCAACAAATGACACCAAAGAGTGATGAATGATTTCAATGTGCTCTTGGGCTTCCGGGAGTGGGGGAAGCAGGAGCTGGGAGCAGCCATCACAGTGGCCAATTGCAGAGTGCAATGACCAGCAGCTTCCTGGCCAGCTGAGTTTTGCAACAGGCGTTTCTGTACAGTGACAGGATGAGCTCCAAGCAGAAACGGAAAGCAGTCTTACGATACTGAAGCAAGCTCATGATTCCTGGCTTTGATTTCTTCCCTCCCTTCCTCCAGAAAGCCCTGGTGACCTGAAATCAGCCTAGCTCGTGGGATGGCAACCTTAGGCGGCACTCTATCTGTCCTGCTGAGCACGGAAGGCTGGCATGAATCAAGGTCATTCATACTAAAAAGAACTGGAGATAGAATCAACAATTGCTTTTCTCAAGGTGGTCAGTAATGTTAGTGACTTGTATTTTGGTGTCCTATTTTTTAAAACTTTGCTCTTAATTAGATTTTTGATGATTAAACAATGTCATGTCATTTCCCCCCGCCCTTTTAAAAAATATTTTTGTTTTATTTTTTTTTGTGTGATGCTGAGAATCGAACCCAGGGCCTCATGCATGCTAGGCAAGGGCATTGCCACTTGAGCCACATCCCCAGCCCCTCATTTTCCCCCTTTTATTGGTACATTATAGTTATACAGTAACAGTGGGACTGGTTGTTACATTTTCGTACATGCACACGACCTAACAGTATAATGTGGTCAATCATTCTCCAGCACCTCCCTCTTCCCTCCCCCCTCATCCTGCTCCCCTCCTCAGCTCTCCCTTCATGTTTTCATGAGATCCATCCATCTTTTTTTTTCTTCTTTTCTTTCTCCTTTCCACAAATGAGAGAAAACACTTGACCCCTGTCTTTCTGAGAACATGATGTTCTCCAGTTCCATTCATTTACCAGCAAATGACATTATTTATGGCTGAATAAAACTCCCCGGTGTATATACATCATATTCTTTATCTCTTCATTCACTGATGGACACCTCGGCCGGCTCAATAACTTGGTGCTTGGGAATTGTGTTGCTATAAACATGGGGATGCATGTACCACTATAGCATGCTGACTGTAATTTTTTAGGATAAATGTGGAAGACTACTATAGCTGGGTCATATGACGGTACCATGCCTAGTCTTTTGAGGAACCTCCTTATTGGTTTCCATAATTCACAATCCCACCAACATTGTTAAAGTATGCCTTTCCCCCCGACATCCTTTCTAGCATTTATTGTTGTTTGTATCCCTGACAGCTGCCACTCTAACTGGAGGGAGATGAAACCTCAGGGTAATTTTGATGTGCATTTCCCTAATTGCTAAAGATGTTGGACATTTTTTTCATATATTTGTTGACCAATTGGACTTCTTCTTTTGAGAAGTGTCTATTCCACTCATTTGCCCATTTATTGAGTTATGATTTTTTTTTGGTGCTTTTTGAATTCTTTATGTATTCTGGGTATTAATCCTCTATCAGAAGAGTAGCTAGCAAAGATTTCTTCCTGTTCTGCAGGATTCTTTCTTCACATTCTTAATTGTTTAAGAATGTAATGTTTTAAATGAAAACTGATTCAGTTTTAAACCTAACTCCCAGACGGTAAACAAAAGCACCCCCCCCCATGGAAGTTACTGGAATTGCAAGTTTCATGCCAAAGAAAAAAAGCAACGACCTGCCAGAGGATGCGTCTGGTAAAGCCATGCCTTCTTAGTGACAGCAACTATTGCAGATGACATGGGAGGACTGAGTAGGCATAAATGGAGAACATGTCAGCGTAGAGCTGGAGAGCAAAAGCAGTCACAGGTAGAAGATAACTGGCCCATGTCTGACCATTGAGGATAAATATCCAGAGTGTATCAACAATTACACAATTCCATACCAACTACAGACACGTCTCCAAACATAACCAAAGGACAAAGGTAAAGCAATTCACAGGAAAAGAATTCTATATACATAGAATTTTCTCATTTAATTTTACTAGTATCTAAATGTAACCCCCTCAAATACCACAGTGAAATGTCATTTCATGCCTATCAATTCATCAAAAACTAAAGGTTTGATAATGCCAAGTATCAGCAAAAGTGTGGAGTAATGGGAACTCTCTGATAATGCTGGGGAGTATGACCAGTCAGGCAGAATCTGGTGACATTAATGGTGTGTGACTTTGCTACTCTGAACGGTTTATTCTGAAGCAGTCATATGTGGACAAGAGGATGGGTTCAGAAACGACAGCTTCAGCCTTAGTTGTAATGGTTTTCTTAGTAAACTAGTTGCAGAGTATTATAATAGCATCAAGCCATTTTTATCTATTTTAAAATAATATGTAATACTATACATATAGTAATACATATAGTAATACTATATGTTTTTGTGGAAGTGTGTTGCAAGACTCAAATACACAGATGAAAGGAACATATGCAACTTCAGGAGAACTGTCTCTAGTAGGAAGTGGGATAGGAGAGGTATGGTCAATTTCACCATCCCTATCTTATTTTAAAAAACATTAAGCAAACATGGAAAAGCATATAATTGTTAGTTCTCTATGGTGGATAGGTAGTATTTGTTTTGTTATCTCTATCCTTTTTTATGTTTAAAATATTTCATAAATGACTTCATTCTTCTCAATAAAAGAGGTGATGACCGAGGCATCACACCAGAGGCCCTGTGTCTACTAGAAGAAACAGTAGGCCCAAATCTCCATCATGTTGGCTTAGGAACCAAATTCCTCAACAAGTCTTCTAAGTGCAAGAAGTAAAATCAAGAATCACTAAATGGGATATCATCAACGAATAAGCTTCTTCACAGCAAAGGAAACAATCAAGAACATGAAGAGAGAGCCTACAGAACGGGAGAAAATCTTTGCCACCTGCAACTCAGATAGAGCATTAATCCCCAACATATATAAAGAACTCAAAAAAACTTAACACCAAAAAACAACCCAATCAAAACCGGGCAAAGGAACTGAATAGACATTTCACAGAAGAAGAGATACAAATGGTAAACCAATAGATAAAAAAATGTTCAACGTCCCTAGCAATTAGAGAAATGCAAATTAAAACTACACTTAGATTTCATCTCACTCCAGTCAGAAAGGCAACAATCAAGGAAATAAGAAGCAATAAATGTTAGTGAGGATGTGGGGAAAAAATGTACACTCATATATTACCAGTGGGATTGCAAATTGGTGCAACCACTCTGGAAAGCAGAATGGAGATTCTTCAAAAAACTAGAAATGGAACCACAGTTTGACCCAGTTATCTTACTTCTTGGTTTATACCCAAAGGATTTAAAATCAGCCAACTATAGTGACGCAGACACATCAATGTTAATAGCAACTCAATTCACAATATTCAAGCTATAGAACCAACCTAGGTGGCTTTATCCCTTCAACAGATGAAGGGATAAAGAAAACGTGTTACAGATACACAATGGAATATAATTCAGCCATAAAGAAATGGGTGGAACTGGAGATTATCATGCTAAATGAAATAAGCCAATCCCCAAAAGCCAAAGGTCAAATGTTCTCTATGATATGCAGATGCTAACACATGATAAGCACCACGGTGGGGTAGGGAAGTATAGACGTTCACTGGATTAGACAAAAGGGAATGAAGTGAGGGAATAGGAAAGGAGTAGGAATAGGAAGGACAGTAGAATGAACTGGACTAGCTTTCCTATGTTCATATATGAATACACGACCCGTTGTAACTGTACGTCATGTACAATCACCAGAATGTGAAGTTATATTCCATGTATATACAGTATGTCAAAACACATTCTACTGCCATGTGACTAAAAAAAGAACAAATAAAGATAAAAAAAAAAAAAATAGAGGTGATGAAATCCTTCCTAGCCTGGGCAAACCTGCCGTGTGCCCTCCTCTGAGTGACTGCAGGATGCCTGTTTCTGTTCCTTCCTGGTATCTTGACGGAGGAAGCTAGGGCTGCACCCATCAGAAGGGGGCTCTGAGCTTACAGCCGTGGCCACTCCCCGCGCAGGGCTCCCCCCACTGTAGGTGTCCTGCCAGCTCCTCCCCTGGGCAGTGATCTCCCGGCTGTTGCTCGCACACCTTCCGCAGGCTTCACTCCCGCTGCCTGACCCATCAGTGCATTTCTGGGACTTGCTTGGTGAGTCCGTCTTCCCCTGAGTGGGCTGGACAGTTGTGGCCTTCTCGTCGTTCCTTTGCCAGGAGAGCAGTGGCAGCCGGGGCACATCTTTCTTCAGATCTCGGTGGAGAGCATTCCACATCCCTCACCACTGTGTTTATCCACCTTCAGAAGCCCCGAGAGATGGGTGGTGAGGCTGCAAAGATGAAGCACGCACCGCGAAAGTGGCCGGATTACCCCAGAGCAATCCACACGACCTGGATATTGTACCTTCCTACGATTGCTTGAGCTCTTTAGGCAGCCACATCATCGCCTCGCTGCATATTGGGGTTGTGATCAATGACTGCGTGGCAGCCTCAGTTGGGCCACAAAATCCATTTTGTATAAATTGCTGCCAAATCGGTACTTTCTCTGCAACCATTCTGCATCTGCACAAGTGGATTTCGGTCCTGCTGCCGGGCTGGGCAGTCACACTTGTTCCCTTTTATCTTCTTGGCTTTGGCCAGGCTCACTGGACTGTTGAGACGACTCTGAATTTTGATTATGTCATCTCTGGCATGGGCTCTCCCTACCAAGTTAGTGACATCTGAATAATTGATTGAGAGAGATTTTGAAAAGGACAGGGCCAAGGACAGAAACGTGTATCCAGGCGGTGGAGACTTTTGTCTGTATCGACACAGAACCACTCATCAACAATCCCTGCATTGGCCATAAATTTGCCCCAAATTATTCTCACCTGGTGCTGTGGGACTGTAAGAGACACGGTGGTTAAGAATGCTTAGTATTGTAGAGATATCCATCATCTTCAGACAAATCCATAGATTGGATACAATTCAAGGCAAAAATCCCAATAACTTTTTTTTCACAGAAACTGATGAAATGATAGTAAATTTTATTTAGGAGAACAAAGGAAGGACCCAAACTATCCTGGTTGGGGAAAAATAATAATAATCAGGGGAGTGGATCAGAAATAAAGACTTCCCTTAAAGCTATGAGGAATAGGACAGTTTGGGATCTGCACAGAGAAAGGTAAAAGGAACAGGAAAGATATTCCAGAAATGAAACTATGGATATGTGGGAATTGGACAGGTGTCAAGTTCCTTTGCTCCTCTCTCAGGAATGCAGAGCTATTAAGACAGAGCGTGGGGATACTCGGCAATCCAGAAAGGACAAAACTCTCTCTCTTCCAAACCTCTCCTAAAATTGATCCTAAGGTGTTGAAGACCTAGACATGAAAAGCAAAGATTCAAAATGTTCGAGGAAAGCATCAGAGAATGTCTTTGTGACCTTGGAAGTGGGAACGCTTTCTTACACCAGGTGCCCAAAGCCGTAGCCAATGTGAGGACTCTGATAGATTTTTCAATATTAAAATCAAATACATTCATCCATCAAAGTATGAGTCGAAAGTCAAGTTTCATAATTGGAAAAGATGTTTTTTACAATTTATGAAATATAAATAATTAGTATTTAAAATATGAGAAAAATGTAAATAATCCAAGAGGAGAAGACCTAAGGGATATTAATCAGGGAGTTTTACAAAAAAAGGAGATAACAATGGCCAGGGAATGTATGAGATGATATGTTTCTGATTCACCAGATGGACTGGTAATAGCAAGTACTGGTAAGATTGTAGACTAAGGTGAACCATCACACACTGGACGTTTTCTTTGGTATCATCATGGAGAGAAAGTTTGGAAACAGCTAGTAAAGATGGAAATGCACACTGTGTGGACACAATCATTTCATTCCCAGGTGTGAATTCTAGAGACTCTCACACATGCATCAGGAGGCATTTACATTAAGTATGAATTGTGACATTGCTTGTGAAAATTAATAATTAGAAATAACAAGGAAGACCTTCAACATAATTATTTCAACCTGAAAGACAATCAACTGAAAGAAAGAATGAATAAATTGTGAAATACTCATTCCATGCTGTGGCTTCTTGTGATGGAAATGGTTGAACTAAATCATATATATATATAAAATATTCTCTTCATCCATTCATCTGTTGAAGGCCACCTAGCTGGTTCCATAGTTTAGCTCTTATGAATTGAGCTGCTATAAACATTGATGTGGCTGTGCCACTTTAGTATGCTGATTTTAAGTCCTTTGGTTATAAATGAGGAGTGGAATTACTGGGTCAAAAGGTGGTTCTATTCCTAGTTTTTCAAAGAATTTTCATACTGCTTTCCAGTGTGGTTGCATCAATTTGCATTCCCACTTTTTGTATGCAAAAAAGTGTATTTTTTTTTAGTGTACCTTTTCCCTATATCCTATTCAACATTTGTTGTTACTTGTAATCTTGATGATTGCCATTCTGACTGGAATGAGATGAAATCTGAGTGTAGTTTTAATTTGCATTTCTCTAATTGCTAGAGATGTTGAAAATTTTTCATATATTGATTGACTGAATCTCTTCTTCTGTGAAGTGTCTGTTCAGTTCCTTTGCCCATTTATTGATTGGGTTATTGGTTATTTGGGGGCTAAGTTGTTTTGAGTTCTTTATATATTTTGGAGATTAATGCTCTAACTGAGGTGCAGGTGGGAAATATTTTCTCCCATTCTGTAGGCTCTCTCTTTATGTTCTTGATTGTTTCCTTTGCATCAAAGGTTTGTAATTTGATACTGCCCCATTTATGGATTCTTGGCTTTTCTTCTTGCACTTTAGGGGTCATGTTGAGGAATTTGGTTCCTAAGCTGGCAGGATGGAGATTTGGGCTTACATTTTCTTCTAGTAGGCACAAGGTCTCTTGGTCTAATGCCTAGGTCTTTGATTCACTTTGAATTGCATTTTGTGCAAGGTCAGAGATGGGGGTTAAATCTCATTCTGCTACATACGGATTTTCAGTTTTTCCAGCATCATTTATTGAGGAGGCTATCTTTTCTCCAATGTGTGTTTATGGTGCCTTTGTCAAGTGTAAGATAGTATGAGATGTATTCATGGGTTTGTCTCTGTATCTTCTGTTCTGTTCCATGTCTTCATGTCTGTTTTGGTGTCAGTACCATGCCGTTTTTGTTACTATAGCTCTGTAGTAGAATTAAAGATCTGATATTGTGATGCCTCCTGCTTTGTTTTTCTCACTAAGGATTGCTTTGGCTATTCTGGGCCTCATATTTTTCCAAATAAATTTCATGATTGCCTTTTCTATTTCTATGAAGAATATCACTGGAATTTTAATTGGAATTGCATTAAATCTGTATAGCACTTTTGGTAGTACGGCCGTTTTGGCAAGTATTGATTCTGCCTCTCTAATAACATTGGAGATTTTTCCATTGTCTAAGGCCTTCTTCAATTTCTTTCTTTAGTGTTCTGTAGTTTTCATTGTAGAGGTCTTTTTTTTTTTAACCTCTTTTGTTAGATTGAGTCCCAAGTATTTTATTTTTCAAAAACATAAAATTGATCAAATAAATCAAGTAGCAGAAGTATACATAGAGTGTGAAACCATTTACATAATGTTTAAAAACAGGTAAATCCATACTGTTCATGAGCAGTGGCAAACTGTAGTGTATGGGCCAAATCCAACCCAAAGAATGCCTATTTTTGTAAATACAGTCTTTTAAAAACATAGCCACATCCATTTGATTACATATTATCTATAGCTGCTTTTGTGCTACAGGGGCAGAGGTGAATGGTTGGATAGAGATACTATGGCCTTACAAGCCTGAAATATTTACTACAGTAAACTTTTCTGGGGCCCTGGAACATATATGCATTAGCTAGGCTAATACACACTTTTGTGGTGTACTCAAGAAAGAAGTTTATTTTTTTCCCATTTGAAATGCTGGTAAGTAGTCCTGGGCTCTCTAGCAGCTCAATAATCATCAGAGACCCATGATCCAGCCACGTGGTTTCTGTCATCCTCACTAGGTTTCCATCTCACGATCCAAGAGGGCGCTCCAGCTCTCACGGTCACACCCCTTTTCCAGCCAGTGATAAGGTGGTGACAAAGAAGGTTGCATAAGGATTTTCATCGAAGGCCAGACCCACCTGCAAGAAAGCTAGGAAATGCAGGCCTCACAGGGTTATTATACATTTAGCTAACAATCCCATTACCATGTAAAATGGGAACAATGGCTGTTGGGAACAATCTGATTTATGGTGAAAGAATAATAATTACATGAAAAGAAATGAGGAACACTGGTCTTCACCTTTAGGCAGGATGGGGGTCACTTTTAGACAGGAGGAAATGCAATCAAGAAGCGGGAAAATATAAAGAGAAAAGACAAAGAGCTAGTGTCCCTGAACTACAGATTCAAGGTATAGTTTTATGCCTCAAGGTCTGGGCAGCAGAGGCTGAGTCATATCTCTGTATATTGCCATTATTCACATACACGTTAAATGTATTGAATTAGAAGAGAGTAGAATGATCCAGTGAAATATCAAAGGTGGGTAAGAGAGATATGAATAGATAACTCACTACCCAAAACACATCAAAACATGCTGAGTGAAGCACCAACGTAGGGCTCAGCGTATTGGCTCAGAATCTCACTGGACTAGCAAAGTCACAGTTGATGCAAAGCCGATTTTGGAGCCGTCACTGTACTGTGGGTGTCTATGGATGTTGATAATGGGACCTTGTAGGCCAAAGAGCTTGGGACCAGCTGAAAACACATTGCCTAACAATAGGCTGTTATAGTTTGGATTTGGAATGTCCCTCACAGGCTCATGTGTTGAAGGCTTGGTCCTCAATACAGCAGCGTTCAGAGGTAGGGCTTTTGGGAAGTGAATGGACCTGAGAGCTCTGATTCCATCAATGGATTATTAATCCACTGGTGGATTCCTAGCTGAATGGACTATTGGGAGGTGGTGGGAATTGTGGGAGATGGGAACTAGTTGAAGGAGTGGGTCCTTGGGGGATGTGTCCATGGGGGTTGCACTTGTCCTCAGCCTCTTTCTCTCTCACTTCCTCTTGGTGGCCATGTGTTGAGCAGCTGTCTCCTCCCACACTTTTTCACCATGATGTTCTGCCTTGCCATAGGCCTAAAGCAATGAATCTCCAAAATATTTTCTCTCCTAAGTTGATTTTCTCAGATACTTGTCATAGTGACAGAAAACTAACTCATACACCTTAGTTATTTTGTGCTTTGAAATGAACAGGAAACATTTAGAAGCATTTTACAAACATACACATTCTTGCAGAATACTTACCTGGGGTAGAAGTTAAGCACTGCTCATATTCTGTCTGAATGCTATTAGGTGCCTGGTATAGATGGAGATGAACTGAAAGGAGCAGGGCTCCAGATCTTCAAAAGAGAACCCTTGGCTGTTATTACGGTTTAGATATAAGGTGTCCCCCCAAAGTTCTTGTGTCAATGCAGGAATATTTATAAGTGAAATGATTGGATTCTGAGAGCTGTAACCGGATCAGTACATCCCAGTTTGAATGGACTAACTGGGTGGTAACTGGAGGTAGGTTTAATGTGACAGGAGGTAGTGGGTCACGGGGGCGTGTCCTGGGAGCACTCATTTTCCCTGTAGCCCCTTTCCTGATCTGCTTCCTGGCCACCTGAGCAGCTTTCTTTCCTCCACAGCACCCTTCTGCCATGATGGTCTGCTTATCCTGGGCCCAGAGAAATGGAGTTGGTTGACCAGGGACTGAACCTCTGAAACCATGAACCAAAACAAATCGTCTCCTCCTCTAGGTGGCTCTTGTCAGATATTTTGGTCACAATGACAAAAAGTTGACCAACACATCAGCCACAGGAATCGCCTTGCTCTGCTGGTGGTGTGCCCTTTTGCAGACCCATCTCACACGATTAGGTTATTAAGAACACATTTCCCTTAAGACCTGTCTATTTTCCTCCTGGGCACATTTCCAGGAAATTCTACCGTTGGTTGATAGTGGTGTGTGTGAGGATGCTCATACCCTGTTGTTTTGTGGGTGGGTGGGGCGGGTTGGTGGCAATCTCAGTTACCTTCACCAGAGAGGTCCATGCTGCAGGGTGGTGGACGCTTGCCCCATGCAGTAGTTGGGCACAGAGGACGGGATAGACACATAGTAACCACCAAGCGCTGGCTGAGGGAGATCTATGGTGCAATGCTATTTATTGCAAGTGAGAATACATGCATACAAAACCACAATGCTTGTTTTTTTTTTTTTCAGAAATATCTACAAATCAAAGAATGTACATTAGACAAATTTAAAAGCTTATTAATGAGGAGCAGAGGGACTACCCCTATGTCCTCGGGGAACTTAGTTGGCTGTCTCTGGATTCTTCTCTGTACTTTTCATTTCCTGCTGGCTCCTGCCACTCTGACCTGGAATGATCCAGCTTGGACTCTCACACCCTCACTGGATTTGGCTTCTCTTGTTTGGCTCCCTTGGGGTCTAACCATGACCAGGCCCTGAACTCCACTCTGCCACATAGACTTGCCTTTGACATCTTGCTGTGGCTCTCTGGGTTTCCGACCATACTGCTCACCTTCTAGTCTGGCCTTCATTACCCGCGGCTCATTGCTGACAGCTTGTAGTGGTCTTGCTCCACTAGCCGGCCATGCAGGTCAACGGGTGTGCAGAAGATGGACATACTTGAAATTGTGCGATGGATCAGCAGTGGCCAAATAAAGTCATGCCTGCTTCAATCTGCTGTCTCGCCAGACGGTTTGTCTGCCCTGCCCCCTCTCTTCCTCAGGTCTGAAGCTCTTGCTCGGAGAGCTTGGAGGCGTCTAGTTTTCCCCTTTATCCCCCGTGCAGGGACACTTGGACTTTTACTTAATGCTTTGACCTGTGTGGATATATTTTTAATAAAACTTCCTTTCACTTCAAATCAAAGAGTCAGAGAATCTCAAATGTATCCAAATGCTGAGTTATTGGAGAGGGGAGACCCTCCCTCATACTCCGCCCCACGTCATGAGCATCATTCTCTGTCTAACAGAACGAGACAACTTTTAGGTAGCTGGCAACATCAGTTAAGGGCTCAGTGGCCGTGAGGTCACCTGGAGGGAAGATACTGGTAGTTAGAGGAAGTAAATCTCTGCCTTCCACCTGCTTTCAGTTGAGAATCAGTCACTTGAAACTCTGGCCTCTGTGGCCCCTGGCCAACGATACTTTCGGCATGTCTTGGACGTGGCCCAGAGGAGGGTTGTGTAAACACATGTGTTGGGATGGGCGGGCGGGCGAGGGTCTGTGCTGTCTACTCCAGGACCAACAGAATGTCTGGCCACATGTGTTCCTGGCCCCGGTGGGGCCTCCAGTCTGTGTGATCCAGGCAGGTTTATGCAGGGCTCTGTGCCATGGCACAGCAGTGGGAAGGACTTGCTCCAGTGCTTTATGACAATCTGCTGTCTGTTCTCTAGGGGAGAAAATCAGGCTGCTGTCAAATAGTAGTACTACCACCAGAAGTCCATCATGGGTAGAGACTGGCTCATGACCATGGCGGCAGTCAATAGGTATATGGAGGCTAATTAAACACCAGCACTGTGACTGCGGAGGCTCAGCCTCAGCTGTGGTGATTACACCACGTGGCACAATCACTTTGCTAAAGTGTAAATTAGCCCCAGCCACGAGCAAGTGAGCTCAAACTACCTCATCAGGAAACGAGGTTTTGCACATGAGACCCCGGCTGTGTCTGCAGAGCCCAGGGAATTTGGAAGAGAAATCTGACAAAGGAATTGCATCCTTTCGAATGCAAAAAGCAGAGGGGGAATCTCTTATTGGAGGTGACTATGTTATCATTTCTCTAATCTACTGTGGCTTATGTAAAAAATGGGTGACAATATTGAAATTAAGATTAATCTGGAACATCCAGGCTATGTGGTCACAGAGGTAAACAGTTGGCATAAATGGTTTGGTCACAACACACTGACAAAATACCAACCATAGAATGGTGGTCTGCTGTTTGGAGAATCCCCAGCTAAACAGGGAGTCTTTCAGAAGCTGCTGTTTCTCTCAGCATAAAGAGCTCACGAAAATGTACCAAGAAGTTGTGGTTTGGGTTTGGGTGGGAGAGAGAAATTAAATCCAGGGGCAGGGAGTCCCAAAGCATCATGGTGAGGAGGTGGCACAGCGCAAAGAGGAGTTCAGGCGCTCTGGCTTCATGTCTTAGGACTAAATGGTGCGAACTTGGGCAGATAGCTCAAGTTCTCTAAGTTCTAGTTTTCTTTTCCATATGTTTTGAATATATTAAATGAGATATATGGGGTTTAGCATGCAGTGGCTGAAACACAGGAAGTGCGAAATAAAGTTTGCAAATTTAATAACTATTATTCTCTTACCCTCTTATTAAACATATTAATAAAGTAAGTTTTTTTTTTTAATTCAGTTGGACTCCTGGATGGAGAAAACTTCAATCTCAGGAGGGACAGTAATCATGTGCAGTAATTGGCTGAAAGCTACATGGTAAGGAGGTCATGTGACCAGAATCTATAAATTGTCCTTGAAAACCACTTCCTCTGGCGTGAACATGAGCCACAGATTAAGTCCAGTATTTGTGGGGCTGACGCTGAGGCTTTGAGGTGCAGCACCCCTACTGCTGGGACCCTCTCTATTTTGCCTCTAGTTACGCTGATTCTGTTGGTGGACTGGAGAGACCCTGAAAGAGAACTAGATTTCAGCGAGGGTCAGTGGGATCCCTGGGGTAGGAGTGGGAAGATCACGAGGAAGGAAGGAAGGAATTGGTAGTGGTGGGCTGGCCAAAGCCAAAGAAAAGACCTGAGTCCTGGATATAATGACAATGTGTTTGAATTGACCCTGGAAGGGAGAGAGAACTAGCATAAATGCAAAGGAATGCTTCCTTTGGGATCTAAGAAACTGTGCTGGAGGTTTCAGTAGGGGACTGGGGAAAGGAGAATGCTTTCCCTCCTGCTGCAGAGAGAGGAATTCTGAGGTCATCCTTGGCAGTGGTCCAGCGTAGACGGTACTAAAACAGAAAGGACACAAAAAGGGGGTGATGTGGAAGCAAAGCATGTTTCCAGCAGCTGTGAGGACAGGGCTGTGAGGTCAGTGAGGGGTGTTTGCTCCTCACCGTCACCACCACGTTCTCACAGAGACTCAGAAAGGGAGTAGGATGGGTTTCAGCCGTCTGGAAGGCTTGGGGGCTTCCCATCTAACGGGTTGAGGGGCAAGCTGCAGGGCCCAGTGGGTATTGGAGTTCTGTTGCAAACCCAGGTGGAACAACTTGAGGGAATGTTTATTCTAAAATCCACGTCCTGTGTAGAACATGGACCATGAAAGGTGTAACCTCCAGTGTTTCCTAGGTATCACGAGGTTTCAGGGAGCCACAATCTCACGGGGCATCTATATGTTAAGGGCTATCTGTGTTTGCTAATTGTCCCTATGGAAGGTAGGTTCCTGCCCTTCCTGATTGCAGGAAGACAATCAAGAGGGCTCCCAGGCCCTTGAGAAAGGGATTCCTGGGGGGTGAAATGGGACAGGGGCTGGGCGGGCCATTAACATCGTGGGGGGACAGAGGGAGACTCTACGGCTGCGAGTTTGCTAACATACATGCACTAAGAGAGCTCAGGGTCGAAGACAGAAAAAATTCCATCCCCAGTTCATTGAAGCCAAGGGGAATGTGGTGGCTGTGGGCTGTCTTGATCACTAGTGACAAGAGGTGACAACTGCATGTGGCACCGCGGCAGCATTTTCTTTTGGGTGGCAGCTCTTCTCTTCCTACTTTCCAGAAGGAGCCGATGCTCCCACAGTTGACTCAGGCCCAGCTTCCTGTGGCATCTCAGCGGAGAGCGGCTGTCTCAGTTTCTCACCCTGGTCCTCCATGGGCGTTGACGCGGGTCCCGGGCTTCTGCATAGTCTGCTGCCCTCTGCCTGTCACTCTCTCCAGGACCCTTCTGCTCCCTGAACCACATCGCCAGGCAGCTCTCCCCTCCCTCCCGGCCTCCCGAGAGGTTTGGTAGCAGCACACTTTCCTACGCATTTATTGCAGGAATAAGAGCCTGCGGCCCCTGATGGGTGCTTGGCTGCGGGGAGCGATGTCTGAAGGAGGCAGTTTGAATGCTAATTTTGCTGATTGCCAGATTCTTCAGAGGATTCTACTTTAGCCGTTCTATCTGCCACTGGGGACAGACCCCAGAGCTGCTACCCATTTGCCCTCAGCCTTCTCCTCCCTTCTGGTTACTGCCCTACCACCCCCGCCATTCTCCACAGAGAGACCCATAACATTTTATTCCACTTATTACATCCCAGGCAAAGCTCTAGTCCTCATTTTGCGAATCATAGCCAAATGTCCAGATTCGAGTGCATGGTCCGAGTCAGGGAGGCTGAACAGGGCCTGATGCTGCGACAGGGCTTGCTGGCTGGAGGGACAGCCCAGGCTTATCTCTGCTGGAGAGGCACAGCCTTGGTTGTGAGCCCAGTGCTCCTTCCCTCTATCCCCCACTCTGTCCCCCCCCAACCCCCCGAACTGGGAGGCGATACTGTTGTCAACTCCAGTGTATACCTGGCCATCGTGACCAGGTTTCAAATCTCAGGATATTGCAGGATCAGGTGCCTAATTTTGCAGGAGTCTGTTAGATGCAGCCTTTTTGGTTCACCCTAAACCAGCATTCATGACCTTGGTATGCATTATCATGCCTTGGGGAGCTATAAAATATATTGATGCTTGGGTCACAGTCCCTGAGATTTGGATTTAATTGGTCGTGAGAGTGGCTTGAGTATTGGGATTTTAAAAATGTAAATCGAATGTGCAGCTATGGCCCTGAACCACACCCCCAACCCAGGTCATAAGAGACTGACTTGCAAACCCAAATGCTCATTTATTAATGCAAGTGAGAAATGTGAC
Source organism: Marmota marmota marmota (assembly GCF_001458135.2). Classification (NCBI taxonomy): domain Eukaryota; kingdom Metazoa; phylum Chordata; class Mammalia; order Rodentia; family Sciuridae; genus Marmota; species Marmota marmota. Next base: position 18,572,586 of record NW_026000164.1, on the reverse strand, counting down.
TGTCAAGGAGGTGAGCGATTCTGTGGTCTGTGATTCTCTCCCTGGTAGCAGAGTCCACACGGAGACCCCAAGCCTTCCGGGGAGCTTGCAATCCTAGGGAGAAGTGGGGCTTTGTGGGAGCTCTGAACCCAGGTTCTGGGGTCACACAGGACTTGGTTTATGTCTAAGTCCTCCTGCTTTAAGCTCTGTGACAGAAAGAAGATTACTTAATATTTCTAAACCTCAATTTCATCATCCATAGAATGGGGATAATAATAACTACCCCAAAGAGTTGCGGGGATTAAAGGAATTAATGTATCTGAAGGAGCTAGCAGGGTGTGTTTATAGTGATTCAAGTGCTCATTAGAAGGTAGTTATTACTGCCATTATAATAAAATCTGGCGTCTTGGTGCTCAGATGGCCTGGTGCTCAGCTGTCCTCTATGGGGTGATTAAGATTCTGCTGACTACTAATGCACTTAGTATCTGCTGAACACGATTGGAAGTTCTTTACGTAAATTAACTGAGGCACCGAGAGGTTAAGCACCATGCACAGCTAGTGAACAGTAGGGCCCAGATGTAAAAACAGCCAGACTGACTGCAGGGCTTGCCCCAAACGACCACACTCCACAGCAGAGGTGGACAGAGCACCAGGTGGTAGTCAGAGCTGTTCCTCTGACCAGTGCTCTCAGAGACCTTGACAGCTTTAAAGGCCAACAGAGGTTCCCCATCCCCCACAGCTCATTAGATCCCAGTGCTTTACTCTCTTGGGTGGCGTTCAAGAGCATGGCAGGGAGGACCAGCCTTCCCTTCCAGCCTTCCCTTTCAGCCTTCCCCTTCCGTGTTCCCAGTTGTTTCAACACGTCTTGGCCACCTGAGAAGCCCCAGCCATTTCCCAAATAGTCCAAGCCCATCACCCGGGCTGCTTCCCTCAACCGACTCTCTCTGCCCACTGCATTCCTTTTTGCCTGACAAAAACCAAAGCCTAGTGTTTCAATGTCTCCTCCTTCAAAAAGACCCCTGAAGTGTCCCCTGCTGTAACATTTTGTGACTGCTTCTTTCACATGAACTACCAGGACAGGGGAGAAGCCGGTGGGACTTCAGGGACTTGGATGCATGGAGTTCTCTGGGAGAGAAGGAAGAGGTGGCCAAGTCTAAAAGGGGGGTTGTGGCCCAGGAAGGGGAGTGCCCATAGAGGACAAAGGAGGAAGAAACTTGTGAGCAGGGGTGGAAGTCAGGCATCAGTGTTCTGTCACCGTGAGTGACTCTAGAGCCACACTCAGGCGGGCTCCTTCCTCCCCTCTGTTTGCAGGACTCATCCCTCCTCCATCCCAGTCTGTATCCTTACAGGTGTCCCCTTAACCCCTCCTTCCTGCTTCCGTAGGACCTGAGTGCAGGCGCTGCCGTGTCTTCTTACAGGTCCTCAGCCCCAGGCTCAGGGTCCTCCTGCCCCAAACAACCTCCACAGCACAAACTCCCAATTGTTCTAACCTTACCTTCTTGTCACCAACCGCTTTCTCCTCCCTGCGCATGCTTCCAGAGAAGCAGTCCCTGGCCATTCTTGCAGTGTCTGTTCTCCTCTTTGTCCAGGTCCCAACCTGGGAATGTTTGAGGGCAGTGCTGGTCCTTCTCTGCCTAGCCGTTAGGAACACAGGCTTTGGAATCGGAGCACCAGGTTCTGAGCACCTTCCCTTTATCACCCGAGTAAGCAGGAGATCACTCTGAGCCTCCACTTGTCCACTTGGTGATGCACAAAGTGGGGCTAATAGTACTGAAACTGCTTCATAGAGGGCGGTGAGGGGTGAGGAGCATAATGCATATGCAGTCCTAGTGTGTGCCTTTGTGCACAGTAGGTGTGGACTTTGTGATCCATGTTAGCAATATCAGCAATGACTCCATGTGTGGCAATGCTTTTCTTATTCTGTGCTCAGCTTCTAGAGAAATCTCTTTTTGGAGGACTAGAAAATGCCCTTTGGATTACTCTAGAGAAAACAGAAACAGGCCTAAGGATTTCACTCCATGCCTGCAAGGGCCCAGCTCCTCAGGAAGTGCTACCTGGTCCTTCCCAGGTGGGGACCCCACTCTGAGGCTGGACAGGTTAGCAGGATGGGCCATAGGGACGCCTCTTGTTTTGTGCTCATCGCACGCCCCAGCGCCCTCCCAGAGTGCTCTGCTGTCCCTCCTGCTCCAGCAATCTAGGCATGCAAGGAAGGAGCCCGGGCTGTCACTGTCACATGTGCCTTTGATTGTGGCTGGCAGGGACATGTTGAGCCCAGGCTCCCAGGCCAGGCTGAGGCTCCTCCCACTGCTGTCAATGTCCAGCTGGACGTCTTCCCTCTTGGCGCCCCCTTGCCTGGGGCTGGGCCAGGAATCCCCCCCTTTTAAGGAGCAGGTTTTAAAGCTGGGATTTGAGCAGAATGGCTGGATCAGGGATCCCCTGCCGTCTCAGGCAGGGCGATGGCAGGAAGATCTCATTAACACCTTTCCACTAAGGGAAAAAATAATATTTCAGCTTGTTCCCTTTGTGTCTTCAAGCGGCGATAAGGTGCCACCAAAGTGCCAGTCTGAGCTGCGTTCAAATGAAGGATTATTCTGATAAGATGGAGAGGAGAGATGTTCTGGGAGGGGTCGCTTCGGGAGAGGGGGCTCGCTGGTTTAAGGTTATTAAACAGGAAATGCCTGGCCGCGGTGGATCAAGGGGAAATTACACATTCTGTCACATTTGCTTATTGAATCCCAGTTCTATTGAATCTGGAAGGGGGGGGGAGATAATGCCACCCCCATCAACCTCCTTGTAGCTCTTATTAGATTTCACAACCTTTCAATATTAAAATGCTGGTGCCGGTGGCAAAATTCCTTGTCAGTTTTTAATATCAGTAAGGGATCGTGGTATTAGGTTGAGGGGTGGAGGTAGGAGTGGGGAGAGGCGGCAGACGATGTGCAGAATCCCCAGCACCCCCACCCCCAGCCCTGGGATCCTAGCTCTTCAGTCCACGGAAGGCCCTAGGAGCTCTGTCCTCACGGAGTGGGGGTGACCCTCTTAGAGGGATCACGAGTCACTCTGAGCTTCACAGAAAAAGCCACATGCTCAGGTGTAGCTCACCCCCAAACCCTGTCTCCCTAGTTGGAAGCCTTCTTCCCTGCTCTTTCGGGCTCTGACGTTTGCCGGCATCCTCGGTGTTTCTAGACTTGCGTTATGTTACTCTTTCTCTGCCTCCAGCATCCCATGACCATCTTCTCTCTCTGTGTCTCCTCTTCTAAGGACACCAGTCATGTTGGACCAAGGGCCCACCCTCCTCCAGCGGGGCCTCATCTTGACCAATTCCATCTGCAGTCACCCTGTGTCTCCCTAAGGTCACATATTGAGGTTCTGGGGAGTAGGACGTCAGTGTGTCTTTTTAGGGGGACACAATTCAATCCAAAACAGGCATCTTAGTTTGAATTCTCCCCCAAATCAACCCTGAGGTGAATACTTTGGTGCCAGGACTTGGTGTGAGAGGTGATTGCAGGGGGCGGGGTGAGGGACCAGGGGCAGCGAGGCAGTTGATGAATGGCCAGGGCCCCAGGCACCAGGCTCCAGCCCCTTGACCCCCTGAGAGGCTGTGGGCAGATGCCTCAGAAGTGCATCTCAGTGAGACCCTTATGCCTCCAGTGAGGGCTGCTCAGAACCTGCGAGCTCTTCGGCACTTCCGCTGCCCCCAAATTGTTGAACAAAGTCTTACAGCCAGAGAATGTGTGAGCAGAGCCAGGTGGGCCGCTGGCTGTGTAGGGTGGGCAGAGGGGTACAGGCAGGGATGCACAGCCTGATGGGATCCCCTGTCCGGCTGGTGGCAGAAGGTTCTTCCTATGATCATTGTGCCCAGGCTTCTGGCCCATCATTTACCAGCCCTGACCCGGTGGACAAGTTTTTGCCCAGTCTCCTAACTGAAGTGCTGGTTCTTCCAGGCTGGGAAGTTGACCTCCGAGTGTCAGGCAGAACTATAGTGTCCGCTCCTGAAGGGTGGTTCTCATTTCTGGAGTTTCAGTTACTTAGGGTTAGCTGTGTTATGAGTATATCAAATGGAAAATTCCAGAAATCAACAATCCACAAGTTTTAAATAACTGTTATTAGAGCCTATGGTTGTAGTTGTGAACGGCTTGCAGCAAGCCAAGAGGTCATCATAAATAGACGGGCACTGCATAGAGGCATCTGGGCACAACTTTGGCCACCTCTGGACTTCTGAAAGAGGAAGATGGAGGTGAAGGGACACAGGGGAGCACAAGAGTGGACAGTGCATGGCTGGCCGTGGGAAGCACAGAGGGCTGGAGTTTCGAGACCTGGATTCTAATTCTGCCTCTGTAAAGTTGCTTTGTTTTGCTATTTCCTTCCTTCCTTCCTCCCTCCCTCCCTCCCTTTCCAAGTTTCTCTTTGGCCAGGTGGTAAAATGAGGTAACATTTCAGGAACGTGGTCTTCTCAGACAGAAGCACTTACTGCGAAGTTGATAGTGGGGAAGAAAACTGACCTAATTTGAAAGAGGGCTGTGGCAGGTGAGCGATGCAGGTGACATGTCTATATTGAGCGTCTGAGTAGGTGAGGTTTGGAGGTAGGTTGAGGCAGGCCTGGGTGGGGCAGGCTGGAGCTCAGGGAGGGGGCGCTGCCTGCCAGTTACAGGTGGCCTGTCTGCTCATCCTGTCGACTGCCTGCCTTTCCTCAACACTCTGCTCTGCCTGCCACCTCTGCCCCAGGGGAGGGCTCCAGGGGGCCTCCCCAACTCCTCCCAGGGAAATATACACCCAGACATCAATCATCCCTTTCTTTCCATCCCAGGAAAACAGCCTCCACCACCTTCAGAGCAGCCGCTGTGCTCAACATTGAATTTGCCGTTTGGGGCTGAGGCTGAGGCAGGATCCCCTGGGAAGGAAGTGGGTGGTGGGGCGGGGCAGGTGGGGATGGTCCAGCACTGACCCCGGGTGCTGCGGCCACTGTTGGCTTTGACTTCATCATTTTATGGAGGCCTACGAGTTTTCAGTGCCAGAAGAGACTCAGCCATCTAAATGAGTTCAAATGGAAGCGGTTTTCACCAGGTTTCTCTTGGATACATGATTTTAGCTTTAACGTCAACTTACAAAGCTGTGTTCTGGAGACAGATGAGAAACATCACCCTTCCTGGTTTCCAGCTGGACAGATGGTGTGCCTTTGAGTGGGGGCAAGTGGAGGGTTGAGCTGAGCTTGCTCCCTGGTGCCATCTTGAGGAGCCCTTGTATGGAACCTGGCTGTCACCTCACAGGACTGTGGTTTGCCAGGGACAGGACAGTCGGCAGTGACTTGTGTGAAACTTGTCAAAGGGCTTGTTTCACTCCCTCTGAGTGGGGAACTCCTCAGCGGCTGAACCTTGGCCTTGTGTCCCCAGAATTCGGCACCCACCTGGCCCTTAGCCAGCTCTGCCTGTAGGGGGAGCAAGTGCATCCCTGCCTCTTGGCCCTGGAAACAGGCCCCATTGAGAACCTGGGGGCGGGGACGCCAGGTTGACAGCTGAGAGCTCTCTCCCAGGAGCAGCCTTATAAATCTGTTCTCATTAGCAAGAGGCCCTGGGGGGAGGGGACGTAGCGAGTGGGTGTGTGTCGAGTGCCAGGGAGAGCTCTGCATTAACTTGTCAGCGCCCCTCTGCTCTCTAATGCTTTGCTTCTGCTCCTGGGCGACCTGCGTTGGCGAGTGGTGGCTTTTTTGGGATCTTGAAGAAATCCTGATTCTGATCCCCAGTGTCCCGGGAGCTCCTAGTGCCCAGGCCAGAAAGCCAAGGTCTCCTCCTCAGTCACACTTTCAGGTGCACAACTGGCTTATGTCTTGGTGCGTAAGGGTGGAGGAAGAGAGGAGAAGCTGTGTTCAGCTTTAGTGGTGGGTCACCCTTGTTCTGTGCACTCTGTCATGGTCACCAGTGGTAGCCTTGGCGGCAGGAGACATCTGGCTCTTGATCTTTAGGCCAAAGAACTTTTCTGCCAGGCAGAGAAGAAATTGAAAATCGGATGTTCCATCCCACCCAGGGGTTACTGCTGTTGCCACGGACCCAACGTTTTGGCACCTTGCAGGAATGAGGTCTCCATCCGTAGGGTCTCTATGGAGCCAGCTCCCACCTCTGGCATGCCCCCTTCCAGCACGAGGCAGTCAGAGTCACAGACTGTTTGTCCTCTGCTGTGGCTCAGAGCCTACACATGCGCCCTATAAACCCCATTTACAGCACCCACGCCAGCCGTCTAGGGAAAAGTGCTGGCTTTCTTCTCCCTATTTCCCAACTTTCTATTTAAATTTGCATACCACTAGGATGATAAAACATATTTCATTTGGCAAAAGCCACATAAAGTGTTTTGACATAGAAACAATAAGGGGACACGAGATTAAGAGACCCCAAAGTGGAGGGCCAGGGAGCCCCACGGAAGAGCCATCCTAGATGCTCTGCCTGAGCCTGAGTTTTCACCTGGCGTTATTGGTGCCTAGTGTCAGGGTCTCATCCTTTAAGTGTAATGACGCTCACGCTTCCCATTCCTCTGCGGAAGATGTTGGCTAACTGGAAAATGGGCTCTCAGTGTGTTCCCCAGGGGTCCAGGTCCACACGCGTGTTCTCTGATTGGCTGGTGCGGCAGCTACTGGACAGGTGAGGTAACTGGGGATGCAGATGGTGCGCAAACCCCAGTGGGCCCCTGAAAGGCACCCATGGCACTGAAAGCCAGTCTTCTTGCTAAGTACCCTTGACTTTGCATAATCCCTGCCCAGACTCCAGCTGGGCCCCACCACTCCCCCCTCCCACAGGCCCTCGGAGTGACAGGAGGAGCTATGCCCAAAATACTTTGCAAATGCTTTTGCTTTGAAAATAATTTTGTTTGGCATCTCTTTGAAAATATCATTTGTACTACCAGGAGTATAACAGATAGATTGTTCCCACTGGGACCTAAAAGGCACAGAGAAGTTAGAAACAGGGGTCTCAGGCTACAAGTCTGGGCTCCCACCCTGCCCTGAAGCAGAACTGATGTCAAAGATATACAAGAGCCAGATTCGAATCCAGCCCCTGGGCTCAACTCTCTGCATGGAGGTGATGTAATATTGAGCCTTAGCTTCCCGTTTCTAAGCTGTATGTCCCCATTTTTTTAAAAAAAAAAAAACATTAGAATGATAAGAATGGAAGATTGTTTTAAAGATTAAATGAGATTAGGCTTGAAAAAAATACTTCCTACAGGACTTACTTTCAATAAAATGTTTGCTCTTTTTATTATCTCCTTACTATCACAAATTTCAGCAAGTTCTTTTAGCTTCACTTTTTAACAAATAATGATAGCAATATCTGCCACCAGGAGCTGTTTGTATCGTGTGAACTAATGAAGTGATGTAATGTACGGAATGAAATAACTGGCAAAATATCAAAATATCCAAAACACCAGCCTTCTCTATATGAATGGTGCAGTTTGGCCGGCAGAATCGGAATTATCTAGCACACGAATTATTGGAGTGAAGTAGAAATGTACGAGTTTCTTAAATTTTCTCCTACAAAAACGTAACTTTTGGTCAATTCACTACGGATCTTAATTATGTGGAAAAAAACAAGGGGAAACAATTTGGAACAATATTAAATAAAAATGTCTTGTCTTCAAATTAAGTACCTTTAAATCTCATGGTCTTGGGACATTAATGACCACTTTAGCCTCATCTCGGTCTCCCTCCTCAACTTCAAAGAGAACACTTAACTTTCTTTTGGGTGGTTCAAGTGTCAAAAACGCCTTCAGCCCAGTGTACAGTTTTTCAGAAAACCACTTGTAACTGTTCTCCTGCTGATCTGTCTAATAGCTCTACTTATGCTTTATTGGAGGCAAAGTGTTAAGTATTTCATCACTTCTCTAATTATTTCTAGAGGATAATAACAGCTCTTTCACAAAAAAATAAGCCATTTTTAAAAAATGTCCTCCACGTTTTGCTTCTAGAATACCTTACCTACCCTCCTTCTCTAGCCAACTGGAGAGGTACTAGAATATAATATGGATAATAACAGCTTCTGATGTGTTTTGAGCACTTACTTACTGGTTGGTTCTTGTCTAAATGATTCACATTTTTGATCTTATTTAATTCTTATAAAACCCCTGTGAGACAGGGGGTTCTCTGCTTTGGTGAAGATGATGATACCGAGGGTCAGAGAGTTGAAGTAACTTGCTCAAGGTCCTTGCAGAGCCGCTTTTCAAACCTGGGCAAGGTCATTCAGAACCTGAGCCACCTGGTGACAGAACCAGGCATACATAAATACAAAATGTGTTGTAGCCAGCCAGCCAGGATGCAGAGGCTTAGACAGAGTACATAGCATGCCCACGATTGGGTAGTTGAGAGGTGGCCACGGAGCTGTGCCCCACCTTGCCTCCTGAAGTTCAAGTGAAGATGCTTGAATTAGAATCTGGACTTTCCCAGCCCACAGACAGGTGCTTTTGTCCCTGGGCTCTATTCTTGATTCCTTCGTGGCTCCCCTTTTATTGCAGAGAAAAATCCCTCTAAGGAAGAGCCCTTGGGCTCCCCATGACCCTCCTCCTAGCCATTCTTCTCTTTCTTTACCAACATGTCTTTTCATTAAGGAAACGACAGGACATCATGGTTCTTGACTAATTATAAAAGGTCTTCGATTTTCAAAAAGTTTGTTCCAGAGCCTTATGAAAAGAACCAACTCGTTTCTTCAGACTATTTTGCATATGAATATAATACAGAATAGTTTGAAACAGTTATTACATGCAAGTTAAACAGAGCAGCTTTTTTTTTTTTTAAACCCTCCGACAGCAGAAACCAATTCTGGTTAATTTAAGCAAATGGGGAATTTTTTTGATGGATTCTGAGGAATCTCATGAACTCAAAGAAAGGTTACCCAACTAAGACTCAGCGAAGGGGAAACAGAGGCACCTGTCCCTCCACAGTAGGAAGACCTGGGCTTGCTCTCCTGGTCTTGCTGCTGTGAAGCTTGGTTCTCGATTTCCCAGCTTGGGATCTGACCACCATGAGATAATCCTTCATTTGGAAGAAAATCCAGTTGAGCTCGATTTCCTGAGGGGTCTACACATGGTCAACAGCTCAAGGTCAGCCTGAGTGATGAATGATCACATTTGAATGCTCCCCAAGAAGGGAGTGTGGTGAGTGGCTTTTACCCTTTGAAGTTTCCCCACGTTGTTTTTGTGATGACATATGGCCCAGGACACTTGACCTAGTGGAAAAATTCTACTGGGAAGAAAAGCCATTCAGAGAAGCTCATTGGAGCCCTTGATGGCCCTTTGGTGTCCTCTTTCTCCCTTGTTCTACACCCCCATCCTGGGGAGAAACCACAAGTCCAAAAACCCAAGTATGGAAAGCAAGCAGTAGTGGCCACTGGATGTCCCCCAGATCTCTTCAGGAGGCCCAGTCATGAGATAACTGTGGCCAGGCCTCCCTTCCTGTCTTCCATAAGAGAAGACAGATGTCCTCATCTTCTTCAGCCTCCATATTGTCCAGGGACCAGGCAGCTCGCCTTCCGAGCGTCCCCTGTAAATAGCTGGGACTCAAGCTCAGAGCATTTGGTAGCTAAACTCAGTTTTTTAAACATCTCACTTTCAAGGCCACCGTCATGCTCATACCATATAAGGAGAGGCCTACGGAGTGGGGCCCTTCTGTTGACAACCTGTTCCAGGCCTTGAGAACCTGAAACCCAGCCTCAGCATGTCTCTTTGCAAGATGCTTGGAGAATGGGGACTCAAGAAAATTCAGTCTCTTTGGCCCAGGAGCACCAGTCTGCATCCACGCCGTGTTTGCAGGTATTCGCTCGGATGCTGGATAGTCTAGGGCAACACGGCAGACTTAGTCCAGACCTGGAGTCAGGGGAGGTTATTAAGGGAGAGGGACACAGATAATTGTAGGTGATGGCAAGTCTCCCTGCCAGGGGTCTTGGGTCCTCAGAGGGTCCTAGTCCTCAATCAAAGCCTTAGCAGAAGATGCAAAAGGAAGGGTGCAGACTTCAGGAGCCAGTTTGGGGGTGCCCATGGCTGGGAGAGGGGATATGGTCATTCTCGCCCTAGGTCTGAAAGTCACTTATTACTGGATCCTTTGCGAATCTCTTGATCTTTCTGATTCTTGATTTCTTTATTTTTATACTGAAGTGTAGAACCGTCCACCCATCCTGGAGAGTTGTTCTGAGACTGAACCCCAAAATTAGACAGGCTGTGAATTTCCAAATATTGATGACCTGGGGAAACTGAGCCACAGAGCTATTCCCCAGACTAGAATGCTGAGGGGTACATGCGGCCCTTGGAGTGTGCCACTGTGGAGGGGTAATTAGCTGCCTCCCCCCACACTGTCCGTTCACTGCACTTTGTAGTGAAAGGTGACTGTGACTTCTGCTCGCTTTCCTCAGGATCACAGATTTCTCGGAGCAGAACTATAGCCATAATAACTTAGCAGGCTCCACTGGGTCGATAACTCTGAGATCTAAGGTCCATTCAGTGGCTAAAGGCTTTTTATTTAGCCTTTGTGTTTGGTATTAATGTTATCCCCGTGGCATCTAAATGGCAGAGCTATTTATGGATTGGAAGTCATCCCGACAGAGTGGCTCCTGGCCATCCATCATGGGCAAGAAAGAAAATCCAGGGGAGCTCAACTCCCATGGTAGACAAAACAGACGGGGATGTCTAATGCTTGCCGATGCCGTGAATTCCACCTAATTTCTTTGTAAGCAAGAGTAGCAAAGGGCAATTGGGAGACAGTATCGTTTTCTGAAAATGTAAGAGATCACGTCTGAAACTCTGGAATGGAGTTATAACGTTTCTGGAATCTAAATCATTATAAAGACAACATTGGGATATGGCCTGGTACTTCTCAATATTTTTTGAGTGTCGAATCTTTTAATTGAGGGGAAAAAATGAACCTCAATGTAGGAGTCACCACTCAAACACTCATCAACTGAGAAGATATATAATTATTGTGAGGTACAATAATTAGTGTATTTAGTAACAGTTTCCAACGAGTTTGTATTTAAATCATCAAAATGACACACTTGAGAAAATAGTGCATACATGACGGAGGCAAATTTTCCTTCAGTTTAAAAACTGTATACATCCCTCGCTGCTGTGAGAGCAATACCCCTGACACCTTCTGAGAGCTCGCTATGTCTCGGGCTCTGAGCATTTAAGGCCTTTCCTCATTTACTACTATGACAACTCTGAGCCAGGCAGCCACCACTATTTCCATTTTACAGAGGAGGAAACTGTGGATCACAGGTACTCAGGAACTTTCTGGTAGGTGATGGAACAAATACTTGTCCTGAGGTGTCTAACCCTGTTGTCCATCGTTGTCATTGACATTAGGGCTCTCCCAACACAGTGCCTTCCACCAGCTCTCCAGGGAGGTGGTGTGTGGTGGTGGGGGGAGGGAGTGCTAAAGCTCTGCTTGGCATGTTTCCAAGTCTGTCTCCCAGGTGTGGGCCTGCGCAGCCTCCCTCGGCTGTACATCCTGCCTCGGCCTCTCCTCCCCGCCCCCTCTCCTATCTCTCCCATTTGGCCTGTACAAACCCAGGCCCTGGAAGGAGGGAGGCACCTGGCTCAGTCAGGTGACAGGGCACAGGGGGCTGAGGGAGTGTCAGGGACTCTGAGGGATGTCATGAATCCTCTTCCTCGCTGTTCCTCTCCTTGTTCACCAGAAACAACAGTCCAGTGGGGAAAGGTAACACTTTGCTGCAGTTGGGAAAGCTCCCCATGTATTCCCAAGGCTGATCTCAGAAAAAACCCTGGTTTGGAGATTATGAGCGGGGACCAGAGGCTCAAATTCACTTCTTTTATTGGGTAGTCTCTGAACCTAGAATAAAAAACTTCTGTAGAAAGTTTTGAGTCTACTTTTTAAAACCAGCCCATGAAACAAGAATGGCTAGGCCCCATGTGTTCATGTTCATCTAATGTATTTGTCCTGTTTATTCCGGCAGAGTCACCGCTATGTCTTCTGGGAAATGGCCTCTGCCATTTTTTTTATTTTTTGGTCATACTGGTGGAGGCCGTCAGTTACGTATCTGCATCCTTCCCCACCGTGGAGGCATTGGTGGTCCAAGGAGTATGGATGTGATAGGGAGGAGGTCCAAGCCAGGCCCTAGAGACAAGGAGAGTTGAGAGATGGAAGGGTTGGGGGAGAGAGAGACAGTCAAAGAGAGAGTGAGAGAGAAAGAGAGAGAGAGAGAGAACAAACTTCATGATATTCTTGAGCTCTGGCTGAGCTTGAGGTAAATTGTACTCTTGGACTTAATAGTTACTTAACAAACTATTATTTACTTAACAGTTATTTCCCCTTTGTTCTTACCTTAAATTACTTCTCATGGGCTTGTGAACAGAAGTTTTGACTGCTGTACTTGCCCATCCATTTGCAGCACATTAAAGTATTCCTGTCCATGGCTTTACAATGCAGCTCCCCTGGCCACCGGTGCATCATGATTCAGTGATTGCCAGGCTTTGACCAGTGTGTGTGGGGGGTCATCAAGAGGTGGAGTTGGGGCTCAGAGTGGGTGAGGGACTCATACTCCTCCATGAGCTGACCTGAACATGGAGAAGGAACACATTTTTGTCCTAGGAGTAAAGGAGGTGAGAGTGCCTTTTGGGCCCTTGAAAGTCATTTAGTGAAGGCAAAGGGATTTGCTGAAGTTCTTGGAGGGTTCCCTGTGACTGAGTTGGTTCAAGAAAGGTGATGCTGGAAATCTAGGGCTCAGCTGGTTGGATCCCCTGAGCCTATTTTTTTTTTTTTTGACAGGCATTGAGTCCAGGGGCACTAACCACTGAGCACATCCCCAGCCCTTTTTAATATTTTATTTAGAGACAGGGTCTCACTGAATTGCTTATAGTCTCATTAAGTTGCTGAGGCTGGTTTTGAACTCGTGATCCTCCTGCCTCAGTTTCCTGAGCCTCTGGGATTACAGGTGTGCACTACAGCACCCTGCCTGAGCCTGCTTTTGAAACTGGTAAGAACTAGTTAGTCTCTGCTAGGTAGCAAAGGGTTTGATTTATTCTCACTTGCCAATTGAGAAGGGGAGAGTCTGTGGGCAAAGAAGAGGTTGGTGGGAGTGATATCAGGGCTAGGGATGACCAGATTCTGCTTGTTGGGAATGTCACTCTGCTTCCATCATGAAATATCATGGCTTTCTTACTCTATCATTCTAATAGAAGCTCAGTTTATATATGATTCTTGCTAAACTTGTCAGCTGGGATAAAGACAAATATCGTTACGTTTCTTTCCCAGAATGCTGGCACACAGACCACTGCACATTGGGAAGGTATAAAGAGGTAATTTTAATATCTATCCAGTATCTTTCCTTTTATTTCTCATACTTTCCCCATTTCCTGGTATTTTTCATTCTATTTTTCATTATTTTTTCCCTGATCTATTTTCCAGATGCTCCTATAACAGGACTGTGACCTCCACTCTGTCCTCCTGTTAGCATCTTTGGACAATCCTTTGGGGCCTCCAAGATGGTGGCCACTGGGCTTTTTCAGAGACAAATGTGAGCGCTGGACAGGGAGTCAGGAAATCTGAGTTACTGCTACTAATGGAAGACACTTAAAATCCACCTGTTTTCCCACCTGCTGAGTGAAGGAGTAGGAGTGGGCACCCTTCAGCTGCCTCTGGCTGTTCCTGGGGAGCTGGGCCGCCCAGCATGGCTGTTTCTCTGGCTGGAGTCTCTGGTCCCACACAGTGCTGACCTGGCCTCCTTCTTGGACTGTTGACAATGCCCTTCTCCTGCTTTCACCTCACTTGTCCACTGCTTAGAACAGGAACTTGTTTGTTTCTGAAAGAGGGGAGAGAGAGGAGCGAAGGAGAGAGAGCAACTGTGAGCCGTTTGCATAGTCACAACCAACAATGGGCTTGGGCACGGTGAGCCAGGGAGGAGGTCGATAGCCTCCGTCCCCTACTGGCCTCTGGGGTCCACCAGGGCCTGGCCTATGGCCCTTTTAGGCTGTCCTTGTGCAGTCACTAATGGCTCTCTATATTCTGAAGCTTGCTTTATTGCGGTCACTGTAGACAGGATCCCAGGCTTTGATGGCCACGGCTCTGGAAAGTACCTTAGAGTGCAGCCTGCAGGCAGAGGGCTGAGGGGCTGCGTGCTTTTGGCTTTTGACCTCTTGCTGTGATGAGAAAGCAAGCAACATTTACGAGGGGAGACTTTGAGTTCTGTAAAACTCAAAGAGGAATAAAGCGGATTTTATCCAAGGCCATAGAAAACAAACTTAGAGATCTGCACTGGTGTGACTTCTGTGGACATTTAGTGACCTTCTATGGCTGTCTTGTGTCAGGGCTTCTGAGCCTTTTGGCGGAAAAACAAGTGTAGTATCTGGTGAAAAGAATGTGCCCTTAGGAGTTAGGACAGTTGAGTTGTAGTTAGTGACCCCCACTCCCATTCATTCCTGAGTGCCCTTGGGCCACCATTCATTTAAACTTTGTGACCTTCAGCTTTCTTGCTTGTGAATTGGGGCAATGTTTCCCATTTTGGGGGGATTGTTGTGGTAATGACATGAGATAGTGAGTGTCATGCCCTCTTGTTGGCACTTTTAATTTTCATGGGGATACTATAAGGATCATATGAGCCAACTGACCTGGAAGCCATTTAAGTGGGAAGACCGAGCAGCACCGAGGTGACCCCGAGGAGCCAGAGGTGTGCTTGAACAGGACTCTTGATCTTGGCCAGCTGAGGACAGGTGCTGGCTGCCCCTCCTCAGCCCTCTTGAGGTGTGCTGAGCTTGCTGAAGTTCAGTGGGTCAGATCCTGGCAGAGATGTGCAGACCCAGGAGATGGGGCTCTCTTCTTGTCACTCCTCTGTCTCTCCCCGTGTCCCAGGCAGAAAATGGCTACAGCCTCGGTTCCTCCTTGCTCATCGCTCACAGTCGAGCAGTGTTTTATGACTGAGGTGGATGAGCGCGTCTAAATATTTAACCGGCAGATCAATCTGTGGCGACAAGGAGAGGCATTAAAGGAAAAAAAAAAAAAAAAAAAACCCAAGACGCTCCTGTGAGGTCTCCATGACTGGCAGCCTGCCACTGGGAAGGGACCGGGGTCTGTCGGGGATATTTTGTTTTGGTGCAGCTCAGAAGGGGAGAGAGTGAGAAGTCAAACACACACTGGACTAGAAGTCCCACCTCTGGCTGGTGACCAGAGCCAGCGTCTTAGAGCAATGGAAAGGGGACAGGAAAGAGATCTGCTGCTCATAGCTCCAGCCGGCCTCCTGACACATCTCCAGCTTCTAGAATTGTCTGTACCCTGACTGAGCATGCAGGAGAGGTGAGGTCAGTGGGGGGAAGGAGGACAGGACAGAAAGGAAATTCCACCGAGGAACTCTATTTTACATGTTTGATGGAAGGCGGGGCTCGGCTTGTCACAAGATGGTGGCTGCCTTGGTCCTCCTGGTGGAGAGGACCAGGAGTGGGTGGCTCTTGCTGTGAACAGAGGCAGGCAGCATCTCCAAGCTGGAACGGTGTCATGAAGAAGCTGTGGACTTTATTCTAGTAGAATTGCAAGTGAGGATGTGGTCTTCAGGGATGGCACAGGCTGGAGGAGCCATTGTCAAAAAGCAAAGGGCAGTAAGAAGTGACACCTATTGGGTGCCTACCATGTGCTGGATGCTTTGGTAGGCAATTTGCATACTTATTTATCACTTATCCCTGAGATATCGTAATATGGTAATGTAAATATGAACACATGCATACTACATATATATAACCCACTCATGTGCATGTCTATACATATACAATAACTTTGTGTTAGTCTTTCCTCACCTTTAATACAGAAATGTCTGTATCTACTCATTGATATACTTTAAAAAGTTTTTTACATTTTCAAAGCTGTTGTGTTTTAGATGTGGTGTCCCCCATAAGCTCACATGTGAGACAATGCAAGAAGATTTGGAGGAGAAATCACTGGGTCATAGCCTTAACCTAATAAGTGAATCGATCCCTGATGGGATTAACTGAGTGGCTGCTAGCGGCAGGTGGGGTGTGGCTGGAGGAAGTGGTTCATTGGGGTGTGGCTGTGGGGTATATGTTTTGTTTCTGGAGAGTGGAGTCTCTTCCTGATCATCCTGTGACCTGCTTCCCTCCACCACACTCTTCTGCCACGATGTCCTGCCTCACCTCGAGCCCCGAGGAATGGAGCTGACCTTCTATGGACTAAGACCTCTGAAACCATGAGCCCTCTAATAAGCCTTTCCTACCCTATATAGCACTTGATTCCTTACCTGGTCCTTTGAGTCCCAGCATCAAAAATTAGCTGACTAAAACAAAAGCCTTCCTTCTTTTCTAGTGACACAACACAGATCTAATATGCAACTGTGGGGAGGATCCAGGGGGCAGAGCTGCTAACAGCACATCTTTGACCTGGGAAGAGCTGCCCTCGAACCAGGATCAACTCCAAATTCTGCTGCCCTGGGCAGCTCCCACGCTGGTCCCTTGAGCGACACATGTCACCTGGTGCTGCCTCGTGCTGGTCAACAGGCATTAACCATACCCGTGGTATTTCTTGCTGCATCTGTAGTGCCTTGAGCAGCGCCTGGCACAGAGTAGACATAGAGCCAATCTTTGCTGAATGACGGATGAGGAGAAGCAGGTGTTTCCATATTCCAGGTGAGTGGAAGAGTTCAGTGTCATAAAGTTACAGAGTTGGTGAGTGGCAGAGAGAACATGCAACTCAGGGCTCTTGGCTACTGGCCTGAATCCCAAAGCAGATGGTCTCCCCACTGGCTGGTTTGATGTTCTCCGTGTGGCGACCATTGTTTTCTACAGTTCTCTTTGTGAAATTCTTAGACTCTCCCTGGAGAGTTCAGGATTTCCTTCATGTAGTTTTCCTTCCTTCCTTCCTTCCTTCCTTCCTTCCTTCCTTCCTTCCTTCCTTCCTTTCTTTCTTTCTTTCTTAGAGAGAGAATTTTTTAATATTTATTTTTCAGTTTTCGGTGGACACAACATCTTTATTTTATTCTTATGTGGTGCTGACGATTGAACCCAGCACCCCGTGCATGCCAGGCGAGTGCGTTACCGCTTGAGCCCCATCCCCATCCCTCCATTTCTCTTTCTAAGCAAAATGCAAAGTCCACTTTGAACAACATTAGGGGAGAGGTGAACTGCACTCTCCATGGCCCCCGGTGGATCTGTATGTGCTGGTGTGTGCTCGTGTGTTTTCGCTGAGACCACTGGTCTTGTTTGTTCCTAAACATGTTAACTCCACAATTTCATAATTAGGGGGATGCTGATGTTCCATGATTAGAAAATGTCACCCTGCGTGACTAATTGGCCAGCAGGGCCTAATTGAAGTTCAGCATCATCTGTGGCCTCTGTAAAGTCTCTCCTCTGGAGTGTGCAGGCAGTTGGTGGCCAGGGCGGTGTGGTGGCGGAGAGCCAGGATGGGCGAGTGGATGGCGATTTATGGCCCCTGGTTTCTCAGTTCTGAAGGGTCGATGGGACATCAGCTGTGGTTGAAATAGGATTGGCCATAAAGGAAAAATCTGGGGCTGGACCAACCCATGTGGCAGGTGGCGCTCAATAAACAGCTCAGCCTCCCCCAGGGAGGGCTGTCTTTGGAGGGAGGGGGTCTTTTGTGTGGATGCAAACATCAGAGAGGGCCGGGCCCAGGGCAGCCCAAGGAGTCCGTTCCCATGGCCTCCCCTAGACCACGGAGCCCTTGAAGTCAGGGGTGTGTGGCCCTGTCCTGTGTTCTTGGTGCTGCCCGTCAGCATGCTTGGTACCCAGGGGGCATCCGCATCCTCCCGCAGCATGGGGCAATGGTGAGCTCTGCCTGTTGAAGTCAGGGAGACTTAGCACTGGATTCCTTACCCGGATCTTAGACCACGAGTGGGAGCAAACGGAGCAGGAGAGATAAGGGTACTTGGTGTTGAGACCCTCTTTGATCCAATGAATATTTATCGGGTATTTTCTGAGCACAAGGTCTGAGACCAGTGATCAATGAACCCTCATGGCTTCTGTCCTCATGAAGGTCACATTCCAGTGGGACGGTGGACATCAAAGTAGACAAAGAAGCCAGCCAAGTTAGGACATAACAAAAAAACGACAGAGGGTCGAACAAGGGCAATGTGAGTGTGTGTTGTGCTACTCTTTGTTTGGCCATCAGAGAAGGCTCTCTGAGGAGGCGGGCATCTCAGCTGACAGGAGGCAGCCCTGTGAAGAAGAGGGAAGAGTGTTCCGGGAAGGGGAACAGCATTTGAAAAGCCTATTAGTAAAGAGGTCAACCCTTGTGAGGATCTAAAAGAAGGGTTGAAATTGGGGTGCGGAGGGCAGGAGTGAGGCAGGAACTGTTGGAGAGGTGGCAGGAGCCTGTCATGAATGAATTTAGGGAGGAATTTGGATTTCATACCAACTATGGTGGGAATTCCTTAATGAGCTGTAAACAGCAGATACAGACAGGTTGATGGAGATCATGTAATCATTCCACCGTATGGAAAATAGATGAGGGAATGGGAGGGGCAATAATGGAACTGGGGACCCCCGTTTGGGGGATCCTGGAGTCATCAGAAATATGTTGGGGGTCCTGGGGATGTGAAGAAGTAGGAGTATTTTCCATGTAGGCACTGGCGGGGCATTAGAGGTTTGCCCAGCAGGGGGTAATTGAATGGCTTATATTTTGTAACGAGCGAGAGAATGGATTGGAAGAAGGATGGAGGAGGGCAGACTATCTCATCAATTATTGTGACCCTGTGTTAAAAGGGACATGGACAAATTGTAGCTGACCACAGGCGGCCATAGGTATAGAAATATATGGTTTGAGTCTCTCTTATCTGAAAAGATTAGGACCAGAAGTGTTTCAGATTTGGGATTTTTTTTTTCAAATTTTGGAATATTTGCTTATATATTACGATGTATCTTGGGGAAGTGGACGCAAGTCTAAACATAAATTCATTTTTTTTTCACATGGAATTTATACACATAGTCTGAAGGACTATAATAAGATATTTTTAAAGCATCTACTTTTTTTTTTTTTTTAATGGTACCAGGGATTGAACTCAGGGGCACTTGGCCACTGAGCCACATCCTGAGACCTATTTTTTTTTAATATTTACTTTTTAGTTGTAGTTGGACACAGTACCTTTATTTTATTTTATTTTTATGTTGTGCTGAGGATGTTGTGCCTTGCATGTGCTAGGCGAGCACTCTACCGCTGAGCCACAATCCCAGTCTCCCAGCCCTATTTTGTGTTGTCTTTAGAGACAGGGTCTCACTGAGTTGCTTAGTGCCTCACTTTGGCTGAGGCTGGCTCACAATCCTCCTGCCTCAGCCTCCTGAGCCTCTGGACTCAGGCGCCCAGCCTTCATCTACATTTTTTACTGTGACCCATAACATGAGGTCAGGCATGTAATTTTCTATTTGTGGTTGTCTCAGTGCTTAAAAAGTTTCAGATTTTGGAGCATTTTGGATTTTGAATTTTTGGATTGGGATTCTCAACCTGTCTGAAGAAGAGCCAAGAGGACCCAGTTTTATTTAACATGGAGAAACATATTGGCAAGCTATCTACCCTAAAGTTTTGGTGTGACTGTCATCCACAGGGAGGAGAGCACATCTACTGGGAGAGAGTTATGGCGTCACTGGTTAAAGCACAATGTCTAGGAGGAACCACTTTCTTATAGTTAGAATCATTTGACAACAAGACAGGCTTTGCATATGTAGATTGCATTACCTCTGTTCCTCCATCGTATCATGTGAAAATGGCTGAGTGAACTTTCACTGAATCTGGAGAGCCTATGTGCTAGTCAGCTTTCTGGCACTGTGACAAAATACCTGAGATAAGCGATTTATAAAGAGGAGGTTTATAAAGAGACTTATTTTGACTCATGATTTCAGAGATTTCAATCCATGGCCCCATCACTTGGGACGGTGATGAAGCAGAACATGGGAGGGTGTCGGGGAACAAAGCTGCTCACTCAGTGTGGATGGGAAGCAGAGAGAGGGGCTGGGATCCCAGTGGCCCTTTCAGGGTATGCCCTTGGCCCAATCTGACTTTTTCCAACTCTGCTCCACCTCCTGAAGTTTCCACCACCTCCCAGTAGTGCCACCAGCTGGGGGCCAAGCTGCCAACACGTAAACTTTTGGGGCACATTTAAGATCTAAACCATAGTGGCATGTTTGGGAAGGTCTGCCTTAACAGAGAGACCAGGAGTACATTCAGGTCCCACCTTGGGGGATCTCCAGGCATCTCAAAGAACTTGAGCGATTCCAAAACTGGGGGACAAGGAGACATTCTTGGGGTGCACGCAGGAGCACGCTGAGTGTAAACTCCAACTTTGGGAAGAGACCATTTTCTTGTACTCCCCATTCTCTGAATGAAAAGAAAAAAAGAACAGGCTCTACTAAAATAATCTGGATTATAGAACAGAGCAAAAACAACCTCATGTGATTCTGAACCTGCATTTGAGCCACACACACAGGATCCCTTTGTTGGCTGTTTTCCTCATTCTTTCTGCTGCTTTCCCCCTTTCATTCTGAACCCTCTGTCCCCACCCAGAGGAGCCCAAACTCCAGCACCAGACTTCAGCAGAAAAGAAAGGCTCACGCTCGGAAAACCACTGCTATTGTCACCTGCCCCCGTCCCCACCCAAGCCCTCCTCCCAGAGTTGATTCAGGAGGGGAAGCTGTAAGCTGATTTCAGGTTAATAACGTACTTGGCAGCATTATTATTCTGTTCCCTCCGACTCTTTTCTGCCTGAGCCCATCCAACTGTCATTCTTTCTCTCTGTTGCTCTTTGCATCAATTTCTATATCGCTTTCAGACCAGTCTTTCTGCATTTGATTTCTCCACCTCCTAATATTTAATTTTAATCCACCCCCCCCCCACACACCCGCTTCCCTTGCAAATCCTCTGACGACACAGACCAACCTAGTTTTCCCCTCGGATTCTTTTCTGCTTTCTTCATTATCAGGGAGTCAGATTAGCATCTGACAGGAGAGTTGAAGTCACTGTATTCTGCCTTGCCTTCAAAACCTGAGGCAGATTATTGCCCCTGTTATACATATAAAGGACATTTTAATTTTCCAAGAGTCAAGAACAGATCCTCATACAGAGTTAAAGTGGAAGTGGGCCCCAGAGCTGCAGCCGCCCTGCTCCTTCTTCTTGGGAAGCGCCCCTTTGCCCTGCTATAGGAAGGAGGGCTCTGCTGGGCCTTGGGAGCCACTGGCTCTGGTCAGGTCTGGCAGGCCCATGCCCTGGGTGTGAGTGGCAGCGGATAGTAACTTCCAAAGAGCTCAGAGACTGGGCCAAAAGGATGTGCTGCTGTTCAAGGAGGGAGTCTCAGCCAGGGTGGGGGCATGCGGGCGAAGGTGAAGCCTCCCTCCTCAAAGCTCCCCAAGCCCCTCCCTCTACCCTCCTCACCTGCTCAGGGGCAAGTACCTGGAGGGTCTGTGTCCTGCGAAGGCCAGCTCAGGGGCAGCTGCTCAGGTTGCTCAGGGGCAGGCAGGGACGATGGTGAGACAGACCTCAGGCCTCGGAGCTTCCAGGCCCCGGGTAGCGGGGGCTCAGAGGTATGTCCACCTGTTGGGCTGCTGGGAATGCAGTCTGCCCTAGCCTGGAGAGCTGACTTCCCCACGAGGCAGTGTGTCAGGGGTGCCCCCATTCTGCAGATATCTGGCTGCCCCTTTTTTGCGGGGTGGAGCTTTAGTTGAGCAGTCATTTGATTTTGAGCAATAGCAACCTGGACCCTCTTTGACACCCACCTACAGAGATCTGAGTAGGGCTTTCATTATTTTAGTCTTAAAGGAGCCTTGAACCACTTCCTAGTTACAAGCACCTGGCCCAAGCTCTTGGCCACACAAGATAGTCATTTGGTGTTCTTTCTCCAGGCAAGGAGGGCAGCGAGGCGGGGAGTGGAGCCTGGGCCACCTGCAGACCTGGGCTGCGGTTCCTGCCCCAGCATTGGTGGCCGGAAGGCAGTTGGCGAGTAGAAGCCTTCCTAGTTTCCTTTCACTACCCAAGGGGCCTAAAACCACAGAAACGGTGCCCTCTCTCGGTTCTGGGGGGAAGATGTTCCAATTCAGCGAGTCTGCAGGCTGACTCCTGATGGAGGCTCCTCCTCCTGGTGATGGCTGGCAGTCCTTGGCTTGTCAAAGAAAGGATGGTCCCTTCTCTGCCCCACGGCTGTTTCTTCACGGGCCTTCCTATAAGGTACCAGGCCTTGGGTTCAGGGCCCGCCCTACTCGGTTTTGACCTCTCTTAACCTAAGGACACCTGCTGAACAGGGAGTTCTAGATGGTGTGTGTGGTTCAGATGGTGACAGGCCTTCTGGGGACACAGTCTGCCTCACCATAGAGAGTCACCCAGCCTATCAAGTGGTGCCGCACCCCTGAGAAGGGATGTGAAGGTGGACAGAGACTGGACCCCCGCCTGACGTGCAGGGAGCTCTGTCATCTGAAGTCCCTCCCTTCACGGGCCGCAGTCTCTGTGCAGGAGGAGGAGCGCTGGCTGGATTTCTGGGGTGACTTCCCATTTTAACATCCCGCGACCTCACATTTATTTCTGAATTAGTCATCCTCCTGCTTCCAGGGGGGAGACAAAGGACAAATAGTAAGAAAAATCGAGAAAGCCCAGAAACAGAAAAAAATAAAGGAAAAGAAAATAAACAAAGGAGGAACATAAAGAGCAGGAGAAAGAGAGAGAATAAGACCCAAATGGAAGTGAGAGCGAGTCCTACCTGAGGGAGAGGCTGAGGCAACGGACATGGGCGGAAAACGGAAGCTTGTTTGCCTTTGTGTGTGAGTGTGTGTGAGTGTGTGTGTGTGTGTGAGTGTGTGTGTGTATGTGTGAGAGTGTGTGTATGTGTGAGTGTGTGTGTGTGTGTATGTGTGTGTGTGTATGTGTGAGAGTGTGTGTGTGTGTGAGTGTGTGTGTGAGTGTGTATGTGTGAGTGTGTGTGTGTTTGTGTGAGTGTGTGTATGTGTGTGAGTGTGTGAGTATGTGTATGTGTGTGAGTGTATGTGAGTGTGTATGTGTGTGCGTATGTGCGTGTGAGTGTGTGCGTGTGAGTGTGTGTGTGTGTGTGGTGTGTGCATTTAACCTTGTTTGCTCACAATCTGGCCACAGTAAACACAGCTCTATGGTAAGAGGCAGAACCTTCTCCCTGGCTGCATACAAACTCCTGCTTTATAAACCGTTATCTCCTGAAGCTATCAATTTAGAGCATATTGTGCAAAGTACTGCTGAGGCACGACCTGCAGAGGCACTGTGTGTGTGTGTGTGTGTGTGTGTGTGTGGAGGGCACCTTCTTTTTCTTTTCCTCCTTTAAATGGACCAGTTTGCAGGCAGAAGCGAGGTCAGGGAGAGACCATTTTCAGGGCCTGTGTTTAGCTGCCGCCTCATGATCCACTGGACAGACTGCGGGGAAACAGCCTTCCCTGCTTATGCTGGGCAGCTCTCTCCATTTCCTCACCCGGAGCCCAGTGCACACCCAGAGCCGGTGCTCAGGGAGGCTGCAGTCAGAGCCACCTCAGAACCTCTGGCCATCTCTCTCTTTCTCTCTCTCTTCCTTAACAATGAAACATGCTTTAATTTATTTATTTGCAAGTTTCAGTCTCTACAAGCATTGGATACTGCTTGAGGTCTAGGAGGTGCCAATGTCCCAGCCACCTTGGGCCTGTCGTCTGTTCCATCCCCTAAGGGTTGTTCTTTGTAGATACACATGACAGCAGAGTGTATTTGACATATTACACATACATGGAATGCAATCCATTCCAATGAGGATCCCATTCCTGTGGCTGTACATACGTGGAGTTACGCTGGTTGTATGTTCCTATATGAACAAAGGAAAGTGATGTCCACATCATTCTTCTGTCTTTCCTATTCTCATCCCCTCCCTTCCCTTTATTTCCTTTTGTCTAATCCAATGAACTTCTAATCTTCCCATCCCTACCCTCCCTTGTTGTGGGTTAGAGTCTACATATCAGAGAATATTTGGCCTTGTTTTTGGTGATTTACTTATTTCACTTAACATGATAGTCTCCAGTTCCAACCATTTACCAGCAAATGCCATAATTTCACTCTTTTTTTATGGCTGAGTAATATTCCGTTGTGCATATATATCACATTTTCATTATCCATTTATCTGTCAAAGGGCACCTAGGTTGGTTCCATATCTTAGCTATTGTGAATTGAGTTGCTATAAACATTGATGTGGCTGCATCACTGTAGTATACTGATTTTAAGTTTTTTGGGTATAAATTGAGGAGTGGGATAGCTGGGTCAACTGGTGGTTCCATTCCAAGTTGACTGAGGAATCTCCATACTGATTTGCAGAGTGATTGAACCAATTTGCAGTCCCACCAGCAATGGATGAGTGGACCTTTCTCCTCATATCTGCACCAACATTTACTCTTACTTGTATTCTTAATAATGGTCTGGCTATCTCTTGAGGGTGAGGATTCTTGTGCTGAGATCTCCCAAGGAAATCACCTCATTTTTAAGAAGTGATAGCC
The DNA here is from genome assembly GCF_001458135.2 of Marmota marmota marmota. Classification (NCBI taxonomy): domain Eukaryota; kingdom Metazoa; phylum Chordata; class Mammalia; order Rodentia; family Sciuridae; genus Marmota; species Marmota marmota. The sequence goes on along the minus strand of NW_026000164.1, from coordinate 18,548,160 downwards.
CTTAACTATTCTTTAACCATTGCTTTCAATTGCAGGTATCAAGTTGCATGCCACCTCTCCTCATATGTGCCCAGTCCACCCACTCTGTGGTTGCTGACCTTCTTTTAGAGCTGGTCTGTAGTCACAGTGTGGCAGGCAAAGTTGTCAAAAACCCACTGGGTCCACTACATTTGAATTTTAGATCAACAACGAAGTTTTTAGTATAAGGATATCCCAAACATATACATACTTGCACTTAAAAATCACACGTTTGCTTTTGTGAAAATTCGAATTGAACTGGATATCCTGCATATTTTCTGGTGACCCCAGGAAAACCGTCAACAAAAGATCTTTTGCTCTGTTTCCATGCTTTTGGGTCTTGGCAGCTTAAGTCACGGCACTGCCAGCCACTCCTCTTCCCCCGCCATCTGACATTTTCATATAGTTCTTCCTGTTCCTGGTTATTTCCATTTGGATAGAAGGGGTCAAGTAAACGCCATGATTCAACAGCCTTGCCTGCCACCTAGATTGGTCCTTGGGAATTGTGGCTTCTCACCATCATAAGTGTCCCTTGCTTCTTGTTTTCACGTGGTGTCCCTTCATGGGTATTTATCTTTTCCCATCAGGACCCCAGTGAAGGTGGGTGAGTGAGACACAAAATCCATCAAATGGTAAACACTCCAGCAATCACACTTCTAAGACTCTGTCCCAAGGAAATCATCGGAGAGGTGCCCAGAGATTTATGTATGAGGAGGCACATCCCAGTGCTATTTGTAACCGTGAAATATTGGTGACTCTCTAAGTGTACAACAGGAGAGTGGTACAGGATGACGCATTCTTAGCACAGAATATTATGTGACAACTAAAAACCGTGTTTTAGAAAAATGTTTTACGGCATAGCAGAGTTAATAATGCAGAGAGTGGGAGAGGAAAGGACGCATGGCCGTGTGATCATAACCGAAAGTCCAAAAGGAAAGGCCCCCTCATGCCAGCCCAGCCTGTAGCACCGCACACAGTTCATTTCAGATCTTCCTGTTCTGATGGTTGGGACTCCATGGTGGAAAATCAGCACGCAATTGTGTTTGGTTCACTTTTACTTCTGGGACAGGACTGTCATTTTCCAGCTCTAGAGTAGAAAAAGAGGATGAAATCAGTGTTTCTCATAAAAGTCACATCTCCCTGTCTCATCCACAGTCCAGCTATGCCAGGACAGTGGGGCAGGTTGCTGACTGGACAAAGAAAGTTCCTGAGGTAGGCTTGGGAGCCATATGGTTTATTAGGGAAAGCTTACAAGAGACCAGAGCTGCTCCAAGAAGAGCTAATTGGTGACAAGCTGACAGATCACGCTCTGGTCCTTGTAGTATTTTGCCAAGCAGCGCTTCCTCTCCCTCATGGTGTGGTATACAGTGGTGGCCAGCTAATGAGTGACATGTGTCCTTTCCACTGTGCCTCAGTTCCACGCATGTCCACACCCAGAAGGTGTTCTCTAGGACAGGCTGTAGAAGCCGCGACGTCATCAGCATCAGCTTGCTCAGTTAGCTCGTATGACCCGCGTCCCGAGGGGTGACCTTCCTGGCTACGTGCAAAAACGTAGCTTTTGACCAACAACACTAATGTGCCCTGGTTCTCAGTGTGCGTAGGAGAAGGCCAGTGTCCTTCAGGATAATACGTACAGGACTTTCTGGCCCAGGGGTCCTCTCCTTGTTCCCTCACTGGCTATGTTTGGGGGAACAGAAAGGGAGCTTTGGGGGACATGCATTTTATAGTACCTTTGGCTTTAAGGACTGATGCCCTCCCACGTGCATGGAGGTGATTATACATCTCGGGGCACCCAGGAGTGACTTGGGCTCCTCAGCCGTCTGCCAGGCTGCTGGTGAAATTCCTCAGACCCCAACCCTGTCCCCATAAGCCCCCACCCACTGTTCTGCGATGGTTTCCTGTTCCTTGGGTGGTGGTTCCCAACCCGCAGAGGATTCCCAGACAGCTGGGGCTCAGTAACTCAGACGTGTCCTATGTACAGACTGTAGGCCCAGAAAATTCATGTCCTACTCGGCAGCGCAGGGAAATGCTGTCGTCCTCCATATAATATATAAAAAAAAATTGGTTAAAAAAATATTTGATTCAGGGAGGGGAGGCTGTGCGCCGGGGAGGAGCAGGAGGGTGAACTCCTTGTGCTTTTCAAACCCACAGAACGAGAAGCACAGAGTGAGCGGTGTCAGCCACAGACTCCCGCTAGTCGTGGTGTCTGGTGTGGGTCCCATCAGGTGCACCCTAGTAGGAGAGGCTAAAATAGGGGAATTGAGGTGGCAGCTGAAGGAATATGCAGAAACCCTGCCCTTCTCATTCATCTTCCCCCCGTGAACTAGAAACTGCTCCCTTCAAAGATAAGTTCTATTAATTTAAAAATTATGTATGTATCGTAATCAAGCTTTTCTTGTATCGATATACAAGTATACTTTTTATTAGACGAGGTCCATGAAAGCCGAGAGATGACTTGCTTTTGAAATTGAGATCACTGATCTTAGCTTCAGATTGCTGGAGGAAAAATAGGGACTTAATACTTTTTAGGCTTTAAAGGTTCATTTATTCTGGATGAATACATATTTACCTTCATGGTCGTGTGTAGAAAAGGCCTTTAAAGGGGGAGGGTTGGTCCCATGTGAGTGGTTGGGAACCAGCGAGTTGGAGATCAGAATCCAGCACGGTCAGCGGTCAGCGTTCACTACCTCTCGCCCCAGGCACTGAGCTCTGTCCTCACCGTCGTCTGCCTTCCCAACATGCCTTTTTCCAGCATCTTCTTCCACTTCTGCACCCTCCCGATTTCAGTTCATGCTTTAGGGCTGGGTTCAAATGTCAGAGCTTCTCTGAGGACGTTCTGGTTGTCCAGGGGGAGCTGGCTTCCTGCCCGCATCTCGCTCACACTGTAGTGAGGCACTGGCAGTGATATCTTTAATTCTGCTGTGAATCTTGGGCAATTTGGGGGAAGGTCCCTGTTGCCTTCAGAAAAAATTCCCAGCTTTCTACACAACGACTAGAAATATGTTTGTTGATTGAAAGAATCACTGTGTCCCCAGCCCAGACAGAGGTCCCAGCTCAAGGGGCCTCAAACATTTGTTCATTCACCGATTCATTCTTTTTTTTAAAAAAAAATATTTTTTTAGTTGTAGACGGACACAATATCTTTATTTATTATTATTATTTTAAAAATATTTATTTATTTATTTATTCATTTTTATCTTTATTTTATTTTTATGTGGTGCTGAGAATCGAACCCAGTGCCTCATGCTTGCTAGGGGAGCGCGCTACCACTTGAGCCACATCCCCAGCCCCAAATATTTATGTTTTAGTTGTCGACGGACACAATGTCTTTATTTTACTTCATGTGGTGCTGAGGATTGAACCTGGTGCCTCACGCATGCTAGGCAAGTGCTCTATCACTCCTGGAGATTTGTCACAGTGTGTCTGATAGAAAGCCTTGGGATCTGTAAAATGGAGTTTCCAAAGCAAGAAGTTTGTGGAAAAAGTCTTCCTGGTGGATCTTAGAGAGGCCCCCGAGATGTTAGTCAAGTGCCCGGGGTTAGATTGGAGTTGGCATGGGAGGAAGCTTTGGGAATATCAACTGCTGAGCCCCTGGCCACTTCAGGGGTCTGCACCCCAGCTCTGAGACCCCTCTATGATGCAGAAAAGGCTTGGTGAATCTGGGCCTTAAACTGCCTGAGGCCACCCCAACATGTTTAGCCAGCAGTCCGGAGACCAAGGTGGCTTAGAGGGCAGGGTTGAAGTTCATGGCTGTTGAAAATCTCAGAGTTCTGATTTTCTAAAGTGGTTCTAAAATAAAACAAAGAAATTGGATGATAGTCACTTGAAGACCCTTTCTACAAATAAAGTACAATAAAGTGTTGGATTCAATGATTTCATCAAATCTTCATGGTTCTCTTAGGAAGTGAGCAGATCAAGGTCATTATCCATCAAGGGCCTCTGTGGCAGGTGGAGTTGAGGATCCGGGTTGCCTGACCCCCAGCTCTAGGCTCTTCAAGGACATCTAGAGGCAACCCCTTATCCATGTTCAGTGAACCCCCAAAGCCTAATTCCTAAACCTTGGGGCCAAAGGCCTCATAAACATTTCTTGCTCTGTCCCTCTGTTCATGCACAGGACTGTACCCCAATGGGTAGAGGCTACTTTAATTTCAAGATGGTTTGGGGGGAAATACCCTAAACCTGTCTTCTGAGCTCATTCTAGGGCCATTTCCCAGTGTCAAGGAAAAGGAGGCAGGACTGGGCTCAGGGCTGACCCCAGAGACCCAAGTTCCAGTCGACCTCTGCCGCTGATGGGCTGGGTGGTTTTAGGCAAGTCCTGTCTCTCTGTGGCCTGGGCTTGCTTCTCTGCAGAGTGAACTGGTGAGATGAGATGTCTCATCCAATTTTCCATGATCTGTTAGGCGTCCGCTTTATGGAGCTGGGGACATTGAGGCTCAGTGTCGGGCAGAGGCCTATCCTGTCTCAGAAAATCGCCTTCTGAATAGAGAATGGAATTGCAGTCGCTCTTGGGTTCCCTGTTCAGTGAGCTGGACCCCAGCAGACCCCGCTCCCTCCCACAGCCTTTGTTGAAAGCAGCAGGCGGAGAGCCTGGAACAAGCCCACCGGCCCTGGCCCCGCTCTTCATTTCCCACCCCACTGTCGGTCGTTTAGATGGAAGCTTTTATTATCTGCTCTCCTTGTGGATTCCTTTCTTTCCTACTCAGATGCTGCTGCAAACACAATTAGAGAGGACACATGCTAATTTCATGTAGAAACGGAAACTACATTTTTTTTTAAAAGGAGGTGGGACCCTGGAGGGAACATTCTTTATTATTGTAGGGTCAGTGAGCCGGGGGAAGGAAGAGGGGACACTGTGATTCTGAACACTTCACTCCCTGCTCTTGGCATGAAAAAGTGGACTGGAGGAGTCCCTGCCAGAAGGGGCATCACGTTTGTCCAGGAGACATGGTCTGTCGACTGGAAGACATGGGGACATACTAGGGAATAGTCCACAGTCTCAAAGAGGTCCTCACCAGGTGCTGATGGGGGCCACGGACCATCTCTTCTTACCTGTCCAGCGGAGGACACTGGCGACCTCCATCCACAGACAGGCCTCAAGGGGAAGGAATCCGCTGGCGTTTTTCAGAGGAAGCCTGGGCAGGCAGAGCTGCTTAGTTTTCATCCATTCTGCTTCTGAGCAAGTCCCCCATGAGTCCCCGACCCAGAGTCGCCAGCCTTGGGTTTAGTCTTGGCTCTGTGACCCCAGGCAAGCCATCACCTTGGCCTTAGTTTGCTTATCATCCAAATTTGTAATAGTAACCTCGAAGGCTTCCTTCAGCTCAAATAGCCTGTAGTTCTGTCACTCATAAGCATGGTGGCTCTGAAGGGACAGTGAGATTGACTTGAAATGCCCTTGAACTCTGGGCGTGGAGGAACAGATGCAAACAGGTAGGGGGGATATGTGGAGAATTCACTTCTAAGTGAATGGAACCATCTCTGCACAGTTTCCATCTATTTGGACCAGAACTTTATTGCTTTTAACAGAAGGTTATTTGAATTTTTGTTTGGACAAATCTATTAAAAAGAAGCAACACAGCTTGGGCTTTCATTTGCGTAAGACAAATACAAGGACTGCCCCCAAATATTAGGTGCTGAAACTCAGTCATATTAGATTTTCCACTCATGTCACTGGCCAGTGCAGCTTGAGGGAGGTGGAACAGGTCTGCTCCACCAAGTCACTCAGGGATTCAAGAGTCTTTCCATTTCACGATTCATCCTCCCCTTATCCTCAAAGTTTTCCACTCAGCTGCTGGATGGAGAAAGAGATGGGGGACTGTGTAGGGTTTGTAGGCAAACTGGGAGGTGACACCATAATGCTCACCCTATTTCCATTCAACAGGACTGGTCCACCTTGATGGCAGCCTAGAAGGAAAATGAGAGCAAAGTTCTTGGTGAGAATGATCAGTCTGCCGGTCTCAGTGCTGTTCTGAGTGTAAAGCAGAGGCCTTCCAGCTTAATTTATGCACTGTGCACCATTTATGTGAGGTCAGTGTCCCGGCCACCGTACAATTGTGTCCCCCAGAGGGGTACCTTCCTTGGCTTAACTCAAAGATGCCACCTTATCTAGCAGTGGTGTGGTATGTGCTTCAAAATCAGATGCATCTTATGCCTAATCTCAGTTCCAGTAATCAACCATGAGAAGTTGAGTAAGAAATGGGTTTTCCCATGATAGACGAGACAACTGAGAATTAGAGAATGGATTCATCTGGTTCCATTGGGTTATCGTGAGGATTACATGAAATACGATTTTTAAGGTGACTGGGACAGAGTAGGTACTCAAAAAACAGCATCAGGGTTCTTGTTTCACTTCCCTTTTGGGAGGGGTCTGACACCTTGAGAACCCCTATTGGGACTTTTGGTCTGTGGTTCAGCTCATTAATGAGTCTGGGCCAATTCCAGCTCCTTAAAACATTGTCAGATCATTTCCATCCGTGCTGAAAGGCAGGGCTAATGTGAGCTCTGAGCCTGCTTTCCTTTAAATGGCAGCGTTCACTAAGACATAAAATAAAAACTCAGAACCATACAGAAGCAGCGCAGAGATAATTATACTAAAACTTCTTTAGTCTCTGCAATGGCGTATTTGAGGTTTTTTTTTTTTTTTTTCCTTTTGTGCTTGGGATTGAATGCAGAGCCTCGAGCTGGCTAAATACATGCTCTATCGCTGAACTACACCCAGCCCCAAACATCTGAGTTTTGAGGTGTCTGGCAGTCCAGGTAAAAAGAGCAGATGGAAAGGATCACACAGATCTCATTGTCTCTTTGTTAGGGAACATGAACTGTTTATGTTGGGGGTGAAGCGTAGAAGACTTATCAGGTGGCACTTAGAGATAAAGACCATGGGGCGACCTGGCCCTTCCCCTTCTCTGTGTGATTGTCTCTGAAAGCTGCCTTTAGGTTTTGGAAATCTTCATCTAGGGCAGGATGAAGAGAGATACCTGCTTCCCAGGGGATTTACTAGAAGTCCAGGCCTGTGTCATACAGATGTCTCTTGGGTGGGTGAGATTTGAAATCCCAAGAGGCCACAAATGAAAGGGTTGTGCCTTTCCCAGGCTGGATACTAAGACAGAGTCACAGGGGCTCGAAACTCAGTGAAGGCAGAACAATACTTCAGCCACGGAGACTTCCTCCTGCCCGGCTATGATAATCCTGCTTGACTACTACCAACAAGGACCCAGCCAACCTGCTCAGGGTCTCCTTTGCCCTGTTTGACTATGCCAAATGTAAATCCACTTGAAATGATTTTGCATTTGCTTTAAAAGCCGATTTGCCTAATTGTAACGACAAAACAACATTATATGCAGATGTCTTACTATTTTTAAAAACCTTTTTTGCTTTTAATTAATGCTTGACATGGCACTTGGTGGTAGCAGGCGTAGGGATACAGGGATCGGGAGACAGAGCTATGGAAAAGGGAGACCCACTAAGTCAAATTGTTATTTTTTAACCCAATTTTTTAGGGGAGAGGATTAAGTTAGAATCCTCAGAAAACACTTCTATGCAGAATCATTTAAAGCTCAGGCTAACATCAACACAGAAATGCTTTGCAGACCTTCCAGGTCCCGGAGTCCTTCACGTCACTAATAATGGTGATGACGGCTGGTATTTATAGAACACCCTTCCCGAAAGAGTTGTTAGTGCTGGTGTTTATTTTTAAGTGCTACTTGTTTACATAGTTGAGCTGGGACCTTGAAGCATTGGGAATCGTTCTCTTTTTTAATGTACGAGGAAATCAAGTCACAGTGACCAGTTGGAGTCTCGGTTTGATCCTGCAGTATTGGTGTGAGCTGTAGAGGTTTCTGGATTAATCATGTGGGATTTCTGACATCTCCACATCTGGCTAGTGGGGGCATTGGTTGTGCAAGGCACCCGGGAGGTGCCTTTCCTGCCTCCAGAACTTGGCCTCTTCCTCAGCTCACACAGTTGGCTCTATTTCCCGTCCTCTGTTCTCAAACCTTCTTCAGAAAGCTCTGGATTCTAGAAAACTCTGGGCTGGCTCTGAACCCTTCATCACACTGGGCTCAGCAACTGGTAAGAATTCCAGGAACTGATGCGAGGCCGGATGTCCCCAGACTCATGTTTGAAGCTCTGCTCTGCTGTTTTTATATGGTCTGACCATGGCAGATAACTTGTGTGGTGTGGCCTCGGAGTACCTAACTTAGCCACGCTCCAAGTGTGGTTTCCAGGCAGCAGCAGCAGCATCAACTTATGATTTGTAAGAAATTTCAATTCTCCCAGGCATTCCCCGGACTTGCTGAGTTATCAACGGCGGGCGTGCTTGGCGCAGGGTTTCAAAGCCCTCCAGGTGATTCCGGTACCTGCTGAAGTTTAGAAAGTGCTGCTGTCACTAATAATACCTTGTAAGGATGTGGCGAGGCTTAGAATTAACAGTGATCAAGTCTGCAGCATACATGAGGTGCTCAGTAAAGTGTGGTAGTGAGAGTGCCTTATCATTACCACTGCCATCATGTTAAAGCATGAGAGGTGCCACTCACTGCCCAAAGGGGTGTGCAATTCAAATGAGTACCTGGCCTGCGTTCTCTTTGTTGATGTTTCTCACGTGGAGACGTACACTTGGCTCCGTATATATTCCTATTTTCTTGGCATTTTATTTAAGTTCTAGACTGGTGGGCAGTTTCCTGATGGGGAGAAGGTTAGAAGCCACAGGGGCTGTTGGCAGGGCTTTGTACTGCACATGTTTACCTGTCTCATGATGAAGGGAAGATTAGAGAGGAGAAGGACCTCACCCAGGGGTGGCAGGAATTAGGACTCCCTAGATATTGAGGGGGTAATTTGTTGGCTTTTTTTTTTTTTTTTGTCTTTTCAAAGTCTTCCTTCTACTTTCCTTGATTCTTTAACCTCTTCTACTAGGATAGTGGGACCTTGTTTTCCCTCCAAAATGATCTTTCAGACAGTCACACAAAATGCAAGAGCTCTTAAACTGAGTGCAACAAACAGCCACACACTCTAAACTTCAGAAATAGCTTATGTTGAAACATTTTTTACCCAAAGTGCCTTCATTTTGTTCCTCAAGCATCCCTTGAGATTAGGTGGAAGAGAGACGAGTGTCCGTATTGTACAGATGTGGAGTGGAGGCGGTAAGGAACCAGGTGAGCTGTCCCAGATGACATGATCGCTCTGGTGTCAGGCTCCTGGCTTCTTGACTCTCATTGCTTGATGGATAAAAGGTTCTGGGGACCTGGGCTCCCAGAGGCTGCAGTGAACCTGGGGAAACAACATATTTATCAAGTAAGGGAAAGAACAGGTGATGTAGCAGCTTGGGGGGACGGTCTTTCCAGCGAGTGCCTGGAGTTGGGGACTCTGCTCTGAGCAAGGTTCTGTGGATGCTGGCCTGGGAGGTCCGGGAGGAAGGACTGCTAGTGAGCTGCTTGGCATGCTGTGCAGCAGAATCTGAAGTTCCACCCAAGGAACCCCCGGGAGGCATCTGTCTTCATACACTGTGGCTTTGAAATGCAGGTTCTGGGTATTTGGGACTGGTTCTCTAAACCATCTTTACACTCAACCCTGTCGCAGTGAGAGGGCTGGAGCAGCTGGTGTGAAACCCACCTAGGGACACTGGTTGAAGTGGCAGTGGGCTGGAGTTCAGGACTCTGTCACCAGGCACAGTCCTCCCATTCCACCTTCCTGAGTGACCTGCTCATCCTTGGATTTTCTTCTGCTGGCCAAGGAGCCTGGACTTCACCTACCTGGCCCCACTCCAACTGGGTCTCTGCACCAAGCTGAATTGGCTCATGTGTCCAGGTCAGAGAAAACTGAGCAAGAGAATTGGTCCAAGCAGGAGTAGAGGTGTGGAGATCTGCCGTCCCTCTCTCCTTCCTTCCAGGAATCCAGCTGGTCTCCCTTTCCAGACAGTTCATGGGAGGCTTAACAGCATCTTCCACTGGTTGCAGCAGCTGGTGCAGATGCTGCCTCCAGAGGTGACTTAAATCATCCTGCCTGGTGCAACTGAGGCATCAGGCAGGGGAGGTGTGTGTGTGTGTGTGTGTGTGTGTGTGTGTGTGTATGCAAGCCTGTGTTCATGATTGTGTGCATAAATGAATGCGGGAAAGAACTCATCCCACCATTCTAGCCCCTCACATCCCACCAAGCAGAATGGTGGCAGCCTCATGCAAGAGGGAAGGATGGGAAGGAGAGGAGAATGAGCAGCCATTTGTGAGGCAATCAATTACAAGTGGAGGTTTTCCTCTCTTCCCAGGAAAGTGCAGGAATCATGCCTCCCCTGTGGACGACATTCTCATTGAGAGATGTGTATCAGCTCTGGGATGGACCTTGGGGAGCACAGAGTCTAACCTGTTGCACTGAGGAGGGGTTGGACGGGGCCCAGAGGGGGACCATGACTGGGGAAGCTCTTGATGTAGGAGGCTACCGGCAGAGGCCAATTTTATAACATCCATACCCTGCCCTATTCACTGACCATGTCCCTGGATTTCATTATAACAACAAACATGCCTGGGGCTAGCTGATGTGTTCAATTATTTTCAATATGTGATGGTAACACAAACCTAATAATGTGAACTTTCGTTCATAGAGTGATCTCTGTGCTATTTGCCTTCCTGTGGTTATTTCATTTAATATCCCAACACTTCTTGGAGGTAGACACCCTTACTCTGCCCATTTTGTGGATGAGGAGACAGAAGCCTTGATTTAGATGCTTGCTTGTGTAGCTTCCATTAAGATCTGGGTGCTTTTTGGTGTGTAAAATCTCTGAAGAGCTGAAGAGTAGGACAAGTGGCCTACGATGATCTTAGGCTGTAAGGATTGGAACCCAAGCTGTTCAAGCCCAGATCATGGATTTTACTCCCATCACCAAAGGGCTCCACTCCATGCTCCAAATATTGGTTTATCTCTTTGCATGTTATTATGCTGGGATTTCACTTATTCCTACACTTCACCAAGCCTAGAAACTTTCTAGGTCATACTTTCATGGGTCTGGAGTCTAGTGACCCAAGCAGTTTTTGCAGCACACAACTTTTCCAGAGCTGTGGGTACAGATGAGTGAGCACCCTGAACGCTGGTGGGTGCTAAATTAGTTAGGAAAAAAAAAAAAGACTGTGGAAAAAGGGATACTGGAATGGATTGCAGTTTGTGATGGTAAATGATCTTCGGAGCTAGCGTCCCTCGTGGGAAGGTGAAAAATACCGAAATTATGTCCCCTCCTGAAGTACCTGTAGCCGTAACTCACTTTCAGGCTAAGAGCAATGGGACAAAAAAGAGCCGATGCCGTGTGTTGTAAGAAGTGCTTTTGTTGCTGTTTTCCCTAAATTTATGTAACTAGCTTTCATTAGGATCTGGCTGTTATGTGATGCATAAAACCTCTGAAGAGCCAAGATGAGAGAAGTGGCTTCAGATGCTTTTTCATTGTTGAAACGTGGCTCCAGCTGGGAGCCCGAGCCTTGGCCCGATGCCACGGGCCGTTACCTGTTCCGACCCCCAGGTTTCCCACGTGTCCATTTGCTGTCTCCTCTGCTTGGACTGCTGTCCCTCTCCATAGCTGTGTGGCTCCCTGCTCCCCTCCTTCTGGTCTTTGGGCAGGTGTGGCCCTCTCCATGAGGGCACCTGACTTCCTGATGGAAACCGAGCCCCACTACCAGCATCCCTCCCTCCCATTTCCACCTTGGTTTCCTCCCCAGCACTTTCCACCATGCGGTGGATTTTACAAATGGTCTCTCTCTCCTCCTTGAATGTTAGCTCCACGGCGGGGGAGTTGTGTCCAGTTTGTTCATTGCTGTGTCTCCGCTTCCTAGAAAGGGCCCCAGCACACAGTGGGTCTTCAACATGTTTGTTAAGTGAGCGAATGAAAGTGAATCCTTGGAGGCCAGAAGCACCGGCAGCACCCAGTGGTGTCCATTCCTCAAAAGGGTGGAGACAGGAGCTTCTTATTCTGGCTCTCGTGCTCACGGAAGCCATGCAGGAGCATGAGATGCGGAGTGTGAAGGACCTTGTGCTAGTGGAAGTGCCAATGTCACGTTCATGTGGCTTTGGGCTGGTGACCTAAGCTCTGTGGGCTTCATGGTTCTCACCTGAAAAATAGTCACAAGAGTTAAATTTGCTCTGTCAACTTCCCAGACCCACAGGCTCTGGGCCCTGCTGACCCCTGCTCCCTACCTCCTCCGTTGTCACCCACAGTGACCTGTCGGTCGGTGTCCCTTAAACATTCCAAGTTCATTTCTGCCCTAGAATCTTTACGCTCTCTGTTCGCTGTGGGCAGTTTCCGCAGGGCCTCAGAGCTGGCTCTCCAGGAAGGGCCCTGTTCATGACTGACACCTCCGTAGAGGGCCTTGGCCCCCTGCCACCACCTGGGGCTCTAGCACACACATGTTGTCCTCCTCCCCGACTGACTTCCTCAGTTGCCTTATCTGAACTGATCGTGGTCCCTCAGTGGTTTGCGTCCTGTCCCCCACTCTATGCTCATTGACAATAGACTTCGCATGCCCCCTCTGCCCATCGGATGCCACAGTAGCTGTCTGCTAACCGAATGCATGGGTCACATGAGAGGGAGACTGTGGGTGTGATGGGTGAAGCACACGGAGCTCCACAGATGTGAGATCCTGTCATTTCCAGGCCTGACCAGTTAGTTCTCTCCACCTGCCTCCTGTACTCACGGCAGCCATGGCCTTTGCCTCTCGCCTTGGGGACAGAGATGAGCAGGCAGCTCCCTGGGTGTGGCTAACGTCACCAGGAGGACCTGCCCTCACCAGGCATCAGACCTGTCCTTAGACCTGCTGGAGGTGGGCAGAAAGCGGAGCCAGTGGGTGGCATGGACGTCTGGCTCGCCGTGGGCCGAGGAGAGTGAGTGAACTCGTGAAGGGTCCACGCAGGGCAGCCTTAACCCGCGAAGGACCCAGAGTCCTAGCTGAGTAGCCCACGGACTCCCAAGAAAGAAGGGCCTGGCACAAATACCCCTTGTTCAGGCCCAAGGCATTGTGGAGGCCAGGCCATGCTCTCCCACAGGTGCCAAGAGCCCTGCCCAAGGCTTCCTGTCACATGTCACTTCACCCCAGCAAGGCTCGCTCCTGGGCTGGGGCAATTCGCTTCTGTTACATTTTGAACCTGGAACGTGTCCCCCACAGGCACGCCCTGCAAGGGTCTATCTTGTCCCTGGTCCCTTCCTCTCTGTCTCTGCGAGGGGTGGGCAGCGCTCCTCTGTTACACCCTGACATCCCCGTGGCCTGAGAGCAATGGAACCAGCCATCCGAGGACTGAGACCTGTGAAACTGGGACCCGAAATGACGCTTTCCTCCTCTAAGTTATTCTTGTCAGGTATTTTTGTCACAGGGACAAAAGCTGACTAGGACAAAAAATCCTCCTCACCCTGGACTTCTGAGCCCATGATTCCTAGAGGCAGCTCAGGTCGGCCTCCTCTGGAAAGCGCTCCTGCAAGACACAAGGCGGTAGTGAAGGCCAAGTGAGGCTGACGGGTAAGGCCACCGTGCGGGCTCTGCTGGGGGGCAGGAGGTGCCACACACCCTCTGTCCTGGGTCCTGGGTGGGGTCAACAGTGACCACAGTCTGCCGGCCTGCAGCTTGTTTCTGGACAGTGGGGAAGGCCTGCCCCTCATCACACCTACTCACTCTCCAGAATTTTGTGGTCAACGGGCAGGTGAAGGCCAGAGGAGACTGGGACCCTGAATCAGGCTGACACGATGACACAGAGGGGACTCCAGGCTGAGGTTTGTCCGCCTGAACCCTCAAAGCAGAGATGTCCTTTTCCTCCAAGGAGGAAAGTCTTTCTCTAGACGTCCACAAGAATACACATTTTCTAACGGCTCTCAGAATGTTCCAGAGCCTTCTCTTGTACGTTCGCAAGGTAAAGGTGAACGGAAATGGGTGGAGATAATGACCTTGACTTTCTCATGAGGGGAAACTGAGGCACCAAGTAAGAGAAGCTGTCCTTCCAGGGCAGGGTCTTCCTGGGTCCCAACCCCATACTCAGACTCCTCCACGTCCCTCAGAGCCACCTTACCCAAAGTGGTGCCAGGAGATGGGAGAGGCCGAGCGGGGCTGCGGCCCAGCGGGCTGGTTGGAAACCCGAACTCCCCCCTTCTGGCCTCCCATCGCCCTCCAAGAGCCAACAGCCACCACCCTCCTCTCTGCTCCTCTCCCTCCTTCCCGGGAGCGTGGCTCACTTGCCTGCTGCCCCTGGAAGTGGCTGTCGCTGCCATTTGGGGGCAACTTTCCTGTCTGCCTCTTTGGCTCCTCCCTCTGGCTGAGGCTGGGCCTGGTTTCCCTGGAGGGGGATCAGACAGCGCCGCCATAATGAGTTTTGCTGTTATTTCTCTCTCGGCTCCTCTTTGGGGATCAGGATGAAGCTGTCATTGCTCTGTGGCCAGAACGGTCCCCAGGAAAAAAGAGAGAGAAAAAAACAAACAAACAAAAAAAACAACCATGTGAATCACCTCCCCTGGAGCGGCTGCATTTGGGGCTTAATTGTGTTTTGTTAATCAGGAAAACAATTAATTTGACTGCTGCCTCTTTGGTGGGGTGCTTCTGAGTTCTTTATTTTAAGATGGGAGATACTGCCGACACGATCCGCGTGATGGCTTTGGAGTCCATTTCCCTCTCTCCCCGAGGCAAGGGACGTCTCGTCTCTGTGACACCTGCAGACAGCAGGGCGAGGTGGCGAGTTTTCCCAAGAAGCTGGTTTCTCCAACTTCCTGTCTCTGCTACCCAGGACGCCCCCTCTCCCGGGCTCCCACCTGGGCAGCAGAGAGAGACCGAGGCCCAGGAGTGACGAGCCATGGACCCATTTTAGAGTAGAGACCCCAGAGGCTTTGCTGCCCGCCTGCCTGAACCCCACCTCTACTCTAAGTGACAGAAATGGTGAAATGGGTACCTTGCCAGGCAGGAGCCACCTTGCAGGACTTAGACGAGCACCAGATTTAGAATCTGAAAGGAAGGGGGATGGGAGGCAGCGTGGGGTGCTGTATCCCTGGGTAAATGCCACTGAGGAGGGCCTCCCTCAAGGCACGACAATGGGATGCCATCCCTAAGCCCCGAGAATGACTCCTGAAGGGTGCTTATTAAATGAAGTTTGCATGTTAATTGTCCTCCAAGGGCCCATGTGTCAAGGCTTGGTTCCCAGAGAGGAGATGGAGACTTTTAGGAGTGGGGCCTAGTGGAGATCCTTAGGTCATTGGGGGTGTGCCCTTGAAGGATTTGGGACCCTATCCCCTATTTCTGCCGCTTCGCCCCCTGGCTCATGATATGAGTGATTTCATGTTTCACACTCTCCTGCCATGATCTACTTTCCTGCCAGAGACCAAAAGTAATGGGGCTGTTAGATCATAGGCTGGAAATTGTGAGTCAAAATAAACCTTTTTTCTTCATAGCTTAATTACCTCAAGTATTTCATTATGGTGGCAGAAAACTCACTAATATATCAAGTGCCCTCAATTCATGTCATATGGCCAATGTTGTCCTTGGTATAGGACCATATAAATCTGGCATTGACAGTGGTTAAGTCTAGAAACTATGCTCTGAAAGAGCTAGATCCATCTTTGTTTTTGTTCCTATGGCTTAGAACATTCTGGCACAATATAGTTGGCCTCAAATATGGATTCAAGAAGGTCATGGGGCCAAATCTAATGTAGGAATAATAAGTCCCTTGTTATGTGTGCCAGTCAGCTTGAACTGGAGCAGTTAGAGATGCCACTCTGTCTTCCACAAGATAGCTGGATTGGGGGAAGCCTTTTGACATGAGGAAAGAGCTCCTCTCTGGTCAGGTGTCAGTGACAAAGCCTGACCTAGGGGCAGTCTGTTAGCCTCCAGCGAGGGAGGCAGGGATGCTACTGCCCGTCCTCCAATGCAGGGGTCAGCTCCACAACAAGGAAGTATCTGTGCCCAGCTGTCAACAGTGTGCAGACTGAGAAGCTTTGTTCTAGAGGGGAATTCTTGCCTCAGGAGAGGTCTCCCTGACAACTGGGAAGTGCTGAGTTGGGGTCCTATTGTGATTGAGAATCTACCCTGCCCAGTTGAGGACCACTGTTCCACACCAATGTCCCCCAACTTCTGCAAAGATGAGGGTCACTAAGGCACTTGTTAGAGCTACAGTTTCTCAATTCACTTTTCTGGAAGTGAGATCTGGATCCGGCTTTGAAGAGGGAAACTTCTTTAATTTCTTTTAAAAAAAATAAAAAAAGAAAAGAATTTGCAGTACAAGAGTCTTAAGTGCTTATTTATTTATTTTTTAATCATCAGAAAGGTTTGGGGCCTGCCTTCAACAGCTTCAGCATATACATACCAGTCTTGGCCGGAGCTGGGCTTCTGACAACACTGCTCCTGGTTTGGAGAGAGAATATCCTTTCTCTGGGCTACCTTCTTTCCCACAGTGATGCTTGACATGACCCGATGGAGCTCTGGAAGAACCTGTTAAATTAATTAAGGCCTGAGTGACTCACAGGCCCCACCCTCTGGGGACACACTTTTGAGTGTGGGGAGCTTCCTAGTGCCTTCCCCTCCTGTATTGGATGGCCAGAGAGGTGTGACAGGGCCACTGACCAGTGCTCAACAGACCAGGATTGGAGTCCTAGATCTTAGCTTAGCTAAATATGTTACGTGGGACAAGACATCGTGATGTCCTGAACTTCAGTTTTCACATCTCCAAATTGGGTCTGATGGTATATGTTCTGTCCATCTTTCAGGGCAGCCACGGGGGAGCAAGGAGCTGAGGCCAACCACGTCTTACGTTCCGACCATCATCAGAATCTTCTGTGAGCCCTTCCACAGCCACATGAACCTGGGTCACATACCAGACCTGTTCACGGAGTCTTGGGGACAAGGGTCACATTTTAAAAGTTGTGCTCCTTTAAGAAGCTCCTCAGGTAAGTCCCCAGACACCATAAATCTCTCCAGAAAGTACCTTGTGAACTAGAACGTGCTGTTCTGATGAAAGGACTCCACCTTGCTCCCAGATGGCTCCCCCAGCCATCAGCTGTGCCACTCCACCCTCCTGTTGGCTTGCTCACATCCTCACACACGTCTGACTACCTAAGCAGATGGTGGCATGTCTTGTGGATATTTTGAAAAAAAATAGGACAGGCTCCCATCTGCCCTCAATGATTTAGGGGCCACCTGTCTTTCCCAGAAGCAGGGACAGTGGCCAAATATCCTCTTAGGATTGTTCTGGCCCCAGGGAGCCTCCGCAGTGGCCTCTGTCATGGGATAATGCTCAGGTTATCTTGGGGGAAGGGTACCACCAACCCAAGCCCACCAGTGTGAGCTGGGGGAACAGGGGCCAGACCAGGGGGGCCATCTCCTTCTGCCAGAGGGGTCCCTGGTGGATCTGAGTCTGGAGAGAGAAGGAATGAGCTGGGGGACCTTCCTCCCTTCTTTGGATAACTACCCAGGGATATGGGGGGTGGTGGTGACAAGGTAGTAAAAGGCCTTGCTAGTGATCGAGTTCTGTCCTGGTGAAAAGGATCATTTTAATCACGTTCAGGATAGGGGATAAAATGATGATAGTTTCCTTCTTCTCCCACTGCGGCCAGACTCAAGACAAGGTTGGCCCCACTGGCTGACCCTGGAGGGCGGTCATGCCCTGCTCCGTCACTCCTCCAACCCTCTGCCTAGAAGCAGGAGTTGGCCTGCAGGCTGCGGGGGATGCTGGCTGCACGCTGTCCCACGGGAGGGGGAAATTGGTAACCACTGTAGATGGAACCCACACAGAGCTCCTCTCCTCCTGGGGACCAAGTGGAGCTGCCTAGAGGTGACCCTAGCGTCTCTCAGAGGGACCTGCAGTGGGGGATGCCTTGCCTTGACTTGAAATAAGTTCCAGTCCAATTTTGGGATGCCTCAGATCCTTACTCTTTGCCTAAAAGTACTGCACGTTCACGGACCTGTCAGCTCCCAGCCACTCCTTTGATCGTCCTCGCCGGCCACAAAACCCTGACTCCAGGTTCATTGGAAAAGGCCACGTGCTCTTGGAGCCATGGTGCTGGACTGGGCAGAGAGCTCTCTGCTCCTGGCCACGCACTCCCCTCCTCTAGACCTCTCCTATAAGACCCGCTTCGGGGCTGGACTCTGGTTCTTAAAGGCACATGAGGAATAAGGTCAGAGAGCTTCCTCCCAGGGTCAGGGTGGGAGGAGACTCTAGGGCTCTCTCTGACAGTGCGCTCCCGGGTCCATAATCTGCTCTTCCTGTTTTCCTATTTAGAAACTAGAATAATCAGGGTGAATGTGCCCTTTGGGGATAAGAAGGAAGGACTTATTAAGGGCAGCATCTTCAGGACTTAGAATAAACTATTTAGAGGAGAGAGCGAAACAGGAGGTGCAGAGGGAGAGCCCTGGGGAGAAGCTGGGAGACTCGGCAGGAATGCTAACTAGGGGCTGTCACTCAGGGACGTGACAGGCGCCGCTCCCTCCCTTAAGCCAGACATTTATTTCAGCGACTGTGTTTGGCCCTGTCCCAGGACTCAGGGTCACCTTTCCTCCTGTCACCAATGCCCTGCAAGCTGCATAGACGGTGTGACGAGGATGGACACTTCCCGTAGCCCTGGATGCTTGGAGCTTTATGTGGCGGTGACAGCAGCCTGGCCGAGGCCTCTCACAGCTCCTGCATCGCGTCTCTTCTCAAAGGGTGAAGGAACAGGCCCTGACGGGGAACCAGGGACGGCCTTCCCCCACCCCTGCCAGCGAGAGTGGCTACCTTGATTATAACAAGTGCAATAAATGGAAGAGTTCATTTAGAGATGCTAGCAGCTTTTTCATCTTGTAAAAGAAATTCATGATTGTGGTAGAAAATGGGAAAATTCCAATACTTATAAGAAAAAAAAAAAGTGCTGTAATTCCATCTCCCAGAGACACCACTATCGATACTTTCCGATAAGTACCATTTCCTTTTTACCACCCCCCAACTCCGCTTCTTTCTCCCTCTCTCCTTTTTCTGACAGACCCTATCATTCTACTTATCTAGCTATATTTAAACACTGTAGGATTCTGTTCGGTATCTTTTCTACTTCTGCTCAGCTCGCATACTCCACATCAATAAATGGAGCATCATTTAAAATAGCTGAGACGTGTTCTGTTCTATGACTGAATGGTAAGCAGGGATCTTCTTTTTCTTTTTTTGTCTTTTGTGTTTGTCCTCCCTACCCTCAGGAGCTCTACATCCTCACTATTATGTTTCACAAACACTTGTGTCACCTGGGAGCTTGATAGAAATGCAGAGCCTCAGGTCCACCCTGGACCAGTGGGGAGTGAATTGCATGTTAACAAGATCCCCAGCTGGTTCCTGGGTGTGTGGGGTTTGGGAAGAGCAGGACCAACTGTGTGTGCCCAGGAAACACAAATGCTGATTTCAGCGAGTGCTGCGGAGCTCCTTCCATCCTTAGACAGCCTCCATCTGGGACAAATGTGACCACTATCCCTGCTTTAGTTGAGATGTAGGGAACTGGGCATGGAGACCTCGGAGAACTTTGACCATTTGCCCAAGGTCACAAAGCCGGGGGCTCAGATACAAAACAGGCCAGAGCTCCTTGCTTCCTAAGGACTCTACATGTTCCTTGGTGGCCCCTGGTGCCATGGGAACTCGGCAGACCCAGAGCCTGCACTTGGCAGTTATGTGAACTTGGATGAGCCAGCAAACATTTAGGGGCCCCCGTGCCCTCTTCACTCTCACACGCACTGGTCTCGCATGAGTTAATCTCGGAAAACAAGCCCCATGCATCCCTCAATTCCCACCTAGCATTCGCTCAGCCTTCTAGGACCTCTTTCTCTCTTCACTGGGACACGAGGTTAAGGATAGATAATGACCATTGTGTCATTCATCTCCAAGGATAGGCATACTGAGCAGAGAATGACATTTGTGTAAAACATAAGATAGCTTAAAAATGCGTACATAGCCAAAGCCTAGAAAAAAAATTTCTGAGGCCCCGGGTCAGTCTTGCAATCGGCTGAGTGTGTATGAACCCCCACCCCCCAAATTCATATGTTGAAGGCTTAAGCTCCAAGGTGATTGTATTAAGAGGTGGGTCTTTGGGAGGTGATTAGGTCTTGAGGCCAGAGCCCTCCTGAGTGGACTTAAAAGAGGCCCCAGAGAGCCCCCTGCTCCCTCCACCATGTGAGGACACAATAAAACGAGCTCTCTCTGACCTGGGAGCAAGCTCTCACCAGGCACTGACTCTGTTTTGATCTTGAACTTCCCAACTTCCAGAATTGTGAGACATAACTTTCTGTTTTGAATAAGCTCCCAGTCTATGGCATTTTGTTATGGCATCAGGGACACTCTAGTCCTTTATTTTCAGGTGTTCCATTTGTAGAATAAAAATGAGCATGCCTGCCCCTCTGGCCCCTGGGGAAGGGAGGTCTGGGACAGTCACAGCAGTTGTGATTTCACCATGAAACCAGGGCTATGCTCGGAGTAAGTCATCGGGCTAGGACAAGGGCCAGCTTCCTGGGTCCTGGGAACTCTTCTTGGCTATTGTCCCCAAAGGGACCCAGAGAGTCAGCCCCTAGACATTCCTCCTCACTCAACAATAATTGGCCAATGGCTGGCACTCCTCCACGCAGGGTAACTAAGTGGACCCATGCAAGGAGGGAGGGGCGCCTCTTGTTAATGTCCTCATTAGTGGGGTGTCCAGTTAGCAGGACTTGTCTATGCCTTTGCCCAAAGAAAGGCCATCTCTGCCTCCCATTCTGTCACTTGCCGGATATTTTTGCATCTCCCTTTTATGAGGCACTGTGCCAACTCTTGTCCCCAGAAAGCTCCTTAACCCCCACCTCCACCCATTACCATGTCACTCTGTATCCACAAACTGCATCCTGAGGATTCAATCTCTTTCATAAAATAGCTGCTTTGTTCCCTAAATTCAGGCCTTCATTCTGGGGCTGGTACCTGAAGTAATATGTCACCCAGGGTATAAAATTTGTGGGGACACTCCTTTCAAGTGCTCTGCATGGACTCCCCCTGCCTCGCCCCCTCAAGCCCTGGTCATTGTGACGACCTCCTAACTATTCCCTTATCTGCTCTTCTGCCTCTGTCCAGTATATCTTCCACATGATGACAACTAGAATTTTCAGTAGCAAATCACATCTGATCACATTACTCTCTTGCATGGTGGGTTCTCCTTTGCCTAAACTCTGTGGCAGGTAGACAAAACTGCCATTGTCTGGCCCCTAAGTAGGATTTTTACTATTCCTGCTGTGTTTATACCTTTGTTTCCACTGAATACTGATTAATCCCAGAACAAGCCTGGCCTGTGAATTGTTCTGAGATATTCTTACTTTCCACCTTTTGGGACAGGCCACTGTTCATCCGCCTCCTCCTCCCTCACCTAACTGGAAAACTCCTCCTACTTCTATACCCAGCTCTTGTAGCACGCTTGCAACTTCCTCAGAGTCTCCTTCCCAGAGCGGGTGCCTCTGTTTTCTCGTGATGCTCTGCTGCTCTCTGCAGATCCTATTATAAGGATTGTCACTCGCATTTCCACCCCCTCCAGCAGGCTTCTGCATCCTTCAGGGACGCCAGCTTCTTTTGCATCTTTGCATCCAAGGCCTCTATGAAGTGGTCTGTGAGAAGACAGATCTCAAATTGACTTCCTGAGTAGATGGAGCCTGGCTCTGAGGGAGATTCTGGAATACTGTGTCAGGGTGGGCTGGAGTAAAAACAAAAGCATTTCTTTTTTTAAGATTCTGGAGGAAGTAGAGATTAGGAAAATCAGCTCTGTTATTTTTGTGGTGCCTTGTTGAGAGTCTCACCTGATGTCTTGGTCCAAGTTACTGCAAGAGGAATTTAGGTTTGTCCTTTATACTCCTCTCTTGAGATCAAGATCTCTTATTTCATGTCTTTTTTCTTTTTTCACTTTTTATTTTGAAATAATTTCAAACAAATTTTAAAGGAAAAGTTCAAAGAATGCCCTAATGTTTCTTAGCCAGATTCATTTATCATTAGTATTTGTCTCATTCTCTCTCAAGATATATATGCATCATTTGTTTTCTGAGCCATTTGAGAGTTCCATACATAATGTCCCTTTACCCTGTAATAATTTATATGTATTTCCTAAGATCAAGGACATTCTCTTCCATAACCTTAATGCAATAACTGAAATCAAGGTACTTAACATTGATTTCATACTGATATTTAATCTATAATCCATAACCCAGTTTTGAATAATGTCCTTTCGAGCAATTAGTTTTGTCCTGGCCCGAGAACACACGTTGCTATTAGGAGTAGCTCCTCAGATTTTCCTTGTTTTTTTTTTTATGTCCTTCCAGAAAAGCACAGAGCACTTAATTTGCATAAGGTCCCTAGATTTGGGCTGTTGTACTCCACCTCCATGGGGAGGCACCACGCCAGGAAGCAAATGATGTGCTTTTGTCCCTTGGTTGAAGACATTCACTTCAATCCTGGGCTAAGTTGGTAGTAGCCAGATTTCTCTGCTCTTAAGATTTTTTTTTCTTCTTTTGTATGTGACAAGTGGGTCATGGAGGGAGTCACTGAAACTGGGTGAGCATCTGGTTACTGGACAGCTGCCTCCCTCAGGTGCTGCGTTCTTTGGGTGTCTCTCCACCCTCCTGTGCCAACGGCATCTCCCTCTGTCCTCAGCACTTTCCCTCCTGGTGGCTTTGGCAAGGTGTGTAGAATAAACACAGGATCTGTACACACTATGTCTTGACCCCGGATCCCCTGAGGAGTGTTGGGGGTCCTGGTCACCTGTAGATCTAGCATCGCCAGCATCTCCTGGTGTGTGGTCCTTCTTGGCTCAAGAAACCCCAGAGCTGGCCCCTCAGCCTCACGTTTTGTTGTTTGACTGCCATGGTGGAGCTCAGAGCTCACTGTCCAAAGGGGAGAATGATCCTGGACAAAGAAACACGATCTACAGAAGAGGTTTGTGGGAGTGGAGAAGTAGGAGCACCTAATTCCACCTGCACCCCAAAATGCTGCATGGAAGAGGGGGCAGCAGAGCTGGTTATTGGAGGGTGAAAAGGAGTTTGTTGGGCAAAAAAGAGTTTCCGTTCCATGAGGCATTGCATGTGCAAAAGCCGGACTTGAGAGGGCAGAGTGCAGAGCAGGGATGGGAGGATGGTGGGCTGGAGTGTGGAGGTAAGCCTGTCTGAAGTGAGGATGGAGACACACCCTGGGGCAGCTCTGTTGAGACCCCGCTTGTCCCATGGAGGAGAGTATCACTTAGGCTCTGTGGAACCCAGGTTCATCAGAGTATAGGCACTGTGTGGTTTGAATTTCAGCCCAGTGCTCCTGGCGAGTGGGGAAGGATGGATGAGGAAGGGGGGATTTGGATCAGACAGAGTTGGGGCCCTGGGGTCTCATGGATATGGGGCCAGGATGGGGAACTCTGGAGACATTACTTGGGTAGAATCAACAGGGCTGGTGACCAATTTGATGTGCTGTGAGGAGAGGGTATTCAGAGGGTGCCTGAGATGATCCCCGTTAGTCTCTCTGGGGAGTGAGATGATGGTTGGCTATCTCTTAGAGATCAGGGTTATGAGGCAGGGGACAGGCTCAAGGTGGATAAACGGTGAGTCCTGTCATGCTTCCTGGCTCCCCCAACAGTCATGGCACCTCTTCTTGGCTCTGCTAGCCTGGGATACATGCTTCCTACTCACCCCAAATCCAGGCTTTCTCCTGGAACAGTCTCCCCAGCTGGCATTTCTGTTATTTGTTCTCCCAGGATCCAGAGCTGCCCAAAGGCTGATGCACTGGTACCCCACTTTACCTCGACACGGTGTGGTAGAAGAAAAGGCTGACTCAGACCCTGACCCAGGTACTTCTGAAAACCCAGAAGGATCTTATTGTGAAATTTCAACCTGTGAGATGGTCCCACAGCAGGGCCTCCCCCACATAGTGCAAGAAGATTTCAATTTGTATATGCCCCATGATAGGAACACACTGGGGTTCAATTGTGGCCTTTGTTTCTCCTACAGTATCAAATCCCTGTAGGACTTGAGCAGAAGTGACGGGGTTCCTGCCTCTGTTCCTTAAGCCTGCTGGGGGGCGGGTGTCCCCAGCCCTGGACCCCTTTTCTTGCTTGTTGACTCACATATCTAGACATTTATTCCTCTCGTATTTCTGGGTTTGTGTATCCCACATGTGAGGACATTTTAGCAGGAAAAGGGCACTTGCTGGAGAGGAACTTGTGATGTCCCCTGGAAGCACCAACTTCCCTCTGTGTTTTCCTCTTGGGAAGGGGTGGTGGTGAGGGGTGATTGATTTGTCCTCATGTTACTTGGTCCCCATTGTTACTGCCTGTGGGTGGCTTCATCTTCCCTCACTTGTTCTAAGAAGCCACAGCCACAGGCAGCTTGTTGAATTTAAATTTTCACTGATTAAAATTAAATCACGTTAAACATTCATTTCAGTCCCACTAGCCACATTTCCATGCTCTATTGCCACGTGTGGCTGGTGGCCACGTTTTGGACAGTGCAGACAGGGGACATTTCCATCATCTCAGAAAGTTCTCTTGGGCAGCAGGGTTTCATTCCCACACCTGCTGAGATGTCTCTTGAAAGCTGTAGGGACCAGAGGCAGGCGGTCCAGGATCTTTCACTTTGAAGTGTTGCTTCTCAGACACTGCAGATATACCCAGAGAGCGCAGGAAGCCCATAGTCCTCAGAAGCCTATGGGGACCATGTGTGGAGCAGCAGGACTCAGTGGAGTGGACCTGAAATAGGAAGAAGGACCCCCGAGTTAGCCCTTTGCAAAGGGCTGCATTGTAATGGCCTCTCACTCAGCTCCAGGGCCAGAAGTCAGCAGGAGTTCAGGGGTGCACAGGTGGACCACAGCATGGCCTCTTACTCTGTGGAGCCAGGTCTATCTGCACACGGTCTCCAGTAGGTGGGTACTATGTGGCTGACTGCAGTATTGGGGCCCCTGCAGCCAAACCCTTCCTGTCTGCTCTGCAGTCTCCAAAGCCAATCCTGCCAGCTGCTCAGAGCTGACTCCTTGTTCAGGGCCTGAACTACTGCCTAAGGCCTCAGTTTCCCCATTTAACAAAGCACCTCATAACCATGAGCTGAGTGTGGATTCAGGCTGAGAAGACAAGGCCACTTCTGGGACAAGCCACTGAGATGAACTAGGTACATACTTCGGTGGGAGAGTCTCCGGAAGGAGCTCATCTGTAGCCTGCCTTGGTCGTGGGAAGAATGACTCACCCCTCTTGCTGGAGCTTCTCCTCTGGCCCTTCCTGCTCCGCCATCCTCTGGTCTCCTTGGCAACAGTCATGCTCCTCAGGAGCCCCTCTCCCAGGTCTTGGTGGCTGGCCTTTCTTGGCAGGGTCATGAGTGAGATGTGGAAATGGTGGAGAAATAGCAACTCGCAGCCAATGCTTCCCTGAAGCCGGGCAGTGAACTTCTCTAAAGAAGTGTTTTGAGCTCTCCATTGCATGAGTCAAAGTGATCTTCTTCTTCTTCCTGTTTCTTGTGGGTGGAGAAGGGATGGGGCTTATGCACTGCCAGATCCGTGCCTATAGGCCTCCTCGCTCACTTTCTCCTTCACAGATACAGACTCTTTTAATTGGGGAGAACAGTAATCCCACTGGCCAGTAGAGTCTGGCAAAATCTGCACTAGGGTAGATAGTGCGCAAGGATCCTGATGGCTGAGATGGGTAAATATCTATGGTATAGTCAGGTAGGAGTGAGCTGCCTTCAAGCCAGAGAAATCGATAGCTTCTGAGACTTTTGTAGAATTTTTGGAATATCACTCTGACCTAAAATTGCTCAATCTGCAGTTGATAAGATCTGAATTCCACCATTAGAGATTCATTATTTGGCTGTATAAATTATCTTTTAAAAGTAATTTAAATAAAAATCCCTATTTAAAGGTAGGCCCTCTTTTTTTTTTTTTTTAAAGCACAAAATAGGATGTAGGAAATAGGGCAGAGCACAACAATCTGGGATGAGTTTGTCATTAAAGAATTGAATAGATTTATACCTAAGAATCTCGATATACCAAAGACACATTTTTCTTATGTTCCAGTTTCACTTGAGACAAGTAGGTGATCTAGATTGAGCTTCTTAATCTGTGATGCAATCAGAGTCAAGGCTTTATTTCTTAATGCCTCAGTTTCTTGCATTCCATCCTGTCCAAATCAGAGTCAGGAATAGAATCAAAGTGGACCTCAGAAACACTGTGATTCCTACATTCTTTTTCTGATAGGTCAGACACACTCACATTTATAAGCAGTCTGTTTAGCTCAATTCCAAGGGCACACCCTGCCTGCCCTATAGCCAACATTTAATCAGACAAACCCATAAGGCACACCTCCTATAGACAAATCTGTTTATCACTTATGATGTTTCCAGCTATAAAGAACAGAAAAATAAATGTAGATTAAATGATAAAAAATTTTAAGTTAAGATAGATGGGGTGGTTCCAGATTGCTTAATATCTACTTGACCTTGTTATGAAAGACTTGGGTTCTTTCCATCATTGCTGACTGTCATCATCCTTAACCTGTTCATCTTGCCCCTCATGGTCACAGGATGGCTGGCAGAGTTCCAGGCACCCCATGTAGACGTGACACTATCAACAGAACAAAGGGGACCAACCATTTCCTTCCATGAGTCTCTTTTTAATCTATTGGATGTTTTCTTTTTTATAGAAGTCGCCTCATTATTACTTTCATATCTCAGTGGCCAAGACTAGGTCTTAAGCTAACGGAAGAGTGGGATCACTACAAGGCAGTCAGAGTCCACGCTTCACCCTCCCAGGAAGGGAGTAGAGATAAGATTGCCTTTCCCAAGCATATCAACTCAGAGAAAAATGTGAATATGGAAAACCAATTGGAAGGATAGATTTGTGATAGATTTGGCAGAAAACAGTACCTGCTATCTCAAGTACAGAGATAAGGGTACAGAAGAAAACAGCCTAGGTCTGTTTGAACTTTGCATTGCGCCAAGAAAACTTGGGTCCTCACAGCAACTGAAGAACATGGAGAAAACAGAAATGCTTGCATGCCCAGGTGGGGGCGGCAGAGAGGCTGCTGAGTGGATCTTTATGAATAATGATCTACAGTTAGATGGGGGAGGACTCGCTTGAAAGGGGCTTTGTGCTGGATACTGGAGATTAAGTTAGGCCATCATGGGTTGGCAGAAACGAAGAACAGACATTTCAAGTGGGTAACGATAGACAGCAAGGCAGGAACGCAAGAATTAGTCCTTCCTACGAGGTGGTTTTCATTTGTGATGGGACCATAAGATCCATGAAGGCATAGAATGAGTCTCTCTTGTTTATTCGTGGGTCCTCAGTGCCTAGTGTGGAGTAATGAGTAATGTTTGTCATAGAATAGATTCACGACCTTCACCTTGAGAGACAGAAGGTGGGGCTGGAGCAGGAATAAGCGGCAGCCTGAGGCTTCTTTGAATACGACCCACTGTAGTCCCTGGCACCAAAGACATCCCTCTTCCACTCCATCAGTGCTTTTGCACAAAGGAAGTGACTTCCACAATTAAGAGCCTCATCCAGAAAGAAATCTGTGTTCCTTCTCTTCATGAAAGAGCCAGGCTAGATTGTCCACTGAGTTCATGAAAGTTTGGGGTCAGGTTGTTCCCCGGCTAACAGGATCTATCCCCTTGTCACGTTGTGTCCAGTTTGCCGGAGTCAGGAAATGTCCCAACCAGAACTGACTCATAGAGAGAAGTGCATATCATTTGCAGGGCCAGGTGTTAAAGGAAAATGTGGGACCCTTGTTAAAAGTCATTGAGAAATTCTAGACAGTGACATCAAGAGCACTGAACCAAGCCTAAGGCGTTTCTAACCCCAGGGCCCTGCTCTGCAGGGGACAGTTAGGCAGAGATACCCTACACACCAGTACACACCAGTACACACCAGTACACACCAGTGAAGCTAGCCCTGGGAAAGCTTCCACAGTCTATTTAATAAAGGGCCATAGGAGCAGAGGTTTCTGGGGCTATCTCAATCAAGAGCTTTGTCTCTTCACATTTCCAAATTTATAAATGTATAGCAACAGCATTGTGCTGGTGAAAGTTACCATTTTGTGGATCACTAGGGCTGGTTCCTTTCAGAGGAAAGGGAAATAACAGGGTGCTTAAAAGCAATTAGTTGAAGCAACAAAAAGAACAAAGGGAACAACAAGAAAGCTATTATGCAAATGTGTGTGGCCATTCACTGCCATTCTGCCTTGGGGAGCCTCCTGGTAGATGCAGAAGTTTCTGAATTATTAGTCTCCCTTATACTTAACATCAAGCCTCAGTACAATTATTTATGGGCTTTTTTCTTTCCCTCAGCACATTAGTAATTGGCCTCTCCCATCTCCTGGTCTCATGTGGGCTTAACTGCTACCTTCATGAAAAACAGCAAGAGGAGGCGAAGGAGCTCAGACTCGGCAGGGGGCTCCTCCAGACAAAGGCACCAGGGTGTCATGCTTAACCCAGATCTGCCTTGTAAGGGCTCTGGACAGAAGCAGTTGGTGGATACCTTACCCAAGTGTCCTGGGTGGCAGGGTCCAGGGTGTAGCAGGCAGAGGTGGCCTGGGTGCTGTCCTTGGTTCTGAAACATGATGTCTTCTCATTCCTTTCAGACATGACTTAGTCTCACATTATGGGACTGGGTGTCCCTAGCCCTTTCGAAGAGAAGGAAGAAGGAGACAGAAGATGGGGGCAGACAGAGAGGGAGGCAGAGCAGGAGAAGGATAAACAGCTACTAAAGAGCTTATAAACATATTTCAGATAGCATTTGTGCTTACACTACATACACAGAGATCTAATCAAAATATGTCTTCCTGCTTTTTGATTTAAGGGGTACAGGCTCCAACTAAATGACTGTGTTAGGTCTTTGTGGCTATGACGAGCTACTTGGGAGAATCAACTTAAAGGAGGAAAGATTAATTTTTTCATGGTTTCAGACCATGGTCACTTGACTCTGTTGCTTCTGGGTCTGTGGTAAGGCAGACCATCCTGGTGGGGGTGGCCCAGGGGAGCAAAGCTGCTGGAGAAGGGTGGGGAGAGGAAAGTGAACCATGCGGGGGGGACAAAATATACACCTCCAAGGCACAAGCCCAGTGACTACTTCCTCCAACTAGGCCTTACCCCCTGGAGTTTCCACCACCTCCCAATAGCTCCGTTTTAAGATCCAGAACATGACAGTTACCAAAGGGGCAATGTTGTGCTTCTGGCCTCTTCTCGGGGTGTTTGACACATAAAATGCATTGCTCTGGGGCCCTGAACAATTGAACTTCACCTCAGCCACACCAAACTCACGTCTCTCTGTTATCAGAGTCCCAAACCAGAGTCCTAAACCAGAGTGGGGCGTGACTTTGAGAAGTCCCAACAAACCGTGTTCAGCTACTTACCCCAAATATCAATGAAAAAAATAATGGTAAAGTAGGAAAGGAGTTTAGTGTTCAGTATCACTATACTGGGAAGACAGGGTAGTGATAGAGTCCTCAGCCCTTTCTTTGGGGGGACTGACAAGAGCTTCAGGTTTAAATGGGAAAGGAAGAGAAATGTGTGTGGGGGTGTGTGTGTGGGGAGGGGGGGTTAGTAAGAAGCATGCATAGTTAATCAGTCTTTAGTTAATTGGTCAAATGGTGGTCTGGTCCATCAATGTCTCGGGATTGGTCAGGTGGGGTCATTGTCTGTGATAAGAAAGTTGCTGTTGCCTGGAGTAGTTTTGACTTCAGTCACTAGATGTGTAGCCGTCATACATGTTGTTCCTGAAATCCAAAGTGACTGCAGGGAAGAATGACTCAGAGCCACAGAGACAAATGCAAAATGGAGGCAAAGACCCAAGGTTTATCCTGTGTTTGGCTACCCATTGGGCTTCTGCAGGCCCAAGCAGAGAGTCAGTAAAGGCAGCCTCTAAGTCCTTGTAACAACCCCAGGGCGTCACTGAAATGCAGGCTCAACCTGTAGCTGTCCCACCACTGGGAAGCATTGTCACTGAGGGCATGGTATGTCCGTATCAAGATCATTGTGGGATCAATTTTTCACTGGC
Source organism: Marmota marmota marmota (assembly GCF_001458135.2). NCBI lineage: Eukaryota > Metazoa > Chordata > Mammalia > Rodentia > Sciuridae > Marmota > Marmota marmota. The sequence goes on along the minus strand of NW_026000164.1, from coordinate 18,518,181 downwards.
TCTGAAATAATTTCTGAATGAGGAAGTGAAGAGTTCAGTTGTATACAGGCCCCAGATGGGAAAGGTCTATTTGGCTGACTCGCCCCAGCGATGACCTGAACAGGTCTCCTGTATGAAGGGACTGGACTTTCTACTGAAAATAAGATGAGCTGGTTTGGTCCAGACTCTGCGACTCACCATGTGTGACCTTGGTCCTGTCACTTAGCAGTACGTTTCCTCCAGGTGATAAGTTGGAGGTAAGGCAGCTGGCACCATCATGAGGATGGAACCAGTGTCTGGCAAAGCACTGTCCCTAATCCTTGTGGTCCCTGGGTGCTGTGGCGCACACAGGTCATTCCAGCTACTTGGGAGCCTAAGGCAGGAGGATAGCTTGAGCCCAGGAGTTTGAGACCAACTTGGGCTACAGGCAAGGCCCTGTTTCATTAAAAAAAGAAAAAGAAAAAAGAAAGAAAGAAAAGAAAAAGAAAAAGAAAAAAAGAAAAATCACTGTAGTCATTTCACACGCTTGCATTTGGATTGTGGCTCTACTGTCCTTCATTGCCCCAAAGGGTGGGATGGGTGGGACGAGACTGCCAGAGTCCATTGCAGGGCTTCGGGGGGGGGGGAGGTTTCTGGTGATGGGGCACTGTCTGAAGATTGGGAGCCCAGCCTCAGGGATGACCTTGTGTGCAGAGGAACCGTGTGTGTGCACGGGTGTGGGCCACTGGCTCTCTCCAGGGTTGGCCCAATATCTCCTGGAACAACTTCTCCCAAACTTTGTCCAGTTGTGTCAGGACTGGCTTGAGGAGAAAGCCATTTGTTGCTTTTTACACCCCTTTGTCTGCCCTTCATCTTGTTCCCATCCACCTCCACATACAACGTTTCTGATCAAAATAGACAAAGAAAAAAAAGTGAGAGAGAGAGAAATCAGTCTCACTGCAGAGCCTTCCTGTTCTCCCAGGGAGGCCTGCCCATCTGCCGGCTTCATCAGGAGGTAGGTGCTTGATGAGCTGCTCAGGGTTGATTTGTGACCCCTCTCAAAGAATGCCTGTGCTTTCTGGCAGGGGTCTCCTGGAGACGGAGCCCTGAGAGCCACACAGACACACAGTGTGAGGCCTTTTCTCTGGCAGCAAAGTTGACCCTGGGCTGGGCTTTGTGGGGACTTGGCTGAAAGCAGCCTTGATTGCAGGGTCTGGAGTCGTGAGTTTTGCCCTTGGCTCAGGAATGAGCTCGTGTGTTGGCCCCTGCCGGGAGGTCTGCTTCCCCCTTCTCCTCTGGATTCAGGCTGAGGGGCCTTGTCTCAGCTCCAAGCCTTTCTGTCCTCAAAAGGCTCATGAACCAGGGCCTCAGCCTCCCCAGGAATGCAGAGAAGCAGCTCCGCGTGCCTGACGCCCCGTTTAGAAGAGGGTGTGGGATGAAGAGTTCCCCCTGCAGCTTAGCCTCATCTCCTTAATGGGTCCTAATTACCCTGTCCTGCTCGAGGCTTCTCTCCAGGGCCCACCTGTCCAGATGATGGATGAGGTGAGTGGGGATGTGGCCAGCTGGGGCTGGAGGAATCCCCCCCCCCCCCTTGAGCAGGGAGGGGCTGTGGAAACCTGAGACCTGTCCCACAGATTCTGAGGAGAGGAAGGCCTCCTGGGGCAGGAGCTGGACACCCCTCAGGTCCCCACCTCCTCTTGGGCCAGGCGGGTGTGAGTCTAGGAGGAAAGTGACGGGGAAATGGGGCCAGGAAGGATCGATTATTCTGGTGTGAAGTTTCAGGAAAACATGGAGCAGGAAGAGAAGGCTGGCAGCCTCCTGGAGGACTCTGAGGTAGGCCCCTGAGCTGTATTTTAGGACTCTGGCCCCGGGTCAGTAGCTAGTCACACCTGTTTGGAGAAGGCCAGCGGTCTTCAGAACTGAGTGGCTCCTGCTGAGTCAAGGCTGTGCTGGCATGTGGCATCAGCTTATTCCACCTTCTGGGACACACCGAGTGGACCCCATAAATGAAGGATGGGTCATCCAGAGGCCCGGACCCAGATCTTTGACCCTGTGATGGAAAGTAGCAGATGCTAACTTCTGCAGGTTAACCAGATGAGGGAGAAGGAATAACAGTGTTCTGCTTTTAAGTCATGTGAACTTAGAGCAAAGGACTGTGACCCCCCCTTTCCTCTGTCTGAAGGCAGTCCCATGTGCTCTGGGAAGTGACAATCACACTTATTCAATGCTCTTGTTATGTACCAGATGCTCTGTCACAAGCTTCTGGCAAATAACAGATACCTTCTTCTGTGTCCACTGAACAGTGTCCACATGGCCCCCGGGCCTTGGCTAATGCCAAGTTCAGTTGCTTACACCCAAGATGGTGGCCTGAGCAACCAGGGAGCAGAACTGAACTTTCTACACATGCCCAGCTTTCCACGGAGGGCATGAAACTCTTCCTGCCCAAGAGGTAAGAGAAGTGCTGCCTGCTTCTCCCCCCACCCCACGCCCTCTCCAGAGCCACCCAGAAATAGCTGAGCATGAGGGAGCCATGAGACACAGTGACTTTGTGCCCACTGGGTTCTCTCTTTTGGAAAGGTCGTTCTGCTGTGTGGTTAGTGTGGGAGGAGCTTTTATTTGACCATTTTTATTAGCTAACCTCCAAGCCAGTCCCCACAGATCCCCACTTGCTGGAATCCATGTACGTATGCAGCATCCTCCCGCGCTGAGTAGGGCTGCTCTCCGTGGCCAACAAGATGGTGCAGATTCAAGGATGTGTGGCTGCTGAGCCCGGTCACCGGAGACACTGCAGCCTCCACCTTGGTCTCTTAGAATGCTCATTCTGGAGGAAATCAGTCACCACTGCATAGGGACCGTTGCTGTGTGCTGAATTGTGACTCCCCAAATTCATATATGTGGCTGTTCTAATCCCCCAGGATCTCAGAGTGTGACTCTATTTGGAGACAGGATCTTTAAAGAGGTGATTAATTTAGAAAGGGGTCATTGGGTTTGCCCCCTAGTCCAAAGTGACTGATGTTCTTATGAGAAGAGGGGATTAGGACATAGGCGTGCACAGAGGGAAGTCCATAAAAAGAAGCAGGGAGAAGGTGACTGTCCACAGACCAGAAGCGAGGCCTTAGAAGAAACAGTCCTCAGACACCTTGAGGTTGGACTTCTAGTCTCCAGACTTTTGACAAGATAAGTTTCTGTTGCATAAACTATCTGGTCTGTGGCACTTCATCATGACAGGCCTCGCAAATGAATGCACCATCAAATGGCCATGTCAAGAGGCTCCCCTGGAGAGCAGCCAAATTGCCCCCTGACTTGTGAGCGAACCACTCAGCCTTCAGATGATCCAGCTTCCCAAACACCAAGGTCTCTAGTGGGGACCCTGACATCATGCAGCAGAGAGAGGAGGTACCTTCCCTGTGCTCATCTGGATTCCTGACTCACAAACCCAGGAGATTTCACAGGATTACTGTGTGTGAAGTCATCAACCTTGGGATGGTTTGTTTTGTAATTATGTCATCAGATATGATATGACTGAGGGGCCATTTTGTAGTATTCAAAACTTATTTATTTATTTATTTATTTTGGTGCTGGGGTACTATCAGGAGCCAGGAAACTGAGCCAGACTGAGAGACTGGGGTCCCACCATCCCTTTGGAGGGCATGCCCCCAGTGACCCAAGGCCTCCCACTGGGCTCCACCTCCCTGGGAATCAGCCTTTAACACAAGGACTTTGGGGGACACTGGCCATGTTCAAATGATAGCAACGTCATTGATAAAGAACAGCTGGATCGAGAGCCAGGAACCTGCCTCCAGAGCCCTGTTCTAGTCCAGGTGTTCTGGAGGGTGGAGTAGTTCAGATTAAGTGTTCTAGAACGAGACAGCTGGGTTCGACCCCTGGCTCTGTTGCTCACCCGCCTTGTGACCCTGGGCCTGTCACTTCATCTCTCTCTTCCCTCTCAAGTGGAGGTGACAGGCCATCCCTCATGGGTGACACACTGAGATCTGATGAGTTCTGAGTTGAAAGCTCGGAATGGGGCCTGGCACGAAGGAAGCACTTTGTGAGCACAGCTGCCATTACCCCCTCAACTCTCGGGTCCTCTAAAGACACGAAGGACGTGATCCTCAGAACCAGACTGGGCCTGACAGGGCCCAGATGAGGCCCAGAGAACAGCCAAGGTTGGTGAATGGATCATCTACCTGGGAAGTGCCTCCTTTTTCCCTCTCTTCCTCCCTAATCCAAATTGAAGCAGATCAAGGTGCTGAGATGGCTGATGGCTTCTAGGGCATCCAGAACTCAGTGTCGTCCCCTTAGCTCCTGGGGCTGCTAAGCCAGAGTTTTCAGGACCACAGCATGTCCCTGGAGACAGACTGTAACCATCACATTCTAGTGGGAGTCGGGAAGCCCTGGGGTGAGGATGAGGTGCTTAGTCCTCTAAGAACACACCCCTTCGCTTCTGCACTGGAGGCTGGGAATGCTCGGGAGCCCGTGAGGGTGGGCTTGGCGGTGTCAGAGCAGCATCTCCCTGAGGGAAAGGCCCAGGCTGGGTTTCCTGCATCCTGGCTGCCAACCCGAAGACAGCAGCTAAGTGTTATTGATCCAGCTCCAGGGGGATATTTGCTAAGAGGTCTCTGGCACCACCCCATCACTTAGCTGGTATTATGATTCAGTGGTGGGGACTGGACACACAGAAGGGCTGGCATTCTGCTGCCTAGTGAGCTTGGCCTCACAGGAGCAGAGATGACATGTGAACTGGGAGGCAGACACACAGCCTGGAAGAGTCAAGGACTCCATCCTGGGAGAAAGGGCATCTGTAAATGGTACCAGGAGGAATTCTGCCTCCCAGACAGACTACGGGGCCTTCCCAGCCCTGGAGGCTCTCACTTATGACTGGAGAAGGAGAAAAGAATCCTTGAGTGGTACTAGGCCTGGCTGTCCTCTGATGGACTTTTGCAGCCTCAGTTCCCTCAATGCCCACCCATTTTTAATGGTGCATTGCAATGCAACTGTGCCTTACTGTGAGGAACGAGAAGTCAGCCCCAGGGCCCTAGAGCCATAAGCGTGATTCACTAAACAAGATCTGAAGGATGCAGATCTGGCCCCTTTCTATCCTATGGTCGACCTACTGTTACCTGGAATTGTCCAATTAGATAATGTTGATCACAGGTATCACAGGTAACACATCAGACACATACCAGCTATCACCACTGCATGGCTATTATTATAGTTATCATGGCCACAACCTAATGTAGCCTTAAAAACAGCTGTGAGAAATGATGAGTCTCGGTCATGCACAAGCACAGTACTGTTTGGAAAGAATCCAAAAGTCCACGGGGAGAAGAAAGGGTACGAGAACTGCGACATCTTCACCCAACGGAGTATAGTTTCTAGCAGAGGAAATTGAAAGAAATGAGCTTCCTATAATGACATCGGTGAACATGACGAGTGGGAAAAAGCAAATCCTAGAAGCTGCACATTAGACCTCAAAATTAAAACTATGAAATGTGCAACACAGGAATACGTTGAAAGGTGATAACATTGGGAAACAAAGCAAAGCAAAGAAGAATAAAAGATTTCGGATGATTGCTACCTTGGGCTGAGCTGAGCGGCGAGGGAGGGGACGAGGCTGGGTGAGGACACACTCAGATATGTTGTTCACATTGTTCTCGATTTTGAGTTGGGTGGAGAATAAAAAGGAAGGAATGTATGCGAACGAATGAGCAAACAAGCAGGCTGGGCCTGGAACAATGTTGGGTTGTGACCAAGAATTAGGATTAATCCAATTTTTAGTACCAAGAGTCCAAAATACAATTTTTTTCACTTAAAGAAAAGTCTATCAATGTGTGTGTATATATGTCTGTTTCTATTTGATGCTGGATTCTCAAGTTGACATTCTAGGACCAAAATGGCTTTTTTTCAATGGAGGGTGGGAGTGCCTCTCTAGAGCCCACTGTACTCAGAAATAGCCCTGCCATATACCCAGTTGGGGACAGGTGGGCACCAGTCTCTCTCACATGCTGGAGTATGTATGCATGTGAAGGATTTCCAGTTGGCCCTCCATATCCGCAGGTTCGGCATCCATGGATTCAACCAAATGTGGATTGAAACTATTAAAAGAAGATGCATTTGTACTGAACACGGACAGACTTTTTTCTTGTCAGTATTCCCTAAAGAGAGGACTGTTTACATAGCGTTTTCATTGTATTAGGTGTTTTAAGTAATCTAGACATAATTTAATGTATACAGGAGGATATGTGTGAGTTATTTTATATAAAGAACTTGAGTATCCACGGATTTTGATATCTGTAGGAGAACTTGAAACCAACTCCATGGATACTGAGAGACAGCTATATACCCTGGGGACAGAATTTTAACTGGCACTAAACTATGGTCAATAATGCTTCTATAAGTATTCTTATCCTCCCTATGAATTTTTTCCTTTGACTGGCTAAGTAGTAGTAGATTTGCTGGATCCTTCAGTGTACGTATGTTCAACTTGGCTAGATAATGCCATTCCACAAAGTAGTTGTGCCAATTTATACGCTCACCTGCAGCTTGAGAGTTCTAGTTTCTCCTCATTCCTATCAACACTTAATATTGTCAGTTATTCTAATTTTCATCACTGTGTTGGGTGAGGGTGTAGCTCATTATGGTTTTTAATTTGCATTTCTTTGAAAATGAGATGGTAAGCATCTTTTCATATGTTCATTGCCTGCTTGGGCATTTTTTCTTCATGATGTGGTTGAGTCTTCTTCAATTTCCTATGGGATAATTGACCTTTTTTCTTACTGAATTTTGATGTACTTTATATATTTTGTATAAGAGTACTTTTGGAGAATATGCATGTTTTAAAATTGTCTTGGCTATTCTTTCTTGGGATTTCCATCTAAATTTTAAAATAAAATTTAATTGTATCTATAAATGAAAAGAACAGAAAAGCCCATGTGCAGAAGACTGGATGAATGGATTGAGATGTAGCCACACAAAGGAATATTGCATAGCAGTCAAGAAGAATGAAACTTTCAGACGTGCAGAAATACAGATGGGTATTAGTAGAATCTTAGCAAGTGAGAGAAGAAAAGGCTTAGAATATTATATGCAGCACAATGTCATTTTTATAATGGTAAAATCTACTAAAATAAAAACCTCTTAAGGAATACCTATAGATGAGTCATCACTATATTAAAAGGAAGAGGGGAACAAAGTACTTGGTAGTTACCTTGGGTGAGGGTAGGAGGAGGATAGGGTGGGATATCTCTGTATATTGGTAGAAATTGTTGTCAAGATGCTGGGCTTCAGGCTGGTTGGTGGATTGTGGGTACCAACCCCACTGTGAAAAATATACACAGTGAATGAAGATCCAGTGATGGATGAGTCAAGGACACGATTAATCAGACTCACTGAAGGCAAGGTCCACCTAAAGAAAAAGCTGAGATTGAAAGAGGACACCATGGTCAGACCCCTTGTTGGGGGCCCCCGTCTTCCCTTCACAACCCCTCACGTGCTGAGTAGCATCGCTAGTGTCAAGGTGCACATTATAAAAATCAACTGGGTTTAACTGGTTTTTAGAAAAGTCATTAGAACCGTAAGCTGTGTTGTTTTCTTCCCGTACCCCAACAGATCTTGCAGATTTCTGGGTGTATACCGGCCAGTTTAAAGACATCTCGCCTAAGCAAATGGCGTCTTAGGTTGACTTTGATTTTAGATAGCTCACCTCTTGGTGTGTGGTAGATGAAATAGAAGGGCCATAGCTAAGGCAAAGGAATGCATAGAAGGTTGTCGATGTACCCCCAGTGAGACAAGAGTTTAAGGGATGGCTTTGGAAAAAAGAAAGAGGTGAGGAATTTGAGAGATATGCAAGAGAAGGAATTCTTAGGACTTGGTTTTCTTAACAGCGGACCATCTGGGAGCTGAAAGAATTATGAATTTATTATTCTCCTCTTGTGTTTGCCATTCCTCTCAGACCCAGGATCTGTTTGCTTCCAGCTCACGGGCCTCTCATGCTCCCTTAGAATATTGACACTTTCTATGGGTCCCAGAGCAATTCCAACCTCAGAACTGATTCTCTCTCACTGATGGGCTAATTGGCAGCACCCTCCCTGATGACAGACTTCAGATGTTGACGGCAAATTAAGCATCCCTTGGTGGATACTGATGTTATTGAAATCTGGAGGCTGGTGGCTTGGGGGTGGGTTTGCATTTCAGGGACACATAGCACAGCTGCCTCTCAGATCCCTGCGCCTGGTCCATTCTGCTCCTCCTGACAGCAGCCCAACAATCAATCACCTTGGATACCTCCTCCGGATGGTTGAGTTGCAAGCTTCACATAGACTCTGGAGTGGGCTTAGAAGAACCAAGGTCCTAGAGGGTAAATTGGCCACAGGCAAGGGTCCAATCCTTAGACATCTGGTGGAGAAGGCCACATGTTAGGCCACGGAGACCACAGACTTAAAGTATCTGGGGCTAGAAGGGCACATGCTGCTTTGGGGAAGCCAAAGGACTGTGCTGTTGAGACACCAGCCAACACAGGCTCTGCTCCCCTCGTACACGGAGGTATGGAACTAAATGCATCTTAGGATATGGGCACAAGTGCCACTGGGAAGAAGGCAAGTGGCACTGGGACTGTAAACCGTCACCAGCCCTGGAGAATGATGTGGCCCTGGGTGGGTTAACATTGCACAGAGCCCTGGTCTCCTGGCCTCTGGCTAGAAGGGGATTATGGGGATGAGCGTGTGTGACAATGCCTAGCCAGAGAAGAGCCTCGGGGACCTCATTTTCCTCTTCATGGTTTGGTGCCGATTGGGAGGAAGTGGGAGGCTGGGCTGGATGGGGGTGAATTGCAGGATTGCAGTTCAATTGCTGCCTCCTGTGTGTCTTGAGAGCTGTTTCTCTCCAGTTGAGGCTGGAAGAGAGGCGGGAACAAGTCGTTTGCAGGACACATGGGAAGTGTCTGGGGCTCTGGATCTGGAAAATGTGGGCAGCTTACCACCCGAGCTTCAGTTTTCTTTTGTATAAACTTGATTGCTTGCTTGTGTTAGTCAGCTTTCCACCTCTGTAACGAATTACCTGAGGTAACAGCTGAAAGGAGGAAGGGTTTATTTTGGCTCATGGCTTCAGGGGTTCCAGTCCATGGCTGTGCGGACCTGCGGCGAGGCAGAACATCATGGTGGGGAGTGTGTGGGAAAGCAGAGCTGCTCACATCATGGTGGCCAGGGAGTGGCAAAGGGAAAGGAGGGGACAGGGTCCCACTGTCTCCTTGTGATGAAGAGCCCTCAGCGACCTAACTTCTTCCACTAGGTCCCAGCTCTTTAAAGTTCCACCAGGTCCCAGTAGTGCCATCAACTGGGAACCAAGTCTTTAACACCTGGCCTCTGGGGGACACTCCAGCTCCATCTGTGACACTCACTGCTCATGGGATTGTTGTGAAGGTGAAAGGAGATCACGTACACAGAGCTCTGGGGACACAACCCGTCATCCTCAAATGTGAGAAGCCTCCCCTGTCCGCTTCCTCGTCCTCCCCCTCAGAACACACTCTTGGGCCTTCCTGGATTGTGGGGTGATTCTCTGAGTGTGATTCTGGGCACATGGGCCCTGAGAAAATTCACCCCAAATCAATTCACAGAGAGGTCAGTGCATTCATTCCATTTTGCCAAAGGTGATTTGGCTTCCTATCCGTTGAATTTGGGGGAAATTGTTCTTGGCAAGTGAGCCTGCCTCCCAGGGAGTGCTCCCCACGACCTGGGTTGATTCGAAGGCAAGTTCCATGAGGACCCGGTGGGTGAAAGGCAGAGGCAAGAAGCAGTTTGCCTTCAGCATCATGATTTTGGAAACCGAGCCTGCAGCTGTGGCAGACGTGAGGGCCATCTTTCCCTTGATCTGCGTCTCCCCCTGCCGTGACTGGGCGGCAGCACTAGAAGCTCTTGACCCAGAGGAGGAAGGCTGCTGAAGGGGAAACTGAGGCAGGGTCACGTCAAGGCAAAGACTGGCCCACTGACCTCAGGGAAGAGACACCGATGTCCGTGGTGTCGGGGGCAGGTGGAGTCAGAGGGTGAAGGTAACTGAGGCAGAAGGGGGTGGGACAGAAGCTCTCCTCCATGAAGAGGTTCCGGACCCCGAGGGCCTCTTACATGGCCAGGATTCTGGATGACAAGCAGAGAAAACAGACTCACCTCCAGGGAGCGCCCAGCATGGCAGAGAGACTGGAGAATGGGGACTGGGGATAGGTGGGGACCAAGGCAGGGCCAAGGGTCCGGAGGCAGCGGCTGCCTGTTGGTTGCAATTGGAAAGTGCTTGATCACAATGGCTGCCACCAGTGGTCCTCAGGGTCTGTTCCTCTACTCGAGATTCAGATCCAGAGAGCGGGCATCCTGGGGCAGAGCCTGTGTCGTGTGCTCTTTAATTGTCTGGAAAGAGTGGAAAGTCTAGTTACTTACCTCCTGGGCTGTGCCCGTGAGAAGAGGTGACTCCACATAAGGAATCGGAGGGCTCAGGAGAAGATAGAAAACAAGGACCCAGAAAAAGACACCATGCCTGCGATGGTGTGGGTGTGGTTTGTCTCCAAGAGGTTTGTGTGTTGAAAGCTCGGTCCCCGTGTGACAGTATTAAGATAAAAGGTGGGTAGTATTAAGGTCATCGGGGTCCCTGTCTCACAAAGTGAGTTTTTGCAAGAGCAAGTTATTATCATTTTTTTAATAAAATAAGCCTGTCTTCTTATCTCTCTTTTCTCCCTCTTGCATGTGCTCTTATCATGATGTCAGGTTGTGAACCACACAAGGGGGTCTTTATAGGAGGCTGGGGGCACCTGATCTTGGACTTTCAGCCTTCAAAGTTGTGAAATAAGCAAGGGACAGTTACACATGATGGTAGTTCCAGCTACTTGGGGGGCTGAGATAGATTTGCTTGAGTCCAGGAGTGAGCATGGGCAACATAGAGAAACGTTATCTTGAAACAAAACAAAACAATAAAACTCCAAAAGTCTATGAGCTTAATAAACCTTTTTTCTTTACGAAGCACCCAGCCTCAAGTATTTTGTTATAGCAATGGAAAAAGAACTAATATAATGGCAAAGACATACATGGTGTTTAGAATGTGGTATATTACATACATTAGCTCCTTTAACTAGCCTAGTAGGATATTGTTATCATCCACATTGGATAGCTAGGGAAACTGAGATTCAGAAGTTAAATAATTAGTCCAGGTCACATAGCTAGGAGCTAGAATTTGAATCAATCTGGTTTTTTTTTTTTGGGGGGGGGCAGTGGCAGTGCTGGGGATTGAACCCAGGACCTTGTGCATGCTAGACAAGCACTCTACCAACTGAGCTATATCCGCAGTCCCTTAACCTGGTTCTCAATGCCTACACAATGCTGTCCACTTCACCTTTGCCCACCTGAAAATCAAGTTTGAGACAATCAAGGAATCTAGTGGTACCAAAGAAAGCTGGTTTGCTCAGGGTTCCAAGGGAGTGAGAACACTAGAGATGCCTGGTGGTCTTGCTGTTCTGGTCTCCCCATTCCTGAGGCTTTCTCTCTGTCCTCCACCTGAGCATCTGTGCTCTTCTGCTTAAGGATAGGTGGCCCTGCTGAGGAGGACGGGGGAGAGCGGAACAGGGAGGTAAGCCTGGGCTTTATTTAACGTGCACAGGAAAGGACAGGTGGCACGCAGATTTCAGACTTCACAACAGGAGAACTGCATTGACATTTAATTGACTTGCAGTGGGAGTTGTTAAAGGTGGATCACTGAAGCAAGGGTGGAGTTTGAGAGGCCAGGAGAGCACTCAGCCATCAAAGGCCACTGAGTCGAAGGCCAGTGAGAGCCCAAGGGGCAAGGTGAGCCTGTAATTTGAGCTCTCTCTCTCTCTCTCTCTCTCTCTCTCTCTCTCTCTCTCTCCTCCATACCCTACACAGCTCCCGGGCAACTCGGAGACTGGAGGGTGAATAGAAGCCCGGTGTTCTAGATTTAACCTCCCTACCACAGTCCAACCCCTGGGAGCTTCAGAGATGGAATCCTCCAGACTTTAAGGTAGACGAAGGGTCTTGAGGAAACAGCCTGTGGCTTCTAGTAAGGAAATGCTGCATTTTCAAAGCCCTCTCTTCAGAGTGGCTCTGCGGAGGGGTGACCTGCAGGGGCCCTGGAGACGGTGCTCCCAGCCTTCTTGTGGGATTGTCTTGGTGGAGGGTGGTGGTGGGTGACATGTGGGGAGGGGGACAAAACTGGACGCAGAGGAGCAGCTTGTCCCAGGGGATGACACCACCCTCCTCTCCTCTTCCGGGAAAGTGAGGGAATGGGAGCCGGAGCCGGGGCGCTAGGGAGACTCTTGTCCCAGCAGCCTTTCCTCTGGGTCCACCATTCTAGCCTTGGCTGCACTCTCCCCTCTTCCCTTCCCAAGTTTTGGGAGGCTGCATCAGGGTTTGGGTCACCCCCTTCTGCCCTGCAACTAACACCGTGTTGGGGAATTCCGAGGGCTCCCTGCCCCTCCTCAGCCCTGGCCTCTAAGGCAGTGGCCAAGTCCACAAGTGCCACCACCCCAAGGGCAGATCTCTGACTCCAGATCTAAACCTTTTCTCCCCGTCAGCCACGAGCTCCCTGGGGAGACCCAGGGTGGACAAGGACATGGTTATTAAAAATGACTTTTCAGAAAGATTTGTCCCAGACACCTATGGACATCGTACTATGGAAAGAAGCATTTCAAAGAATCCATCTCACCCTGATGCCTTTTCCCTCCTCCCTCATCGCCAGAGAGTGGGGTTCTTCTCTTAGCTCTCAGGGCATCTTCTGCGCAGCACCCCCACCCCGTCTTGACCTCCCTGCCCTAGGTTTTGCAGGGACTGAGCCCCAGAGGGAGAGGACACTGGTTTAGTGGAAGCGTTGAAGGTGACCTTTATTGAGTCCTAAAAGAGATGACAATCCCTGCAGTCAACAAGCCGGGCTCCTCTGGATACTAAAATAGCCACTGGGGGGTAAGTGTGCCCCCCCCCACCCCCCCGACTCTCCTTCTCTTCAGGACAACACAAAGAAACTCTAGGGGTGAACTGGGAGGTCACAGGATCTTTTAACAGCCTGAAGAGAAAGTTCCTGTGTGTGTTATTTGCAGCTAGTCAGAGCAGAGAAGCTCATGTTCCCACTTCCTCGAGTTCAGCAAACTCTGTCCTTTCCATCATGATCTCACGTGTCCTCGGTTCACGGGGTGGCAGCCATGGTGCACCCCATTTTGGATAGCAGGAAACCAAGGTCCAGGGAAGAGTGGTGCCCGCTCAAGGTCACCCAGGCACAGAGGAGCCAGAGCCAGAGACCAATGTCTGCATCCTAAGGGTTTCTGCACAGGATGGCCACTGGGGAGGGAATGTGTTCTTGGGGTTGATTGCTGGACCGTGAAGCATTTGATAAAGGGATGATTATTTTACAGTGCTTACAACCCCCGCTGGCCCCCACCTATCCTCTTCTCCCCAGGCTGGGCCGGAGCTGTTGACTGACTGTTGACGCACCCGCCAAGGTGGGAACAGATGGAGTGGGAACGGAGAGTTCCTCCACCCTGGGGCATTTGGGAAGGGGAGTAAAAGGCTTTTCAGGTTGGAGTTGTTAGGGAGGTGACATGCAGGTACGTCTGGTGACAAATGGTGGATGGGAGAAAAGAATCTTGCACATGCATTGTCTGTCTGTCTGTCTGTCTCCTCACATACACACACACAGATTTGTCTTTTGGAAGGAATGAGATAAGAGGTGGCCTAGGAAGATAACGTCTCTGTATTTTAGTCAGATTTCTCTTTGCTGTGACCCAAAGATCTCACCTGAACAATGTAGAGAAGGAAAGGTTTATTTTGGCTCCTGGTTTCAGTGGCTCGGTCCATGTTGGCCCACTTCATGGCTCTGGGCAGGAGATGAGGCGGAACATCATGGTGGAAGGCACGGCAGAGGGAATCAGCTCCGGGCACTGCAACCAGGAAGCAGAGAGAGCACTCTGCTCACCAGGGACAAACTATAACCCCCAAAGCCACGCCCCCAGTGATGTAAATGCTCCAACCACACCCTCCCTGCCTCTAGTTAATCCACACCTCTCATAATCTGATCAGTTCACCTCTGCATGTTCTTGTATCACATCACACATGAGTTTTTGGGGGACACCACATATCCAAACCATAACACTCTGCATTCTGCTCATTTTAAGCATGGCAAAGGAGGGTCCCTCTAAGGGTCACTCACCTTGGACAACCCTCTGCCACCTTATAGAGAACCCAGGGGGTTGTCCCTCAGAATCAGGATACAGGTGGCTGTGGGTGCGGAACCTACCTATGTGATGGGGAGACCATGAGTGGGTTTACTTTGTAGACAGATTTTAGCCTCATAAACTGTTAAAATTAGAGAGACACTAAAAGGTCATCTAGTTTAATCCCATCAATATTTGGATGAGAAAACTGAACTCAGTGATATGCCCAAATAAACATTGCTAATAAGCAGCAGAATGGATCTGGAACTCAGGTTCCTTCTAGTCTGAGGTTCTGTCGGGCATCCCCCTAATTAGAGCCGGGTCATTCCATCAAATGCACATTGAAGGTCAGCTGAGTTCCATTCCTTGGCAGGCTGGAGAGTATAAGGTCCTAGCCCTGCCTTGAGTACTGCACTATATTGAGTCTCTTCCAGGAAACCTAAGATATGGCCGTTCAGAAGAGTCCGAGGGAAATACATAGGACGCAAGGGAAAATAATGAGATTAAGTGGGATGATGAGATAGATCAATGTAGGCAATGTGGAGATCTAGCCTTTAAAATTCCTCAACGAAGCTGGGGATATAGCTCAGTTGGTAGAGTGCTTGCTTTGCAAGCACAAGGTCCTGGGTTCAATCCCCAGCACCACCCCCTCATACACACTCAAAAAAGAAAATTCCTCAATGATAGGTACTAACAGCCATGATAGAGAAGGTAGGACTGATTGATGCCCTCACCTTAAACAACTGAAAAATCAAAGCAAAGGATGGAACAATAGTTTTCAGATATTGAACAGCAGGTAGTGCAGGAGAGTGACCCCTGAGACAAAGGAACTGAAGAGGTGAGCCCCAGGGTTGAACCTGCTCACTCCTAGAGCCCGTTAGTGTGGGGTGAGGGTGGCGATCATGTGCACTTGAGATAGCAGAGCCTGCCGAGGCCAAGGCAAGCACAGATAGCTCAGAGGGTGGGAAGGAGTTACGTTACGTGGCGAGCACTAGTGAGCTGCAGGAAGCCTCCCGAAGCTCTGAGCGCTGATCTGAATATGCATAAAAGGAAACGCAAGGCCAGAGGGGAGCCCCACTGGAGAGCAGGAGTCCAGACAACCGCTCTAGCTCAGGAGGGTGGGACGGATTCATGTTCCCACTGGCTAGAGGGAAAAACATCTCCTAATAAATGGGGCATGGAGGAGACGACGCAGAAGAGTATCTTCTCAGTCGTAGAGCCCCAAACAGGCCTGGATTAGCAGTTGTTCTGGGTCTGACCTAACAAGGCTGAAAAGCAAGCCTCAAAAATATCCAACTGATTCTAAGTAATTTAAGTATGAGTGAGAGGCAATCTAACACACATTTATATAATTATAAGACATTAGAAAAATCCAGGATTTAGATGTAAAACTGACAGGAAATCAATTAATAGAAACGGACCTAGACATTACCGAGGATGGGATTAGCCGACAAGGATGTTAAAACAGTTATTATCAAAAGTGATCTGTATATAAACTAAGTATAGGAACATGTGAAAAGAAATAGAATATATATATATATATATATATATATATATATATATATATATATATATACACACACACACACACATATATTCAGATACACATACATATGCACAAGTGTATGTATATAAAGGTCAAATGGCACTTTTAGAGATGAAACCATATTTGAAATGAAAAAATACACTGAATGGAATTGGCAGTGGATGAGACTCTGCAGACGTAAAAATCAGTGAACTGAAGGATGTAGCATAAAAATGGTTCCAAATTAAGCATGGAAGAAAATGACTAAAAAATAAACCAGCACCAGAAACCAGAGATACAGTCTTAAATTTTCTACCGCATGTAACTGGAGTCATAGACGAGGAGAAAAGAGTAGGTCAGAAATGATCTTTTTAAAAATGGTCAAAATATTTCTAGATACAAAGATACAAATGGCCAGTAATAGGAACAAGAGATGGAATTGGACATAACTTTCCTATGTTCACATTTGAATCCATGACCAGTGGGACTCCACATCATGTTCAACCACAAAAACTGGAAGTTATACTCCGTGTATGTGTAAAATGTCAAAATACACTGTACTGACATGTATGTCTAAAAAGAACAAATAAAATAAAGAGATGGGACATTTTGATGGATCTTATGGGGGAAAATGAACCTCCCAAATCCAGCAATTTTTGACAAAGCTAACATAGAAGAAACAAAGAAAATCACATCAGGTGGTATCATAATCAAATGGGTTAAAACCAGAAATAATCAGGAAATTGTAAAAGCAGCCAGAAGCAAAAAGACATGTTATATAGAAAGGGGCAGAGATAAAAATGATAGCGTATTTCTTGTTGCAAACTAAGTAAAACAGAAATTAAAGGATGAATACTTTTAAGTTAAGATAGAAAAACCATTAATTCCCAGCCTGGAATTCTGTACCTAGCAAAAATATCTTCTAAAAATGAAAGGAAAATGAAGACTTTCTCAGACAAACAAAAGCTTAAGAGAATAATATATCACAGCAGACCAGGACTGTGAAACAGACAGACAAACAAACAAAAACTTCTAGCCAATCACGGTGGCACACCCCTGTAATCCCAGTGACCCCGGAGGCAGAGGCAGGAGGATCGTGAGTTCAAAGTCAGCCTCAGCAACTTAGTGAGGCACTAAACAACTCAGGGAAACCCTGTCTCTAAATAAAATGTTTTTTAAAAAGGCCTGGTAATGTGGCTCAGTGATAAGTGCCCCTGGATTCAATCCCTGGTACAAAAAAAAAAAAAAAATCTTTCTGGCAGAAAGAAATATGAGAATAGATACAAATTTGGATCTGTATAGAGGAGTGAAGTGTTTTCTAAGTGTTAAATATATGGATGTATATAAACAAATTGTTTCTCATTTCTAAATGCATTTCAAAATAATTGACTTCTTTAAGAAAAATATAATAAAGATGTATTTGTGGTTTATAGAAGTGGTTGAAATAAGTATATGACAATAAGGGATGATCATGTGATAAAGTGGCACACACTACACTAAGAAGCTTCTTTTTTTTTTTTTTTTTGTACCCGGGATATTGAACTCAGCGGCACTCAACCACTGAGTCACATCCCCAGCATCCCCAGCCCTATTTTGTATTTTATTTAGAGACATGGTCTCTCTGAGTTACTTAGCACTGCACCATTACTGAGGCTGGCTTTGAACTTGCGATCCTCCTGTTTCAGCCTCCCGAGCCACTGGGATTACAGGCACACACCACTGTGCCCAGCTACTCTAAGCTTCCTATACTGCATGTGAGGAATATTGGATGAGGTTGAGATAAATTAGCAATCACAGAAGAAAAAAGAAAAATGAGATGGCTAATATTGGAGATAAAATAATATCATGATATGGTTAATTAAAAGCTGGAAAAAGAAGAGAAAAAAGAGAGAAGAGATGGCAGAAGGAGAAAACAACTAATAGGGTAGTAGATGTAAACTCAACCATTTAAATAATTATGTCAAATGTAAAGACTCTCAACTTTCCAACTAAATGGATTGTCAGGATAAAAAAAAAAAGCAAAACCCAAACACATGCTACCTACATAAAAGCTATTTTCAATATAAAACAAATAGGTTAAAAGAATGGAAAACGATATGCTATGCTAACATTAAAAATAAGGCTGATGCCTTCATTAATATTAAGCAATTGAGACTTCGGGATAAGCATGTCCCCAGAGACAAAATGGAACATTGGGACATTACCCATTGACTTAAGTTTTCAATTCACCAAGAGGACATAAAAATCCTCAATGCGTACACACCTAAACATACAGCTTCAAAATACATGGAGCAAAAGTGATAAAACCAAAAAGAGAGACCAAAAACTCACAACTCCACTTGAAGACTTCAATGACCTTCTCTCAAAAATTATAGAACAATTAGACAGAAATTCTGCAAGGAGCTAGAGCACTATTAGCAAACTTGACCTCATAAATATTTATGTCATTCCACCTGACGAGAGCAGACTACAGATTCTTTTCAAATGCACATGGAATATTCACTAAGGCAGACTGTATCTGGCACATAAAATAAATCTCACTAAATTTAAGAGATTAAACAATGTTTTCTGACTGTGACAGAATTAAACTCTAAGCCTGCAGAAGAAATATATCTTGAAAAGCCCCAAATATTTGGAAATTAATAGAGTACTTGTAAATAACCCATGGGTCAAATAAGGAATCCAAGGAAACAGAGAATATTTTGGAAAAGATGAAAGTGCAGGTGTGTGGGTTGTAATCAAAGAGGTGATTAAAAAGATGTTTATAGCATTAAATATTATTATTAGAAAAGCAGATTGCTTTCAGATCAGTGGTCTAAGCTTCTATCTTAAGAAACTAGAAAAGAAGAGCAAATTAAGCCTGTAGTAAGCAGAAGGAAGGAAATCGTAAGGGTAAGAGCAGAAATCAGTGGAATGGAAAAGAAAAATAATACTGCAAGACAAAGACACACAAACCTATTTTTTTCACAAAAGATGAATGAAACTAATAAACCTGTAGCTTAATTGTGCAAAACAGAGAAAAGATACAAATTACCAGTAATAGGAACAAAAGATAGAATTGGACATAACTTTCCTGTGTTCACATATGAATCCATGAGCAGTGTAACTCCACATCATGTACAACCACAAGAATGGGAAGTCATACTCCATGTATGTGTGATATGTCAAAACGCACTCCACTGTCATGTATATCTAAAAAGCACAAATAAAATAAAGACATGGGACATTAGGACAGGTCTTTTGAACATTGAAAAGGTATTAAAGAGAAACAACTTTGATAATAGCAAACTTGATAACTTAGATGAAATAGACTAATTTCTAGTAAGACACAAGATGCCAGTGCTCACCTAAGCAGAAATCAATAACCAGGGTACCCGGACAGTTATTAAGGAGATTGATTCCTAGTTAAAAATCTTCTAGGGGCTGGGGTTGTGGCTCAGTGGCAGAGCGCTTGCCTAGCATGTGTGAGGCACTGGGTTTGATTCTCAGTACTGCATATAAATAAATAAAGGTCCATTGATGACTAAAAAATTATTTAAAAAAACTTCCAAAAGTAAAACAAAAGAAAAATAAAACTCTTTTGACACATAAACAGGCTCAGCTGTTCTCACTCATGGATCCTATCAAACATTAAAAGAAAAGTGATATTAAATCTTCCAGGAAAAAGAGAAGAGAATACACCCCAGCACATTGGAGGAGGCTGGCATTACCTTCACCAAATATTATGGAAATTAAAACTGGCATCTCCCACATGAATGGAGACACCGACGCCTTGACAAATTTCAACAAGTTCAAATCCTTCCATACTGCCTACAATGCATATCACGACCCAATGACATTTATTTTAGGAATGCTGGGTTAGTTTAACATTTGACAACCAATCAATTTAAAAACCTAGGAAAAATGGAAAGATCAATCCGATGAGCACAGAAAATGATGAAATGCTTATGGAAATTAAGAGAAATATGTGCGAGACCTCCACACTGAACACTCAGAAACAATGCGGGAAGAAATTAAGGAAGACTTAAATAAATGGAGATCCGGATTATGCTCATGGATCAGAATCTGTAAAAATTAGTAAGAGCAAAGACTCAAAGAATGGGCGAAAGATTTGCTTCAGCAAAGAAGACACATGAATAGCGAATGAGTACGTGAAAGGCTGTGACGTCATTAATCACTGAGAAGGCAAGTGAGTACAGCACCAAGCTGCCACTGTCACCAAACTGCAAAGGACCATTTTAGGTTTCCATGAAGATGTGGAACACCTTGAACGCTCATACTTTGCTGCTGAAAATGCTAAATGGTATGCAGTCGACCACTTTGGAAAGTATTGAAGCAGTTTCTTAAAAAGGGAAACATACTTTTATTATCCCACCCAGAAATCCCACTCCTAGAGTTTCACCCAAGAGAAATAAAAACATAGATTTACACAAAGATTTGTATTTAAATGTTCATCAAGGTTTTATTCCTATTGGCTCCAAAGTGAAAACAACTCAGATGTCCACTGGTGGGTAAATAGACCAACTGTGGCAAATGCACACACTGGAATAGTATAGAACAATGAAAAAGAATGAACTGGCATGAGCAGCAAGGTGAAGAATCTCAAAAACCGTATGCTAAGTGACAGAAGGCGGCACCAAAGACTACATATTTAATCATTTCACTTATATGACTTTTAAGGCAAAATTATAGGGACAATGCCAGCTCTTGACTTATAGAAAATTACTGATCTTGGTGGGCAACCCTTGAAGAAGGGGCTATGCAGTGGAGCAGGTAGAGGTCGGGGAGTCCTGTGTCCCTGTGTGGGAAAGATGGGCCAGAGCTCGAAACTCCTCCTGCAGCTTCCTCCTGGAGAGCAGGCAGTGTGACACGGGAAGAGAGGGTCTGAACCTAGGGAACGGCATAGCCAAGGGGCCACGGGGTGGAAAATACAGCTGGGATGCTTCAGGCAGCTCCACTGGTGGCATTAGAGTGTTGGGAATGCCAGTGCTGTGTCTCCCTTCTGGAATGTTCAGTAAGCAGGAGTAGGAGGCCATTGACGTAGCCCTCATGGTTGTTTTAAGACATTGGTGAGAAGAGCTTGTTAAATGACAAATTTCAGATGCAGGGGCTCTTTTTTTTAAATTTACTTTTGGTTTTGTTTTTGGTGCTGGGGATTGAACTCAGAGGTGCTTTAGCACTGAGCTACCTCCCCAGCCCTGTGTTATTTTTTATTTTGAGACAGGGTCTCACCAAGTTGCTTAGGGCCTCACTAAATTGCTGAGGTTGGCCTCGAACTTGTGATCTACCTCCCTTAGCCTCCAGAGCCGCTGGGTTTACAGGCGCATGCCTCTGTGCCAGCTGCTCAGCCTCCTCATTGGAGACTGAAGTCCCATGAAAGTCTCGTATGACCTCCAAACCCCTTAGCTTGCCTTATGGATTGAATTGCAAACTCAGTTATAGGTCGGAGTCCTGGCTTCCAGTTCTACAGAATGTGATCTCGCTCTCTCTCTCTTTTTTTTTTTTTTTGCAGATAGTAATTAAGATGAGGTCATAGTGGAATAGGGTGAGAAGCCTTATGAAGATTGGGAACAAGCCAAGGAGCTACCAGAAGCTAGGAGAGAGGTTGGGACAGACCCTCCCCTAGAGCCCCCAGAGAGACAGGCTCTGCTGATCCCTTGATCTCAGACTCCCGGCCTCCAGAACTGCAAAACAAAGAATTTATGTTATTCTGAGCCATCGCTGTGTTACAGAAGGCCCAGAAAACCAGTACAGCTTGGCACAGGACAGTACAGCCTCCTTTCTAGGGTTATGGCCTCCTTTTCCCTGGAGGAACTCGTCCCTCTGGCCACACTGATCCCAGGAAGTTACTTGTGGGTAAGCCTTGCTGGGCTGCTCACTGGTCAGGCGTCTCAGATTGCAGGGAAGAGACAGACGGTGAGTCACAAGCATATCTGAGGCTGTGGGCAGTTGGAGAAGCCCTCCATTCCTACTTTAACCAACGCAGATGTGTAGAGACTCCATAGAAGACCCAAGATTTGACCCCCTTCTGGAGGACCCTGAGGTTCAAGGATGTTTCTCCAGGGTAATCTCCACAAGCAGAGTGCAGATGCATTACTATTCATAAAGCACTTAAGCCAAGCTGACACACCGTGGGTGCTATGTAAGCATTACTTCCTGGCCTGTGTAAGAGATGGCTTCCCTTGAGTTCCAGCTTTCAGATAATTGCTTTCCATTTACACACTGGACCCTGGTCTCCTTCTCAAGTGTGGTGTCTTCTCTTGGACAAGCCCTGTCGACAAATATTAGCAAAAGAGACAGTGGGGAAAGCCCTCTGCTTCCCTTCTTAATCAGAAACGGAGAGGGCCAGCAGTAAAGGCTTCATGGATTCGTCAATACACGTCAATACAATAAAATCAGCGAGTCTATGAGAGAAACTCTAGATGGATGGATGGTGGGATAGACAGATCGTTGAGTGGATGGATGGATGGATGGCCAGGTGATGGATGAATTTGCCTGGACTCAGGTAAGACGGTAAAGTGAGGGGTGAATTCCATAGAAGGTATATGCACATGGGGAGAGAGGGAATTCTGGAGGATGTTAAGTGTATGTTTGTGTGTCCTTTTGATTCTCCTCGAATAAGGACTACATGATAGATTGAGATTTTATACGTTTAATATTCCCTCCCAACTCCGTGGCGCTTTACATCTGGATAAAAGGAGCTATAAATCTCTCCAGGCAGAACGTGCCTCGGCCCTGCCTGTGCACCCTCTCGCTGAGATCTCACTTGGAAATACAGCTCAACAGTCGATGATGAATCATAGCGTCTGTGGAACAGTCCAGATAAGGAACAATTTGCATTTTCATGTGATAATTTGCTACTCTTGGCGTTTTCAAATTACTTTAGAGCCACATTAATTCTGTTGCAGAGACTGCCACTCTGTGCCCAAGTGACCGGGTGATGGGGATTCGAGTGGCAGGTTTGTTGGGCTCCTGGAGAGAGCAAGTGCTCCCGCCCTGTAGGTGACACCAGGCTTCTGGGAATCCAGCCTCCCGTCAGGCTGCGCGGAGCACGTTGGTCTCAACTCCTGGGAAAGGGCTCAGCTCCAAACCTAGCTAGGGTTTTCATCCTGTGTCTGCACAACAGTTGCTTTAAAATAATAATAATAATAATAATAATAATAATAATAATAATAATAATAATAATAATAAAAAATCACTCCACCTGCCGAGGAGACTTCCTCGGGTAGCTCTTGCTCCCTCTCTGTTTCAGAAACCGTCTGCGCTGGGGGACACTGGTGGCAGCCAACACCATCTGGCACCTGTAAAAGGGGGTCTTCCAGGGAGAAGGGGGATCTTGGAGGAGTTCTCCCACCGGCTGTTGAGTTCCCCAGCTCTGCAGAGGAAGTCACTGTTTGATGCCTGTCTGCTGACATCTCAGTGGCCCCCGCTACTTCAAAGAAACCCCCAGTGGCCAAGGGGACCCGTCTACCGTCCAGCCACAGGGAGCTCTGGCAGAAGGGGGAGAATGTGAAATGACAGAATCAGCCCTGATGTCTTCAGTAGGGCCACTCTCCTGGAGGAGCTCCAGAGACATTTCACAGTCTGAGGCCATCTCCTCCCCGCTGCTCCGTCTAACCTTGACAGTCCGGGAAGTGCTCAGTGCTCTGAGCAATACTTCTTGCTACAGTGCAAAGCCATTTCCTTGCCCGGAAGCCGAGAAGAGCCATTCTCGAATTCTCCAGGCTGCACACCTCTACGTTCCTTAAACAAATTCTCAGAATGCTATCCAATAAGTTAATGAGGAGCCTTTTAAAAATGAGAAGAATTTCTGTTTCTCTATCCTAATTTACATTTGCCCATTTCCTGAGGTTCTGTTCTATTAAACTTTAATTTGCTCCCCTCTCCTTCCAGTCCTTTCTGAAGTCGGATGTCGGAGTTTATTTCCATGTGGACAGAATCTCTTGGGCTCTAATAGATGACACTTATGGGCAGGCAGGAAGTACTTTGTCCCCCCAAATGATTTTCAGATTTTCACCTGCCCAGGGCAAGCTCTTCTAAAATAAGGGCCTGGATTTGGATGATGGGTAAATTGCAGTATTATTTTTTAAAGTTGCATTTATTCTTATGATAATATTCTTTTATGCCCACTTATAGCAGCTGTGAATTTAAAATTGCTTTTTTGGCTCTGTTGTGGTAAGAACACCTGATCTGAGATCGACCTTCTTAAAATCTGTGGGTACGTAATACAGTATCGTTGACTGTAAGAGCAGTATCATTCAGCAGATCTCTGGAGCGCATTCATCCTGCTTGCCTAAAACTTCACCCTATTGATTAGTAACACTCATTTCCTCCTCTTGCCAACCCCTGGCAGTTAGGGTTCTGTTCTTTCACTCTTTGAGTCTATGAATTTGACTCTTTTAGAGAATTCATACAGGTGGGATCATGCAGTATTCAGTTTTCTGTGGCTGGTTTATTTTATCCCACGTAATGTCTCAGGTTCAGATGTATTGGATACTGCAGTCGGATATTGCAGATTTTTTTGTCTTTTAAAGATTGAATGGCTTTGCATTGTATGCATATACCACAGTTTATTTTTCTCTTTCCTTTTCCATTTCCTAACTTCCTTCCCTCCTTCCCTTCCTTCCTTCCCTCTCTTCCTTCCTTCCTTCCTGCCCCTCCCCCTCCTCCTTCTTTCTTGTGCTGGGGATCGACCCCAGGGCTTTGCACGTGCTAGACAAGTGTTCTTCCACTGCCCTGCATCCCCAGCCCACTACAGTTTCTTTCTCCATTCTCCTGCAGATGGACATTTGGGTTGTTTCTACACCTTGCCTGTTGTGAACAATGCTACAAATGAGCATAGGGATGCTAATATATTCTTGAGATTTTGATTTCAATAGTTTTGGATAAACACTCAGAAGTGGGATTGCTGGAATCCATGGTGGTTCTACTCTTAATTTTGTGAAGGACCTCCACCCGGTGCTGTCTGGCACAACACCCTCTGACCACAGACAAGGCTTCTGAGTTCTCCACATCCTCATTTGCGTGGTGAATTGTCTTTTTTCTTGTCTTTGTTTTTGACAGTAGCCCATCCTGACAGGTGTGGGGGAATATTTCATTGTGGTTTTCATTCCAGTTGCCATGATGATTTCTGACGGTGAGCGTTTTTCATGTGCCCGTGGACAACCCCTTCTTTTGAGATGGAGTCTCCGTGTTGCCCAGGCTGCCTCCAACTCTGGAACTCAAGTGCTCCCTCTGCCTCAGCCTCTTGAGTAGCGGGGACCACAGATGTGCACTGCTGTGCCCCACCTTCTGTTAACCCTTTGTATGTTTTCTTTGGAAAAATGTCTATTCAAGCTTTTAGCTCATTTTGATTTGTACTTTCACTACTGAGTTGTTGCAGGAGTTCTGACACATTTTGGAGATGAACACCTCACCAGACATCTCCTCTTCACGGTTTCCCCTTCTTTGGGCTGGTTTTTCACTCTGTTGATTATTGCAATTTTGTCCTTAAGGATGAATTCTCTGAAAAGGAAATTTGCAAAATAATCCCAATTATATAGCTCTAAAAATAGTAAAATACTTTGGAACAAACTTAATGAAGGATGTGAAAGACTTTCATAGTGAAAAGTTTAAGTCATTAACAGAGGAAATAAAACACGTTCGCACACACACACACACACATAACCTCCTCTGCTCATGAACTGGAAGACAATATTGCTCAAGTGTCCTCATTACACAAAGCGATTTGCAGATTCAATGCAATTCTTTTCAACATCCCAATGTCATTATTTTTGTTATTTATAGAAATAAAAGAAAACAAACAAACAAACAAAACAAAGCAAAGCAATTCTGCAATTCATATGAACCCATTGTGGACCCTGAACAGCCAAACCAATCTTGAAAGAACAAAGCTGGAGGCATCACGTTTCCTGATTTCAAAATATATTATAAAGCTCTAGTCATCAAAACAGGGTGGTACTGACGTAAAGACAGATATAGAGACCAATGGAACAGAACAGAGTGTCCAGAAATAAATCCACCCTTATACCACCAACCGACTTTCATCTCCGGTGTCAAGAATGCAGAGTGGGAAAAGGATGGTCTCTTCAGTAGAGGATACTGAGAAAACTGGATATCCGCATGCAGAAGAATGAAATTGGATCTTTATCGTACCCTGTGCACAAACATCAAGTCCAAATGCATTAGAGACTTAAATGTAAGACGGGAACTTAGAACCCCTGGTGCAAGACACAGGGGAAAGGCATCACAGCTTTGCTCTTGGCAATGGCTCATGGCAATGAACACAAAACTAAGCAGAAAGGACATCATCAAAGTACACAGCTCAGCGGGGCAGGAAGCAGCAGCAGTGCACTGAACGACTTCTGCCGACTTTTCTGTACCTGTGAGCCGAGGGCAGGTGGTTGGGGGCGGGGGCTTGAGTCCTATGGTCCGACTTGGATCTTTAAAACACAAAGAAGACACCAAAATGTGGAATGCTTTTGGGTCCTTGGAAAGAGGGACCAGAAAGAAAATACATTAGGTCAAGCTGAAAACTGTTATTTTTTTAGGTTCAAATAGTTGCATATTACCAATTTCATATGATTCCACCTAATATGTTCACACCTCATTAATTCAGTCTAATCTGGGGAAGCTTGATCTGATCTCCTGAAAGTTTGAATTGTGGGATCATTTTAAATATATGGGACTTTCCTACAACCAAGTGCCAGTGTTAACAGGAGAGGGGCCCACAAACAGGCTGGCTACAGGGCCACAAAGGAACACCCTCGGTGAATAAAGACAATTTATAATGACATACTGATATGTTGGGTAATAGGTGCCTTAATCTAAGGCAGGTGTACTTGAGAATACTTGAGTAGTTTCTTCTTTTAAGTACCTTTAAATTCCTTCTGATTTGTACATAGGATTAGCTCCTTTACAAAACCTTGATTAATTAAATTAATTAATTAATTTTTGGTATTGGGGATTGAACCCAGGGGTACTTAACCACTGAGTCTCATCCCCAGCCTTTTCTATTTTTTTATTTTGAGACAGGGTCTTATTAAGTTGCTTAGGGCTTTTCTAAGTCGCTGAGGCTAGCCTCAAACTTGTGATCCTCCTGCCTCAGCCTCCTGAGTTGCTGGAATTATAGGCATGTACCACCACACCTGACCAAAATCTTATTTTAAACAGGGCCATTACACAGCCAATTCACTTGTCTGAATTATTTCTTATTACAAAACAGTGAATTCCAAAAGAAGGATATTTGACTACTCTATTCCTAACTTCAAAGTTAAACACTAGGTTAATGAAAATCAAAGGAGATCAGCACTCACCAGTATCAGGGCAGGGGGATATATTTGATAGAATACACAGGACTTGAAAAATGAGGCTGGTTTTCTTGTACCCTTCATATGTTGACTCTGAAGGCAGCTCCAGAGACCACGTTCAAATCGTGTCCTCAATGGTGTCTCCAGGAACATCAGAAAACATGAAACAGACAGCAACATTGAAAAGAAGTACTTCAAGGAGCAGCTCTAAAGTGAATGTACAAATTCCACCTGTTTATGGGTTAAAAAACAAAACAAAACAAAAAATGCTTGTGCATGCTGGATCTCCTGAAAAAATATGCAGGGTCCTTGACTGACAGTGATTCAACTTAGGATTTTTCAACTTTACAATGGTGTACAAGTGCCAGGCACCGAGTGGAAACCATACTTTGAAGTTTGCATTCTCATCTTTTCCCCGGCTAGTGATGTGGCCTGTGATCCTCTCCCAATGCTGGGCAGCAGCAGCAGGCCGCAGTTTCTACACAATCACGAGGGGAAGTCACCGTGGCTCATGGTGGACCGTCTTGCGAAAGTCTGACGTGCCACAGTTTGGGCATGTTAAATGCGTTTTTGCAATTCAATATTTTCAACTTGAGGCAGGTTTATCAGGATATATTCCCATCATAAGTTGGGGAACATCTGTACTTATTCTTACAAAAAGATTCGTGGAGGTTCCATCTTGATAATGGTTGTTTGTTCATTACTTTTAAGTTTATTTGCAAGGACTCGATCCATTCTCTGCTTACCTGAGGGTGCCTAGGTAGCTGGGAAGGTAAGGGAGAGGGGTGGGGACTGGCGATCAGGTGACACTTGCTGGACGTCTGCCATGCGCCCAGGATGGTGCTAGGAACCAGGATATAGAAACAGGACACGGTTCCCATGCTCCAGCTGCTCTACGGGGAAGCCAGATGTGTAAACAGATAATTAGAGCAAAATGTAATTAGTGCTAATAGAGGCGTGTGCAAAGAGCTCTGGGCCAGAGGGGAGGAGTGGCTGCACAGCCTCACTCCTAATCCTCCAGCTGCGCTGAGACAGTTAATGTCGCTGCTGCACCTGCAAAAAAGAGGGTTTGCCCACGAGATTGGAGCTGTGTCACTCCAGTATGTCCTCACCCAGATGCACACGCGCATCACATATGCGCTTCCACACCCTGGAAGCCTCCTGCCCTCAGCCCTGTTCTCCGCTCTGCCCTGGACCGCCTCTGCCCTAGCCCAGGTGCTGTGTGTCCCAGTCAATGCCCATCCAGGCAGGCTGGGTAATGGTGGAGGTTAATTCCTCCCTCCCACTCTGATCCGTCCCGGTGCCTTTTCCTCACAGACTGCAGGCAGCCTCCTGGCCCGACAGTCACCATGGCAACAGGTCTCTCTTTCCATCTTCCAGGAGTGCAGGGAGCTTCCCACAGGAGGGCCGACCTTGACCAGTGCCCCAGCCAGGACTCTGGCGCGGTGGATCCTTTCAAGGTCTGCATTTTTTTCTAGGTATCAGGAGTGTCCTAGGAGCACATGGACAAATGGAACCATTTGTCCACGCTGAACCTGTAGGCTAACCATGGAATTGAAAAAGCCACCGGCAGGGGGCTGGGGTTGTGGCTCAGCGGTGGAGCATGTGCGAGGCCCTGAGTTCGATCCTCAGCACCCCATAAAAATAAATAAAATAAAGGCATTGTGTCCAACTGCAACTAAAACATAAATATTAAAAAAAATAAAAAAGCCAGGGACAGTAGTGGTTCAGAGTGAAGGTGCCTATGAAGTCCTAAATGTCCAGGTGGTCAGCTTCCAGAGACAAGATGGGCACACAGGAGAGATGAGTTGAGAACTGGTTCTGGACAAATTAGAGCATGTTTATTGTGGGGTGACCAGGATGGCAGAGACTCAGGTGAGGTGTGAACACAGAGACTAGGGATGCGTAGACTGGAGAAGAAGAATATCAGAGGACAAGCTCACTGACCAGATTTTGTACAGAGAGAGGGAGCAGATGTAGTCTGTGGGGTTCCTGTGCGTCGCTGGACTGACGGTTGGAAGATAAGAGGCCACAGAGATCCCCTCCCCTCTTGCATGCTCCTGTAAAACCTCCCAACCATGGAAGCCTTCAGGGCGGGAGGAGACCCTCTGAGGAGGTGAGCTCCTGTCAATGCAGGAAACCCAGCATTGGCTAGGTGGCCCTTGGACATTCAAGGAGGAGACAGGGCGTTCCATCCGAATCCGACTGGCCTGCCACTGTCCTGTGAGCAGCTGTGACACTCACCCCGTGACCCCTCTGGTCTGTGAGGTCTCATCCTGAAGCCTGCTCCTTGCTCACCTGCGTGGTGCAGCGGGGGATGGCGGGACGCAGCCGCAGCCAGCTCAGAGCTCTGGCTGCTTCCCTGCTGTGCTCAGAACTCATGGTCTAAACCGGATCACGATTGCAGGAGAACTGACTCTCCATCCTAGGCGCTTCCCGCTCTCCCCCATTACTCTGTGAAGCAAAGAGAACAGGTGGGATGACAGAGGCAGGGCCCAGGGGATTTTTTCGAAGGTTCTCCGGGGAGTTAGTTAGTGGCAGTGCCAACACGGATGCCAGGTCTCGGGACTGCCCGTCCAGCCACTGTCTGCCTGTGCCTGCTCGATGGCGCTTCCCCCAGGAATGGATGATGCCTGGGAGAGGGGTCGGTCAGCAGTACAGTGCAGCATGCAGCATGGTGGGAATGGCACATAGCTAAAGCAAATACGGCTTCCAGAAATTAATTTTTAAAAAACCCAGTTTGGGCTGGGTGCAGTGGTGCACACCTGTAATCCCAGCAGCTCGGGAGGCTGAGACAGGAGGATCATAAGTTCAAAGCCAACCTCAGCAATGGTGAGGTACTAAGCAACTCAGTGGGACCCTGTCTCTAAATAAAATACAAAACAGGGCTGGGGGTGTGGCTCAGAGGTTGAGTGTCCCTGAGTTCAATCCCTGGTATCTCCCCCCACCACACCAAAACAACAACAACAACAACAACAACAACAACAACAAAACCAGTTTGGCTGTTGGTTATTTTCAACTTTGGGTTTTGCTATTAGAGAAATTCTGAAGCCCTAAGATAAAGTTGCTAACAAAAGGTGACATGAATATATGGGTTCTGTAAAAGTGACTTGTACAAATGGATCTGGTGCCGTATCAGTTGAATAATGAAAGTGTCTGATAATCTTAACTGGCCTCCCTTAAAAGGCCTAGTGGGAGGGGCAGCACGGGAGGGCGTGGCCACTGGGCCTGCTTGGCATCACACCCAAGCTACAATTCAGCAGGTGTGATGAGCCTGAGAAAGTCTAAGCATCAAATGTCAAATAGGATCTCCCTTCTCGAATTCTCTATTTAGGTCCTGACAACCCAATAAGTGCTAGGTCTTCTCCAGGTGCTATTACAAAGTCCCCTCCTCTGACTCCTTAAAGTCACGGAGTCTTCTCTGGTTAAACTCAAGGGAAGTAAAGACTGCAAACTGGAGACCCTATTATATATATGTATATGGTGGCTTTTCAACGGATCACAACTTCTGACATGCAAACGTCTAGAACTTCCCACGCTGGCCTGACCCTTGTCTCCAAGGCAACCATGATGATAACAAAGCTCATGGCATCTTCCCGTTTCTCTCCAGGGGCTGAGATGACTGTGTGTCTTCTTCACTAATTTGTGATGAGTAGGAAGGAGAGAAGGGTCTTTCTGTTCCTTTTAAGCATTGAAGCCTGTTCCTTGCTCACCTCCATGATGGGGAAGGGATGGCGGGTCAAGGGCAAAAGAAATTGATGCAAAGAAAGATGAGGCCAAATGTTCATCAGGCAGGTGACCATCTAAACTTTTGGAGGAGCTGGAGGACACAAGCAAGTGTCCGTGAGGCTGCAGCAGCAATGACCTCTTCAGTATTAGGATTCCAGATGGACCGGCCTGTCCTGGCATGGACTGGACCTCAGTCACTACTAAAGGAGCCAGATCCTCAGTGAGCAGGGCAAAGATGGACATTGCTGGGCTTTGCTCACATCAGCAGCCGGTCCCCCCAAGCCAGAGTTCTTTCTCTCCCTTACAAGGCACCTCTGCCACTAGCCCCAACCTTTCCAGTATCTAATGTGGATGAACAGAGCAGAAGCCTTTGAAACCGGTAGCACTGTGGTCCAAGAGACTTAGGGAGCACCCTCCGCGGGGAAGGGGTTAGAGACAGGCAGAATATAAGTACCATAACAAAGTGCCACGAGGTACCGGTCACTCCTCAGAACCCTGACCTTGGCACTTATGTTGAATTCATAAGGTGGCCTCAGAACATGGGGCTCCTGGCCATCGTGGGTAGATCCAGTGTTAGATGGCTCCTTCCCTACATGGGGCTCAGTGCCGTCTTCTTCGGTTTCCACCTTTGGTCCTATGTCTCAAACTGGAGCTATTCAAGAGTAATTCACTATCTGCCATGAGCCGCCCCCTCAATGCTAAAGGTCCCATCTCACCTGCATCTTCTCTTCCCTTGAGCCGGTTTCCAGGGCCCCTCCCCTTGGCCATGCTCCCCTGGGTGTGCGTGTCTCTCTTTGCTGTGTTTACATGTATGATGATGAGTGTAAACTCCAAACCGCTCTGACAGAGGCCTGGTGTCCTCAGTGCGCAGGATCCTGGAGCCCCGAGAGGAGCCTGCCCATTTTCTAACATTTGCTCTGGGACTAATGTCCCGCCCTGCAGCCTTCCTCATGAGGAAGAGGAGGGGACCCAAGGAAGAGGAAGGCTTTTAGAGAGTAGAGCACTGCGAGGGCCAGTCACCAGGACAGGAAGCCAGGACTTTGCTCTTGTGCCCAAAGATCTGATTCTCCCACAATATAGACCCTGGTCTCCCCAGATCCAAGAGCCTGAGTCCTTTCTAAAAAAAAAAAAAACCAATGCAGGGCTCCAGCATCCGCCGGTCCCCCATTCCCTCTTCCACAGGATATTTAACAGGGCGGGCAGGACTCCGATGACCTCACCAGCGTGGCATGAGGCTGACTCACCCAGCGCCTCTGAGCCCACTGAGCTCACGGACTGCAGGGCCAGACAGGGCTGGCTGAAGGAGACTGAAGCCTTCTGCTGATCACATTGCTACAGCTTCTTTTTAAACGGCTTCCTGGAAACAGACTCCATCATTTAGAAAAGCTGCAGGCACGGTGCAGAAACCTCTTTTTTGCTGAACCGTTTCAGAGTAGCTGCTGAGGGGATGCCCCCCACCCACGAACACTTTAGTTTATATATCCCGCAAACGGGGACGTGCTCCTGCGGGATCATAAAGTAACTGTCAAAGGCAGGAAATGAACTGATTCACTGCTAGCGTCAGACCCCATTCAAGTTTTGCCAGTCGCCACAGTCGTGATGTTTAGAGCAAAGGATTCAGCCCAAGATCACACTCTGCCTTTGGCTGTCCTGCCTCTGGGTCTCCTCTGGTCTGGAACAGCTCCCCTGCACTTTCTGAACTCTACGCCCTGGACACTGTGGAGGAGCCCAGGCCAACTAGTTTGTCTGACGTTTCCTCATGATTGGATTCAGACTATCTGTCTTGGGCAGAAGTTTTCCAGAAACTTCTCATTGCCTCTTATCAGGCAGCACATGATTCTGATTGTCCTGGAGCTAGTGACGTTAACTGGGATCACTTGCTTACAGTGGTGTCTGCCAAACACCTCTGCTGTGCAGTTACCGTTTTCCTCTTAGTAAGTAACTGTGTGGAGACACGTTGAGATTGTGTTTGCACGCCTATCTATTTATATCAGGAGAGCTCATGATTTCATATCTCATTCAGTGGATTGTGAACTATTACCATGATATTTATTTTGATGCTCAGATTGCCTCAGTCGGAGTCCCTCCAGGTGCGTTCCTGTGTCCTTTACACACATTCTCATCCTTTTCTGAGCAGTTCCTTGTGACACAAGACCAAAGCAGCAAAGTATGAGAGATGAGCCCAGAATGTCTGGTACTTTGCTGCTTTGGTCTGGGGTCAGGCCATTCTCCAAAGGGTCCTGGCTCCTTTCAGTAGAGAATGATATTGGGAAACCAAGATATGGGGGTGTACTCACTGGGATCGGTGAGTGGAGTAAAGAAATATACACCCGTATGTTTACCTACAAGTATGTGTGCACATGAAGTCACATTCTATCTGTCTATCTGTCTGTCTATCCATCCATCCATTCTTACATTAACAACCACGAGTTCATATAGATACCACAAATTTCAGCACCTTGGGACTCACTTTGACTGTTTTTCTTTTCCATATTTACAGTTCTCCTCTTTGATAGTAGGAAACCCAGCTCTGCTTATCTTACCTGTTTTTTTTACACTGATCCATCTCCCTGTGGAGCTGATTTTTCATGGCTGCTGCTACCTTCCTGGTGTGGAAGCCCTTCTCACCAGACTTGGCCTCCTGACTGGAGTAGGGGTGTACCCCAGCCTGGTGCAGAAGCCCTTCCTCTCTCCTCAGTCCTGCTTCCTCAGCGGGCTCTTCATCTGCGGGAGCTGCGAGGTTCCCCCCCGGGTGGTCTTCTCATGCAGAAGGTCTGAGGCTCCTCCACACCCCGAGCCGAGCTGCCCTGGAAGAGGAAGCCCTCCTTGGGCTACGGGGGCTCTCACACCAAGTCTGTCCTGCACAGGAGCTTACTTTCCTTGGCTTCCCCTGAGGCTTAGGGATTGGGTAGTTCAGCAGGGAAGGAACAGGAGGGAGCAAGCAGAAGCAGAGCTGGAGGAAGAGAGATGGCCTCTGGATTCTTACTCGTGGACGTCGAGTCCGTCTTCCCCGTGAAAACACAGAGGTGGGGATTCCTGCCTGGCTGGGGCTGGGATTTGCAAAGGCCCCGTTAGCCGGCCAACCTGCGGGTTGGCACATGAAGGTGAAGTGCGGTGGGGACCGAGGTCGCCTTTGGGTAATATGTAGATTATCCCATTCTGAGGCACATTAACCAAGTGCTAATTGTGCTTTCTGAATGCAATTTGGTGCCAGTGGCAGGAATAACTCTGGCACCTGCTTGGACTTTAGACTTGCAGATTAACTCACATGGAAAGAGTGGCAAAACAGGGAATAATTTGTTCTCTAATAAGCCACTTGGAAGCCAACTCATTTCTACAGTTGGTGTCAGAAAAGTGCAGCTCAGTGATTGGAACGGGAAGTGGTGTATCTGGTACGCTGAGTTCTGTGCTGTTTTTGCCAGACCTTGCTGAGCAGGTCACCTCGCTTTGCATCCATTGGCCTCAATTTACCCCCCACCCCATTAGGGATGAGAATAATTTGATTCAGTTTGGCCAAACTGGATCTGAAGAAGCCAGTTTTCTGCTTTTGTCACTTACATTCACATGGACAGCTCTGATATGTGTGGCCAGAAGGCGGAAGGGTGGGAAACGGTATCTCAGGGATGTGGTTCTCAAAGTGGGGTTCCTTGCCAGCAGCACTGCCACCCCCTGGGAAGGTGCTGGAAAAGTGAAGCCACGGGCCACAACAGATATACCTAATCAGAAATAAGGGGTGGCAGCCGGGCGCGGTGGCACACACCTGTAATCCCAGCAGCTCGGGAGGCGGAGGCAGGAGGATCATGAATTCAAAGCCAGCCTCAGCAACTTAGTGAGGCCCTAAGCAGGTCAGGGAGACCCTGTTTCTAAATAAAATATGAAAAAGGGGCTGGAGATGTGGCTCAGTGGTTAAGCACCCCTGGGTTCAATCTCTGGTACCAAAAAAAAAAAAAAAAAAAAAGAAAAAGAAATGAAGGTGGTGTTCAGGAGTCTGTGGCTTAACAAGTCCCATAGGTGATTCTGAAACACAATAACGTTTGAGAAGCACCGACTGCCCTAGGAAACGTGGCTCCATGCAGCCTAGCAGCTTTTATTGCATATTAAGTGATTTAACAAATGGTTCCAGACTGTACCCTACTGAGCGCAGGCACTGAGGGTGGAGTGATGAACCAGAAGCCCTCAGCAAACACTCAGGAGGCTGGGGAGGAGAGAGCAGGTGCTGGGAGGAGAACTGGGGTGGGACCTGTTTTGGTAGGGAAGCCACCACGGGGAGGTGACATGGGTGCATCAGCCATCCTGAGGAGGCAGCCAGAGAATGCTGGATGGAGGGGGCACAGCAGAGGAGGAGCATTCCCTGGTCTGTCCTGACAGCCCGAAGAAGAGGGGAAGACCTGACGCTCAGATGCAGAGCCGTCCCTGTTGGGAGACTCGCCTGCCTCCCGGGTTGCCACTCAGAGGAGGGCACGGCTCCCGGGCACGGGCAGTCTGTCTGTCATCCTGCCGGGTGGAGATCGCATCTGCATCATTTCCAGGGGAAAGATCTGTGCAATATTTAAAAAGATATCATGTGATCTGCTGACAGCACTTAATGGGTAGTTCAAGGGGCCTTATTATTCCTATATATCATGCATGGCTGGTGACAGGCAGTGAGGGCCCTGGCACGGAGGTGGGAGGGCTCACTTGCCTTCAGTTTGGGTTTTTCTTTCTTTCCTGAGGTGACAACTGGTGGCCAAGATCCTACTTGGATGGATGGTCAAGAGTCTTCACCAGGGCCCACCTGGTGCTAAGGAGGTGTTCACGATGCAGTAGAGGGTCTCTCTGAAGGGAGGGGGCTGGCCCATGGCTCTGCTGGTGGCTGAGAAATGCTACTTAGCCCAAGGTGTCTGACAGAGAGGGCAGCCAGAGATGGCATGCCTGAGTCCAACACTGGCCAGGGACAATGTGCTCTACTCCTCGAGTTGGGTCAGAGACTCTATCTTAGAATTTTGAGATGAGGGCATGTCTTCACCCCGAGTGATATTTCTCACAATGTGTGTGTGTACAAGTCTGTGTTTGTGCACATGTGTGTGTACGTGCATGTGTGTACGTGTGTGTGCTGTCATTGCTCACCTCCTGGGCAGGCACTTGCTTCCCCAACTGTGTCTAGCAGATGAGGAGACAGCTGTGGGGTGGATGGGGATGGGGACCTGCAGTGGGGACCTGTCCTGACCTCCAGGAGCACAGGTCTTCAGAGCAGGGACACAGTGTACATTCCGGAGAGGACAGAACACCAGGACACTTGTCCTGTGCTTGGTGGGTTTACTCTGCCCCTGTTGTATTTGGACATCCATTTTGTGGTCCCCAGCTCTTGGTGGCATGTGCTCTTGGTGCACTGGGACTGGCACAGCTATTGCTGGGTGAATGCATTAAGTCCTTTCTCAGGTCAGGGGTCATTATCTGTAGCACATCCGTCTTCCTGGAGCTCGCCCTGACTGTGCCTATGGGGCTGCCGGGCCAGGCGACCCCCAGAGTGTGTGTGCTCACCTCCTGTTCCCCTCACAGGGATGCTCACAGGCAGTGTTGTGGGGTGACGTGGCCCAGAAAGGGTGGAGGAGCAGGTTGGTGATGTGGATGCCCAGGCAGAGGGGTCAAGGGCAAGTCTGGATCATCTTTTCCCACTTCTCTCCCTCCTTACTGCTCTAGTGTTCAGACTCCGTATTTATCTCAGTTTCCCATCTGTGAGTGATCAAACCCACCAAACCACTTCGCAGAAGTCCCTGGAAGATAAAATCAGGTACCTGGTTGGAAGACACTCCAAATTAGTTAAAAGGAAAAATCTAATTATTCTCATGCCAAATGGGGTGTTGATGACACTGCAGTAAAGCTAACTCAGAAGTGAAGGGGTTTAGAGCTCATGCTCCTGGTGGCTAGGGGGCTTTGAGCCAGTCACTATTTTTATGATTTTAGCCTCATGCATGAACTTACTGCACATTCACTGAGCAGCTATTAAGTGTGTGGCACTCTCTGGGATACTGAGAGGAAGCGGGACAGGGTCGGCCCTGGAAGATGTCCCTTTTCCTACAGAGGCAGGACGGGCTAAAGGACAGGATCCGGTGGCATCTGAGGAAGACAGGGGGATAAGGGTGCCAGCCTGGCCTGACATCAGCTTGAACACTCTGAAAAGCATTGCTTTCCCACATGATACTCAGGGTCACAAACTGTCCCTTGAGCAAACATTTAATGAAAAATATCAGTTTAGCCAAAAGTCAATATCAATTTCTCTGCCTAGATCACGAAGATTTTCAAGCCTTCAAACTCCATCTGAGCACTTGTGCCACAGGCTCAGCCTGCAGTGCCAGCTGCCTTTCCCTGCACGTTCATTGCTAGGGCCCACCGAGGGGCTGCTGTCCAGCTAGCAGGTCCCTGGTCCCCTTTGACGGAATAACAAGAAGGGAGCTGTATTGTTTCCCAGGGCTGCAAACTGGGCCACCTAAACCAACACAAATGTATCCTCTCAGAGTTCTGGCTGCCAGATGTCCAAGTTCAAGGTGCAGCAGGGCTGCGCTCCCCAGAGACCCGAAGGAGAGGATCCTTGCCTTTTGCAGTTTCCCGTGTTGGCTGTCAACCTGCGGTTTCCATGGCTTACAGCTGCGTGACGCTATCTCTGCTTCCATCCTCACCTGGTGTTCTCCGTGTGACTCTGTCTCTTCATGTGGCTGTCTACCTTCTGATAAGGACATCGGTCACATTGGATATGGCCTCAGCCTAACGAATTGTATCTGCAATGAACCTATTTCCAAATTAAGTCACATTTTAAAGAACAGAAGGTTAGGACTTTGCTAAATCTTTTTCTGGGTGTGTGGGTGGGTGGTGGGAGGGGGGGAAGACAAGATCAATCCAAAACAGGAACCGAGAAACATTTGCTATCCCCAGACACAAACTCGAGCTAGGTGTGTCTGAGGTTGGGGTGTCATCCCACAAGTGAGTGTGGAAGTAAGCTCTGTTGGGACTCAGTTGATGGGACACCAGGATCTGCTGAATTTGCCAGACATCCCCAGGGGCTATTAGACACTTCTATTCTCAAAGCCAATAAAATAATTTTTAAAGGACGACATGCCTTAATGAGGGCCATAAGCGCATTGAGGAAGCCCAGTCCCTTTAGCCTTGCATGCTAAGTGTAGCAACCTCTTGACTGAGCTGCCACCAACTCTGGGCAAGGCAGAAGCTCATAACAAAAGTGTCCTGGAGAACTGAGGTCTAAGCAGGAGCAGACAGAGGATTTGTTCCCCTTTGCCCCTGCTGTGGGCATTTGCTAGTGGTTGATTTTCTATCAGTGTAAGCACCACCGATCCACATGGGGGACTGTGTGCACGCGGTGTGGGCAGTGTTATTCTTTCTTCCTTCTCTCCACTCGCTGCTGGTGTGTGAGGTGTGCAAACGAGAGAAGGTACCACACATCTGGATTGAAAACTATCTCCAAAACGATCCTGAAGCCGGAGGGAGCTGTGCATGTCAAAGGACACACTTAAGGATGGCTGTGCAGAGTGCAGCTGATGGTGTCCCCTGGCTGTGTTCCTTGACCCTGGCTATGACATGAGCAGACCTCTCTCTGCTTCTGCCGCTCTCTGGGGAATCTCCTTCTCTTATCCCGGGAGATGTCCTGGGTCAAGGGCACTTTCCAGAGTGGAACTTTCTCCTGCTCATCAACTTCTTCCCTGCCTAGTTGCTAAGCAATGATGGCGCTCAGCAGAGGGGCTGCTCCTGTGCCGGGCGGCCAGTTCCCCATCCCATCTGCAATTTAAATTCCCTGACAGGCAGAGGCAGCCAAGCTGTTCACTTGAGATTGCAAAAAGTTAGATTGAAATACAAGGAATATCCAATGCCTCGAGCCCTTCATAAATTTTGCTTTGATAGTAACTGGGAGAGAGATGGGGAGAGAGGGAGCCAGAGGAGCAGGAGAGGGAGAGAGCATTGCAATTTACACCTAGAGAGTCGATTTACATTTGATCTCTGCATTGGCCCCCCCCCAGAGTGTGCCCCCCACTCTCCATCTTCTCTCTTGTCTTCCCATCCTTTGGTTAGTGAGCTTCTGAGCATCTCTTCTGCCTTTCCCACAGCTGTCTGGACAAGAAGAAGCAGGAATGTACCACTGACTGTTTACCTGGACCACATGGGGTCCACTGCAGCCAAGTCCCCACGTCTTCTCCCGAAGCAGCCTGCACCCATCCAGGTCACTTCCCCCCGAGCAGTGATGAGCTCCCTTGGCAACGCCTGTACTACAGCCATATTGACCACAGTTGGAAAGTCACTGGGGGCCCAGTTGAAATTTACGGGGTACTCAAGCCTGCTTTGGACCCCAGTGAGATCCCCAAGGGAAACTGACTGTGGCCAAGGTGTCAGGGAGCTAGGCAGCAGGAGCTCCGTGATTCTCCAGCTCAGGTCTCCGAGGCATCCGAGGTGCTGAAAAGAAGCTTGCAGGTGCTGTGCGTCTGGGGATTTGATTCTGTAGGTAGTTCCCTCCTTTAGTCTCTCTGCTCTTCCATTTTTACTTATGGGTCCTGTCCTTTCAGTCTTAGCACAATCCAACTTTTAAAAATCCTCTTTTATTTCTTTTTGTCCTTATTCACCAAAACCCATCCTCGAGTCATCTGGCATTCCAAGTCTTGACAACAGGAAGGACTACCATAGCTGGACTGGGGACCTTGCAGTGTGAAGCAGACAACCTGGATCAAAAGAGGCTCCTTGGACCACGCCCACCACGCCCACCCACCTGCTGCACGTGGGCGCCCCCTGTTGGCGGGTGGAAATAAGACTGCAGGGTTCCTGATCACCAGGAGCCTTTGGTCTCAAAGTGCATTATTTACACCCAATGTGCTGCAAGATTAGGACCATTATCAGCACAAAGATCTTGGGTGTTGAGGGAAGTTAATAATGAAATGAAACCACTTCACACCTACTAGGACAGATAAAATAAGAAAAAATGGAAAAGAACCAGGGCTGACAGGATGTGGGGAGACTGGGACCTTCATACGTCGCCAGTGGGAGTGGAAGATGGCGCAGCCTCTGCGGAGAACAGTTTGACAGCTCCTTAAAAATATAAGCACCGAACTGACATATGACTCACTTATTCTACTCGTAGGTATATAGTTTAAAAAAAAATCAAAAGCAGGGACATGAACAGATATTTGCACACCCACATTTTCATAGTAGCCTTGTTCACAAAAGTTAAAAGGTAGAAATGACCCAATTGTCCTTCGGTGTATGACTGGATACATAAAGCATGGCATATACACACAATGGAGTACTCACCAGCTATTAAAAGAGGTGAAGATCTTACATATTCTCCAACATGGATGGACCTTGGAAACATAATGCTAAGTGAAATAAGCCAGACACAGAATGACAAATGCCATATGATTCCACTTTACATGACATCTCTGGAGTAGCCAAACTCACAGAGACAGAAAGAAGAATAGACATACTGGGGATGGGAGGAGGGGTGGGGAGATACTATTTAATGGGTTTAGAGTTTGTGAGGAAAACTTTTGGGTATAGATCGTGGTGACCTTTATACAACATTGTGGCTGTGATTTAATGGCACCAAATCGTACACTTACAAATGGTCACAATGATAAATATCGTATATATTTTGTGAATAAAAAAAGAAGAGCTGGGTGCGGTGGTGCACACCTGTAATCCCAGCAGCTCAGGAGGCTGAGACAGGAGGATCACGAGTTCAAAGCCAGCCTCAGCAATGGCAAGGCGCTAAGCAACTCAGTGAGATCCTGTCTCTAAATAAAATACAAAATAGGGCTGGGGGTGTGGCTCATGGTCGAGTGCCCCTGAGTTCAACCTCTGCTACCAAAAAAGAAAAAAAAAAAACAC
>NW_026000164.1:18394237-18477311 GCF_001458135.2 Marmota marmota marmota | reverse complement strand
AAAAAAAAAAAAAAAAAAAAAAAAAAAAGAAAGAAAGAAAGAAAAGAAAAGAAAAGAAATGAAGCAGATTGTATGGAGAGGCTGGGCAGGAGGGATTCCGCCAGTGGTTTCATGGGTCAGGGGAGGGGGAGGCGGCCACCAGCATGTCAAGGCTGAAGGGCTGGGGCCTGGCTGAAGAAGGGCGGGGAGGCCATGCCTGGTGAGGAGGCTGAGAAGCGGGCCGAGCGAGCATGAGTGAGGATTGGGCCGTTCAGTGGTTAGGCCCAAGGACCCCTCCCCGTGCCTTCCCAATATTGGGAGGTGTCGATGGGGACTGACACCAGAACCACAAAGGACTTGATGGACAGGGTTTAATGCTGCTAAAAGCAGCACTGTCCCTAGGGCATGTTTACCAGGGCCTCAACATGCTTGTCTTATTTTTATCTTCTGCCCAGGGCATCCACTGTCCCCCTCCCTCCCATCTCAACTTTGAGTTGAACCTTGGAGACTTGCTGTCCCTGTGTCCTCGGTCCCTCTGCCCTGGACAGTGGGGAGAGAAACAGCGCAGAGCTGCTCACCTGGCCAGCTTGAAGCCCAGATGAAGGAGCTCAATCAGAGATTGATCCCAGGGACCCTTAACCACTGACACATCCCTGGACCTTTTATAGATTGTGTTTCAAGGCAAGGTCTCGCTAAGTTGCTTGGGCCCTTGCTAAGTTGCTGAGGCTGGCTTTGAACTTGCAATCCTCCTGCTTCAGCCTCCTTAGCTGCTGGGGTTATAGGCATGCGCCATGGTACCTGGCCAGGCGGTGTTCTGAAGCAACAGGTGCAGGACAGGACTGAGCATCTGTGGTGCTCCTGGACTGGAATCATACCTGGAGCTCTCCCTCCTGGTATCTGCACCTGCTGGCCTGCATCTCTCCTCACCTGCTCCCATGTCCCCACTCCTGTCTCCCCTGCCCTTCTC
Source organism: Marmota marmota marmota (assembly GCF_001458135.2). NCBI lineage: Eukaryota > Metazoa > Chordata > Mammalia > Rodentia > Sciuridae > Marmota > Marmota marmota. The sequence continues at coordinate 18,476,365 of NW_026000164.1, read as the reverse complement.
ACAGGAAGCCCTGGGCTTCTGAGGCAGGTGGCTGTGGATCAATGCCAGTGATGTTCAAAGCAACGAGCCCTGTTTTCTCAGGTGAGCCGGGTGAGCTCTCCTCCACCATTCGATCTTTATGCTGCTCATGTGTCTCGCGGTTACAAATGGCTCAACCTTCTGCACGCTGACGGCAGCGCTGGGACATTACAGTAATGCACCCATTCAAATCAAGTGGATGCCAAGATTGCTACAGCAGCTTTTAGCCACGGAACATTTAGCCTTCAATAATAGCATTTGGGGTCCCTCTGGAACCTTCCTCCGCACATGCACCTGGGATACCTCGCTCCCTCCCCCCATCTCAATCCTGGGACCTAAGGAGAAACAAAGAGCATTCTGGATTCTGTTGATGAGGAAATAAATTCAAATAAAGGGACATCATGCAGAAAATAAGAGGGTTAGGACTGATAGATGGTGATCAAAATAATAATAACAATAATTTGTGCACACTCCCTCTACACTGCTTACGGAGTGAAACAGTTTCCTTGCCTTGGGTAGATTTATGGTCCTCATTTATGCAGGAGGTAAATGAAGCCGAGAGGTTCTGTAGCTGTCCCAGGCACAAGGGTGGAGCTCTACTTTGCCAGTTGTTCTCTCCAAAACCCATCATGCCCTTGGCCTCTCTGCCAAGAAAAGTCAACTCAGGGCTGGATCCAGGAAAATTCTAAACTCAGGAAGCTGCCCTTCCCCTGCCCCCTCCAAATCCTGATCTGGGCCCTTGGGCTGCCCTGGGACCTTGTTACCTTGTTATCTTCTACCTTCCTTGTGCAGTATCCTCTCCCCTGACCTAGGTCCTCAGCATCCTGTCTCAGCAGGAGCCAGCATCCCAGAGCCAGTATTCCTGGCTCACTGTGCGGTTTGCAGGAGACTGTTACTGAAGGTGTTGCCCTCATTGCCAACAGCACTTTTATATACACAAACTGGGAAATGCCTTAAGGTGGGGGTCCTGTAAAATTGTCAAGGCTAAGAGAGAATCACCCAGAGACAGGGCCCAGGGGGCATCCAGGCAGGGAGAAGAGCAGGGAAGGTGTGCTGGGTTCCATTTCCCCTCTCATGGGAACGACAAGTCCTGAGTAGGGCAACACCACCCCGTTTACCAATCTGTGCAACATATCTGGTACCTAAGTGATTTCCCAGGACACAGAAGACCCATTTTACAGGCAGGAAACTGTAAGCCATGTGGCTTAGCCGAAGTTAAGTCAGAAGTGGAAGAAATGGAACCTGATCCCAGGTGTCCCCTTTTCTAGTCCTGTTTTTGCTGCCGTGACACCATGTTTGAGCCTAGGTTTGGCACCTTTTCCTGGCACTCAGGACGTCACTGGTAAAACCGCCTCATGTACTGGGGCTCCCTGGGGCTCCTTATTTCACCATTCACTCCCTCAGCACAGATCATGGTTGAGATAAGAGGAGTTTTTGGAAATACCTAGAGAAGACAAAGGGAAGAAGTGGGCAGGGCCTCGACCTTTGCCCCAAGTCCCAAATGCAAGGATCTCTCTCCCTATAAAGAATCCGGGCAGCCCCATCCCTTTCTTTCCCCAGTTTCCGTGCCCACCCACCCCCACCCCCCCGCCCCCGTCTGATTTCTCATGTAGGACCGGACTGGCTTCTGGTTCCACTTCCAACAGCCTTTTCTTTAGCCCTTCCTCCCTGCTGGAGGAGGAAGAGGCAACCTTCTGCCCCCTTTTAAAGGACCACCCCTGAACTCAGGACGCGGCCCGCAATTCATCCTTCTAACAGCAGAGGGCGCGCCTGTCCTTGGAGAAGGAATCGCGCCGGCCGCAGCCCCTTTCTCAACCATCCTCACTGTTAGGCGCGGAGGTAGATGCGAGCAGCGGCTTTGGAGAGGGAGTGTAGCCCAGGAGGATTGAAGGGCCGGCACGCCTGTGTGTAGTCCTCTGCCTACCGTCACCGGCTGTCTCCAAGGACGTGGAGGAGCAGCAATCCTGGGTGGCAAGAGGAGGGTGGCCAGGCATGGAGAGTCTGCTGGCCACTCTAGCCTTCACCTGGGATTAGCATCTCATCTGAGCGCAGGTCAAGCATTGTTCTCATAGGAGTGTCAGAAGGTCCTACTCCAAATGGGAGAAGGAACGGAAATGGCCCTATCTGTGTGACCTTGGGCAAGTCACCAGGCCCATGTGCTGAGTTTCTGTCTAAAAGAAGAGATTATTAAAATAAGAAGATCATCTCTAAGACGCCTTCCAGAGACCAAAGCTGCAGTTCTGTGCCTGCATCTTCTCATCATTTCTTTCTGTGGGTCATATTGGTTGACACCAGGGCTCTGATCTGCCACCCGCCAGAGCCTAGTGGGCTGGGGGTTGCTGGCGAGGAGTGAATAGCCGCAGGACCCACGGCTCCTCCTCTGTCTCACCAACCCACCCCCTCTGCTGCCCACCCAGAAAAGAATGGTTACCAGGTCCTCACATCCCAGAGCCAGTCAGTTTGAATGACAGTCCAGGTAGGAGGCTGTAACAGCTTCACTCACCAGGGACAGCCGCTGGCAATACTGTCTCTGTATGCTGCTCTGAATTGAGTGTGGAAAGAGATGTTGAAATGGTTTCCTCGGCCAGGAGCATGGTGGGGAAAGCTGGGAGAAGCCGCGCCTGGGTTTTGGCTCTTCTGTGACCTCCCCAAGGCACATGCGAGAAAACCCTCAGCGTCTCTGAGCCTTGGTTTGCTCATCCGTGGGACATGAACTGGATTAGCTGGTATCTGCTCAGAAGTGGGCAGCTGCCCTTTGAAGACTGTGCCTCTCTGTCCGGCAGTCGTGGGAAGGGTCCTGGCAAATTAGGAGAACACATCTTGGGAGCAATCTGAGCATGCTCTGTGTCCATCCGTCTAGGGAGAATATGGGCTCTTGAGGTGTGTAGAAGTTGAAATTGAAACACGTGCAGTTCTGTAGGCAAGGCTCTGTGTGTCCATGCATGTGCAGACGTACTCTCAGTAGAAATGCACGCACAACCACACATGCCTAGGCAGCCACCATCAGTAAATATTTATCCTGTACCTCCACCCACGGACGCACTCACTAGCTCATGCACATTTACAACCAATGTCTCCTGCTCTGCACACATACACAAGCTATCACATTGACCCCTAAGGCAAAGAACCATTTACTTGAAGAAGCATCTCTTACAAGATATTAATAAAATATGTAGGCACATGTTAACTTTAAAAACTCTAGAGAAGGAGAGGAGGCTTGGAGGGAAGGGGATGGAGGGAGACCTGGGGAAAGGCGTCTCTTATCACAGACCACTTGATCCCTGTGCCCGGGCTTCAGCGTGAGCACCATACTTCATGACACCTTCAACCTGATTTTCCACCTCATTGACAGCACTTGCCAGCTGCTGCCGAGTGACTTCATGGATTGTGAACATGAGCTTGCCCTGACAGGCCCCCGGGAAGGCGGTCCTCAAGGGCAGAAACCAAGCTGGAGAACTTGGAACTGGACAAGATCCACAGGGATTCTGATTGGAAGATTGGGGAACCCAGGGTTAGTGCATTGCCTGGAAGGGCAGGGAGGGCCATGCAGGGCAGCTGTGGGTTCTGGAAACTTCCATGGGCAATCCTGAATAGGAATTCTTTGTAATGGACACTGTGAACTTTCTTCTGTCTGTATCACCCCAGATACAGATTCATGGGCACAGACACGTGAAAAGTCGGGCGAGGATCTCATACCTCTCAAGAGGGTTCCTGGGAGCTGGTCCTCTTGCAGATAACCCAACCATCTGACTCCCTGGTATCTCTGAGGACCAGGGCATCACCCTACCAGGTCCTATCTGTCCAGAACACCACCTGCATGGGTCTACCAGGGTCCCCTTTTCTCTTATCTCCCAACTACCTCATTGCTGGGTCCCTAGTGCTAGAAGTTGCTTCTCTTCTTTTCCCCCCTCCCTCCTTTAGTCTGTCTTCCTCTGCCTCTGACAGAAGCTTCTAGAAGAAGCTTGTTGGCCCATTCCTGTGGATGGATGGGTTGGACAGTCTGAGGGGAGGCCGAGGCTGCTCTGGCCAAGGCAGCTGGGAACCTGGTCAGCCGCAGGTCAGATGTTGACCCCTGTGGCTGGTTCATTTGGCCCGTTCCGGTTGTACCCCATAGTCAGCCCATGGTCCGGGATGAAAGTCAAATGGGTTCTCCAAATCTTTCCCAAAGACTGGGGACCTGAGTGTCTCACCCCATTATCAGAGGCTCCTCCTCCTTTTCCTTCAACTTCCAAGCCAGACCCAGGTCTGTCAGGGTCAGGAGGACACCTTTGGAGAAAGCCTTTCCCTTTTAGCTATCCCAGCCTCTAAGCGCGGCCCTTGCGTGGCTCTGGGAACCCCATCATTGGAACTCATCCGCCTTACCAGATTAGGTGGCTCTGGTAAGCCAGGTGGAGTGGGGGAGGCCTGGCTCCCTCTGGAGGGCACCTGCCAGGTAGGATCACCCCCCAGCCTCTCCTCTGGCCTTTCTACCCACCTCTCTGGCGCATCTCCATCAGGCGGAGGCAGGATGATCGATTCTCTCCACGTCTGCGCTGGGAACACACTTGGCCTGCAGCCTCATAGTGACTCATAGAGGGCACCAGCCTCTGTGTCTCTGCTCCAAGGACCCTGGGGTGACTGATGGTGGGATGCCGGTGGCTGCTGGGAGAGCGTTGTCATTCATGTCCAGAGAGTGCTTCTACATTTCTAAATGTTTTGAAATATTTTAATAATGGACTGTGGAGCCCAGTATCGACTGAACTGCATGGCTTGGACCCTCTGAACACCTATGAACTCTTCAGGGAACTAACAGGCAGACCTAAAAACCAAGGGGCAGAAGAGAACAAAGGCTTGGTCGTCCTGAAGATGCATTTTCCAGAACATATTTCCTGCTAGAAAACCCTGACCTCTATGATACAGGATTTCCTCGGTTTTTATTTCAACTTGAACTAGGCAACTTCAATGCCAGTTTCCTTTGGGGAAAAACAAAGTCAATTGTGCCCATACCTTTGTGCTCATCGGTGAAGGGCAATTGGAACATTGAGGATCTATCTAGATTATTGTGTGGGGAGGAGCCCAATGAGGCTTCACAAGACCCTTAACACCTGGATATCTCACCATAAGAAAACCAGACCTCTTGGGAAAGTATGAAAGATAGAGACATTTTCCCTGCCCCCTGGGTGATGGTCTTCCAGGAAAATCACCTACTAGGTATTTGCCGAGAATGTATTATGTTTGAGGTATTGGGAGAAGTTAGCTGTAGGGTACTTAGAGCATGAAGACATTAAATTAGACATAGGAAGGACTTCCAGATATCAATGTTGATAGAGTAGATCCTGGACTTCCCTCTCCTCACAATCTTTACTTACAATTTTTTTTTTTTTGTCTTTATAGCTCTTAGCATCAGGAAGGATGAGATCATTCTTGTGTACATTTTAAATAAAGGCTTAGAGGTACTGAGTATTTTAATATCCTGTTAACATTTCCCCCCAGCCCTTCCTCAGCCTTTCAGGATTGTACAGTCGTACGGTTTTTATATAAAGTCCCTCAGCCCCCAGCACACGTGCTTGGCAGCTCTGGGCATTGGTGGCTGCTGTTGTGCCTGGGAGCACTGAGGTGGCCTCTGTGACCATCCTGGGTGCAGAGACTGTGGATCTGTGAAGCCTCACTAAGCACCCCCTGTTCCTGGCCGGCCCCGCACTGCCACAGGTTCCTAGCTCAAGGGGACAGTTCTAGTTTAATAAAATTCTGGAGGGGATTGACCTAATTTCCAGAGTCTAAAGGGTGACAAAAGCCCCAGTCAAAACTCATGTAAGTGCTGATAAATGATCTATTCGAAAAACATAAATAGCATCTCCAGAGGAGAGCAGCCTCCTGCAGCCCCTGCCCCCCAGAGGCAGCTCCCTGAGGGTGGGGACTCCTGCTTCTGCCTCAGTGGCCCTGGAGGGAAGGTCTGCCTTGCTGTCTCCCTGTGGTGCCCACGCAAGCTGTCCAGTGCCTTCTATGGACCACCAGGGCCAGAGAGCACCCTGCCCATGCTCTGCCCACACAGGAGGCTGTGGGAGGCCTCCACCACCCAGCGTGAGGCCCACGCCCACCCCATGCCCCATGCACACACACCCTCCCAGGTACCTATTACCAAACCTAAGTCACTCACCAGCATTTGCCCAGCTAATAAAGGAGCAGAGCCAGAATTGAGCCCCCGGGCGTCCTTCTTCAAGGTCTCTTCCTCCTACCCCAGGGATGTTCCAGATTTACTGGGGATGTTGGTTAAGTGTGGCTTCTGACTCCCTAGGCCAAGGGTGGGCTGGAGGTTCTACTGGGAACACAGAACAAGGTTCTTAGTGGCGGAACACACCACGGGCAGCAGAGGTGAGCCATAGAGACTGCCGAGCTGCTGGCCTGAGGAGCACTGGCCCCAGACAGGAGGCTCGGCTCATTCTGGGAAATGGGGAGATGTAAATGCCAAGACTAGCTCAGGTCTGGGGAGGCAGTCAGGACAGGCATGGGAGGAGGGGACAGGTCTACAGGCTGCTCCTCCCTCCAGAGAGTCCTTGGTTTGAACTTGGTCCTGGCCAGATTTCAAACCTGGATACCTAGAGCCAGGGATGACCAGGAACAGAGGGTCCAACATCTACCAAGTCCCATCCCTGGCTCAGAATTTGAACTTGCTTGTTCCTTGGTCTCAAGACTCAGGCTCAATGATAGATTGGATTCTCCAAAATGGCTGCAATGTCCCCCTCCATCCCACATGGCATGCTCACAGTGGGACTCCGGCCACCAACCCCCAGGCAAGGCTTTGTGTTTGTTCCCAAAGAATCAAGTGCATGAGTGATTATAGCTGAAGGGGGCTATGCAACTTCTGAAGCTTCATAAAAGGTAATCTCATCTATCTCATTTATTTGCCTCCCTTGGGACACTTGCTTTGGGAACCTGGCCGCCATACCATGAGGAAGCCCAAGTAGCCACATGGAGAAGCCATGTGTAAGTGTTCTGACCAACAAACAGCCCCAGGCGAGATCCTGGCCAAAGCCTCATGTGTGAGTGAAAAGGAGATTCCAACATGTAATCATGATTTCCCAGCCTGGGACTTCCTCCAGCGAGACCTTCGATGTGGGGACCAGATATAAGCTGCTGTCCCTCTACTCTTTTTGAATTCCTGACCAGCAGAACCCTTAAGCCCAATACAGTGATTATTTGCAAAGCAACTGTGTGTGCTACCAGCAACAGTGAGGGGCACAGGCCCCCAAACAGGGCTGCAGGGCCAGTGTGGTGACAAGGCCTCGATGGAACTTGTGACGGTGAGTCCTTCATCCATGAGACACTGCATGAGGTTCTTTTCTATTCTATTGACCTAAACAAACTTCATTTTGCAGATGGGAAGCCCTACTTCCAGATGGTCTCCATGCTGAGATGTATGGAGGTACCCAAGGGGCTCACGCAGGGGCTGAAGCATGCCAGGGTGACCCCCAGGCCTGCCCCCAGAGCCAGAATATTGCAGACTGGAGCTGGGCCACCTCGGTCCCGCCTGGTCTCGCTCAGCCCGTGACAAATAAAATGTCACTCACCGTCTGGCGCTAAGCCACGGATGGCTGGAGACCTCCCCTCGGCATGATTAGTTCGAATTTTGTGCCTTTAGTACCCATCATATGAGAAGAAAAATCTCGAACGTTGTTTAATAAACAGAGTCAGAGGAAGGCAATTGGGTGGCAGGTGTTATTTATCAAATGTGGGAAATAAGTTCATCAGGAAAAATCAATCCTGGGGTGACGGTCTCCTGGGAGGGTGAGCGTAAGCCTAAGTGTGGGGACTCAGCTCATTCCGGAGAATAGGGCCGGGGAGGGGTGCTTAAGCCTCTTCCGGATCAGGAAGTTTTCCATCCCTGTAGCTGCACAATCTCTTTGGGCCTCTGAGGCCAGCACTTCCACTCCCAGGATGTGCCTTCGTTAGCTCTGGGTGAGGTGGCACCCAGGTGCCCCCAGGATGACCCAGGGACGTAGATGCATCATTAGGGGCCTGTGCATGGAGTGTCCCTGTGCTGTTGGCCTCTGTCCCCACCTCCCAGCTCTTCCTTCCCTCCCTGACTTTGGAAGACATTTGAATCCTGATGCCCACGACACGCGTCCCCCTTCTCAGCAGGGGAGTTCTGGAGCAGAGGTGGCTGAAACCCACTCTGAAAGACAGCTGAGAGGGAGGCAGCACCCTGGGAGGGCATGGGCTGTGCTCTGGAAGGGTTTCTTTCTTTCTTTCTTAAAAAAAAANGGCTGGGGATTTGGCTCCCTGGTTCAGCACCCCTGGGTTCAATCCCAGGCAGAAAGAACAAAGAAAGAAAGAAAGAGGAGGCAGGGGGGAGGGTGGGGGGAAGGAGGAAGGAAGGAAGGAAATAAGGACAGAAAACCATCCAATAAATATCACCATGCCAGCAATTACTGTGAGCAAAGAACTCTGTTCTGGGGATAATCTGGGAGCTAGTGAAAAGCTACCCAATGTGTTTCTCCCTCTTAAGAGGCTAGGACCTGGGGAGACTGACCTTTATTCCCCCACATGGCCTGGCTAGAGACTTCTCCTGGGAAGAGGCTACACTGTAGGCCTACAGCAGACAGAGGATCCTTTATCAGGAAAGCGCAGGTGCTGGCAGCCAGAGGCTGGCCAGCTCACTCATTGCTGCTGTGTTGGGGATGTGGCAGGACACCACTGACACCTGCCACAGAGACCCTTGGTCAGGACCACCACTCAGCTATGCTGGTTTTATGGGAATGGGGAGAACATCTTGGTAGCAGATATAGTGTGGAAGTGAATCCAGGATTGAGAAGAAAAAGAAAGGCAACTGTTCCAGGAATATTTTAAGACTATACATTTCACTAAAAATAGGGTTTATTCATCTTTATAAACATTAGTGCTTTTGTTATATTCTGTGGATGAAGCTGGTACTCTGGTGGAAAATATGAGCTTAACCATTTGTCTTTATAATTGAGATTTTTAAAAAAATATTTGTTGTTTAGTTGTCGTTGGACACTGTACCTTTATTTATTTATTTATTTATTTAATGTAGTGCTGAGGATTGAACTCAAGGCCTCACATGTGCTAGGCAGGCACTCTACTGCTCAGCCACAACCCCAACCCACATATGATTGAGTTTTTGAATGTTAGTTTAAATTATGTTTTTCTTTTTACTAGTTTGTCTTTTCTATTTCCTTCCATTTTCTATATCATTTGATTATATACTCACATAATGGTTTAAACAGCATAAAAATCCATGCCAGGAAATTTTTTAAAAATGTCTCTAATCACACAATAGTAGTTAACACCTTGAAGGGTCCCTACAGCAATCAGGTTCAAAAACACCCCCACTCATTAAGTACTTTTGTTGACGGTTTTTTTCTTCAAGAGCCAAAGTCTTTTCCAATTCATAAACATTTTGGCCAGCAAAAAGTAGTACACTGATCCTCATAAAATTCTTTTTTTGTTGTTTTTACAGAGTCTAGGATATCAAAGGATAAATTATGTATCGTAACAGGAAGAAGATACCCTACAAAATATATGAAGTGTTTATCAAGGAAAGTGGAAAAGCTGTTCTGTATCTTTATAGCATAGTAATCTCTGTCAAATCACGAATGGAGTGACCCTTAAGAAAACACACACTATGCTATTCATTCCTGCCCATTTCTAGTGGGGGAAATACAGATTGTGTCAAAGTGTGCCAAGAGAATCAAATGAAGGTATAAAGAGAGAAAGAGACAGAGAGAGGTAGATAGAGATAGAAAAAGAAAGAGAAAGAGAGAGAGAGAAGAAGAAAAGAAAAAATAAACTCCATTTGCATGTGCTTTTGAAGTAGCTGAAACTATAGATTCTTGCCTTTCAGCAGAATCTCTTTATCCAATACATGGTGGCTTGATTCATGCTTAAGAACAGAAACCTCAGTCTACAAGACCTTTATTTTATTTATTTATTTTTCTGTGGTGCTGAGGATCGAACCCGGGGCCTCGCACAGGCTAGGCGAGTGCTCTACCGCTGAGCCACAACCCCAGCCACTCTGGGAGGGTTTTATCCATCACTTTCTCCCCATGGGACCATATTTATCAAATTCCCGGTAGGATGCCACCCTAGTAATCACCCTTCCTGAGACATTGGCAAGGAGGGGTGCTCCTTTTCTTGGGTCTTCCATCTCTGGGTGTCTGTGATTTCCCTAAAGTCCTTTTATAATGTGCCCCAGAAATACAGCATTTGACATGATGTCATGGTGTTTTCTGTATCAATTGGTGAGGCTCCAATAGCTAACACTGACCCAGGTGTTTCTGTGATGGTATTTTGTAGACATGGTCAATATCTACAATCAGTTGCCTTTAAATAAACTGAGATCCCCCTCTATAATGGAGGTGGGTCTCATCTAATTGGTTGAAGGCTTCATCAGTTAAAAACAGGTTTTCTCAGGAAAAAAAGAAACACTGTCCCCAGACTGCAGCATCAATTCCTGCCCGAGTTTCCAGCCTACCCTAAAGATTGCATATTTACAAACCCCACAATCACATGACTCAATTCCATACAATGAATCAGTGCATATTAAATACACATATACACATAGATCCCTACTGGTTGTTTTTCTGGAGAGCCAAGGCTGACACAGTTGAACTCAGATTCTGATGTTTTTAAACTCTTTGACTCCTTTTTGGTCCAGAGGTTACAGGTGCAATGCCAATGTGGTGGAGGCAAGGATGACAGGGGGACACACACATGGATTTTCTGAGCCTTTGCTGTGTGGACATTTCCTGCTGTGTGCAGTGAGGAGGGGGTGGCCTGGTGGAGAGAACCTGGGCTGGGAATCAAGGGCCCAAGGTCAGACCTCGGCATTGACTTCCTACTGCTCTTCTGTAAAATGGGGAGAGTCCCAGGAACTAGGAGAGTAATCCAATAAGATAGGAGAGTTGAAGCATTTTGCAAAACAACAGACAGATGTCATTGGGTATCTCTGAATTCTTAATGCAGATCCATTCCACAAATTGTCTATGATAATTATTTGGGAGGGGGAGAATGTGACCAGTGGGTGGAAGTGAACTTGGCGCTGTCTCCTCTGAATACCAGTTCAGCACAGTCAGACAAGAAGACAAAAAAATCAGGGCCATTTGTCAAAACCAATTAAAACTGTCAGCAGAATTCAAAAGAGGTCTGTCAGAGATGTGAATGTGAGGTTCCTGAGCTCGTTACAAGGCAACACCCGGGAAGCCCCACATCCCAGTGGACGGGGCTTTGGTGAAGCATTTGGGCTAGAACACAGTTAAAAGAGAGGGGCAGGTCTAGCTTCTGGGGTCCTGCTCCCCAGATCCTCATTTGGCCTTGTTCACCTTGACTTTTTAGAGTCAATGACCTTGGAGGTCAGGGGTGGGGTGCTCAGGAGAAAGCTGTTGGACAGTCACCTGTTTGGATCCACAGCAGAGGGGGACCTGCAAGCAGATGGCAGAGCTAGGCTCGTCCTGGGGACAGGCAAGATGGCATCACCCCAGAAATACTTAGAGAATTCTTATATTGACAAAGAATGGTCTGCAAAGTGCCTGTGTCCCTGTAGCTTTTAGGAGGCCAGGGCCTGGCTCTCTGATTTATTAACTCCTTCCTGGCTTCTTAGATGAGCCTAAGAGTCTTGTGTGGTCAAAGACCATTATATCCTGTATCTTGGCAGCACCCCATGTTTAATGGACAGATAAATGAAGTCCCAAATGTGCTCAATGGACTGGCCATGATTTATTATGGCCACTCCTTGTGCACTATATATATCAGGGCTCCATGAGAAAATGGTGGAGGAAGTTGGGGTGGTAAGAAAAGAAAAGGCGTAGGGAAAAGGAAATGGGGAGGTAATTGCTTAAGGAAATAGGAAAACGAATCCCTCTTCTCCAGGGATATCCGTGGAGGAGGTGAACTCTACTCCTACAGTGTTAAGTTTCGCTTCTATAAAACATAATGAGCTTCATCTGCATCATCTGGTTGATGAAGAATTAGCAGCCAGCCTGTGTGCAAGCCCAGGGCCACCTCCTGAGGAGCAAACCTGGAGGTGCGAAGGCAGAGGGAGACCAAGTCCGCTCTGCATGGGGCGTGGTGGTTGGGCTAATGAGGGCTAAACCTGGAGGGAAACATTGGCAAGGTCATCAGAGCTGGCCATTCTCTCAGCTCAGAGTCCACTGGCAAGTTGGGAAAAAGCCCTCTCTGGATCCAGCCAAGATTGATGCCTCACATCTTGCCCATCTCAAGCTGTCAGGGACCCTCTTCCTTAGACATTCGGGCGGCACAGTCTTGCATTAATTTAGAGCTAATTGTCAGGTAATGAATTCGATTTGGCTCACCATATTGAAATCCCTTCTGCTCCCAGCTGAACACCAGTAAATCATTTGCATCACAAATCTCCTCTTCCCTGGATGCTCAGCTTGCCCAAGCTGTTGTTCAGACCCTTCCTGCCTCCCCACACTCCCTGGTCTTTGAACGCAGCTGAAAATCATCATGTCTTGTTAGAGCTGTGAAGTCGAAACTCACGCAAGAAAAGTGAGTTTGGATAAGTGACTTTGAAAAGTCGAGCTCAGTTGTTATGGTTTGGATGTGCGGTGGTCCCCAAAAGCTCCTGTGTGAGACAATGCCAGAAGGCTTAGAGGAGAAATGATTGGGTTATGAGAGGATTAACCCAATCAGCGAATTAATCCCCTGATGAGATTAACTGGTAATTGAGGGTGGGTAGGGTGTGGCTGGAGGAGGTGGGCATTGGGGCTGGCTTTGGGGTATATATTTTGTATCTGGCGAGTGGAGTCTCCCTCCTCTCTGATCATCATGTGAGCTGCTTCCCTCTGCCACACTCTTCCACCATGATGTTCTACGTCACCTTGGGCCCTGAGGAATGGAGCCAGCTGCCCATGGACTGAGACCTCTGAAACTGTGAGCCCCCAAATTAACTTTGCCTCCTCTAAAATTGTTCTTGTCACAGCAGTGAAAAAGCTGACTAAAACATCAGTGGTTCTCAAAATGTGGTCCCTGAACCAGTGGCGTTGGTATCCTGGTGATTAGATGGAAATGCACCCTCACCCAAGGGACTCAGAAACGCAGGGGGCGGGGCCAGCAGCCTGTGTTTGAACAGACTCTCCAGGGGATGCTAGTGCACAGTCACATTTAAGAACCACTGGACTATAGGACATTCATTAGTTGCCCTGGTGATTCAGTGAGTCTTCTAGATTCACTCCTTGCTCCCTACAAAGCCAGCTTCCCCTCTATGTATCTGAATTCTTCTTAGAATTTGTGAATTTATTTTTCTTCCACTTCTGTATTAGCTAGAACCAGGTTCAGTTGCAGGGAACAAAACAAATATAAGTGACTTAAAATAGAAACACATAGCTCTAATGCAAAGAAGTTGGAGGCAGATGGTCCAAACTCAGTGCTGTGGCTTCACGATCATGATGTCTTACAGATGGGCCATCCTTGCTTGCCACCTCATGGCCCACAATGTTTGTTTGGGATCCAGCCATCACATCCACATTTGAGAAAAGAAGGAAGAAAGAAGGGCTTGCCCATGTATTTCAGGAAGCATTCTTCAGTCTCTGGGCACTCCTTTACCGGACTACCATTCTGTAGCCCTTGACATTCAATTTCACCTGCCTGTGGATCTACCTAAGACCTGTGGGATCACCATGCAGTGAGACTGTCATGCCTGGTAGCAGGTGTGACAGTGATTTATCAGCTGTAGTTGAGATGCTGTGGTGAATCTCAATCCCTCCAGGGCTGTCTCCTCTCCTGTAGGATGTTGTGGATGGTACCTCAGGGGCCCCCAGCTCTGTCCAGCATGCTCGTGGTTGAAGACTGCTCTGGAGCAGGAGGACAGGGGGCCTGGCCAGCTAACTGCTGGAGGAAATTGGGTCCCCTTAGTGACAATGAAGGCAGGGACCACCAAGGCAGGAATCCAACTCAGGGCTCGGTTTGGGTGATGGCTTTCAAGAAACTGGTTTTGGAAATGGGATGTGTATTCAATCAGGGGGAATCTCATGGAGAGTCCTATAAGGTTGGTGCTGATAGGAGACCCTTCATTGGAGGTCAGCCTCTTTGTCCCCAGTTCTCTGCCTGCCACCTCCCCCTCCATCACTCTGAAGATCAAAACCAAGCAAATAAACAAGCAAACACTGAGGCCCGTGGAGAGGGGATGCATTTGCCCGAGGACCTAATGACCAACTGGTGAGATGACAGAATTAATGGTGACTCCCTGTTTGTGGCCTGGGAGCCACTAAAAAGCCCTCAGAAGGTGCACACACATTCCTGAATGACCTGATGACAGGGAACATGGGGGTCGGGGTGGGGGGTGGGTTGCAATAGGAAACTCCAATCCCAGCTCTGGTGTTCACTTAGGAGCCCTTGGGACACCTGATCTCTAGAAGCCTCAGTTCCCCCATCTGTCAAATGGGTGTAATATGCTCTCAAGATTCTGAGGAGTATTAGGCCAAAAAATTTACATAAAGTCCTTGACACTTCTGCAGAGTAACTTGATGATGATGATGATGATGATTTTTGAAGTGGGGATTGAACCCAGGGACACTTAACCACTGAGCCACATCCCCACACCATTTATTTATTTATTTATTTATTTATTTATTTAGAGACAGGGTTTTGCTAAGTTGTTTAGGACCTCAGTAAGCTGCTGAGGCTCACTTTGAATTTGTGATCCTCCTGAGCTCCTGGGATTACAGGAGTGCACCACTGTGTCCGGATATGGCTTTTTAAGTGCATGCTTAGGCAGGATAGTTCATTAAAGAGGTTCCATGTCAGGTAAATCATAAGTAGACCTCAGTCTGCTTGAATATCTGCTTAGGTCAGAAATTGGTGTCAGGACATCTAATTCAACACATACTGAACGTGACAAGGCTGGATCCCAGAACCTCTGTCTGTGAACTGAGCAGGGAAGGGCACAGGAACTAATGATTGACATTTCCATGTCCTTAGTGAGGGATGGGCTCTGTCTGGTTTAATCATGATGTAACCCTGATATAGTTCATGATTCTGTCCCAAGCAAATTTAGGGTTCAGCTTAGGGACAGGGTTCAGGTCAGGGTTAGGTTTGTTAGAATCATTTTATAAATGAGGCCACGGAGGCCCAGAGACATAAGCAACTTACTCACATTTGGCAGAGATGAGGGGCTTTGTTCAGTGGGGTGGGGAAAGGCCACTTTGAATGAGGTTAGGAAGGGAGAAAGGGGTGTCCACAGGGGCTGTGAAGGAGCCATCACCCCCCTGAGCACACCTACTCTGCGGCAAGCTGGGGTCTGCCTGGGCCAGCCACTGGCTCCATGACGCTCTACCACTGGCTGCTCCCACCTGTGTCCCTGCTGAGGGGTCTGTGCCTTCGGTATCTGTGAATTATCAGTGCCTGGAGCCCAATAGATGCTTGTTAAGTCAAATTTATTAAATTATCCTACAACCTCTGACATTATCTGTCAGCCAGTTGTAAACTGGTCCTGGGGGGAGGGATACAGGTGGCAAGTGAGATGTGCTTCCCGCTCCCCTCAGTCTCCTGGGAGAGAGGACTAACGGGAGGATGAGGACTCCGACTGACCATGCTAAATGGCACAGCCAGACCCCAGAGCCTGAGATTTCAGGGGCCAACTCCTAAGCTGGGCTATGGGTCAAGTGGAGTCTTGGGGACTCTTTGGGTATGGTCTAGAGGCAAGGCGACAGGGAGGGAGGAGGGATGCTACCCACTCAGTCTCCTGAATTCAGGCCTCTGTTCCCCGTGCAGCCCAGAGGAGAGTTGAAACCTGGGTTTGGTTAGGAGCAGGTCTCCTCTATCAATATCCTAAATGAGGTGATGAAGTTGCATAAAGACTAAGCTGATGTCCCAAGTTCCCTGGGATCCTGGAGTCTGAGATTTAAGCCAAATCTGTCCCCTCTGGAGCTCATATTCTTTGCAGTGTTGCTGCAGAAATGCAATCTCAGGCTCCCAGTTTCCCCAAGTCTGTCCCGTGTTTACCAGCCTCACCAGCTTTACATTGCCTCTGAGCTCCCTTCCCACGTGTGGTCCACCTCTGTCCCCAGCACTTACTAACTGAAGTCTGCACTAACAAAGCCTTGGAACTCCCTTTTCTATACATAGCAACAGAAAACACTGCAGAGCACACACAGACCCCTGCAGAGCCACAGAGGAGGTTCATTTAAGTTAACATCAATTTTGCTGACCTCCTGCTGAAATATTCGCCAATCTGGCCAAGGTTTTGAGTGCCTGGGACCCAGGAACACCTCTTCTATTCAACACTGTCCTTGAATGAGATCAAATTTCCAGAGATTGTAGTGGCTCCATTGCATGGTTTCAGTGACCTTGGCTTTGGGATCAAAACAAGGTGAACTTTTACATGCACTGAGCTTTGCTGGCTGACTCCTCTGTCCTGTGTTTCCAGCTGAAAGTTGTTAGCAGAGTGGAGCTCGGCAAGGCAGAGATGCTCTGCCACAGGGTCCAGATCGTGGGACCAGAACCTCCCTCTTTAGCAGTGTGTCCGCTGGCTTTCCTGGATGCTGTTTGCGAAGCTCATTCTTGTGGCTCCAAGTGAGGAAGGTGAGCCAGGGATTATTCTCTCTAGTTGAGGTGCGGAAATGGTAGTCAGTAGGACTCCTGATTTTTCAAGGTCAACTCTAAGCAGGTCTGTGCTCCTTCTCACATAACTCCCTGGGCTTCCTGCAGTCACTGCTGTCTGCATAACTGGCTCTGTCCTGTCCACTCTCTTGTGAACAGGAATCACATCCTGCAGAGACATGATCCCTTGTTCTGTCCTCTGCCATCCCCTGGATCCTCATTTCATTCTGGCCTTCTCCATCCTGGGGATCCTTCCTGCTGCCCACCCACCTGCTGCCCTTGTGGGACCCTGGCCTGAGTCACTGGGTGGCTATCCTGCGGCTCAGACCTCCCTTCCCCTGCTTGTCCTACCCTGTCCCTCCATCCTGATGGAAACTGGAGGAGGTGACCTAAGTGTTAGAGGGGATCTGTCTATGATGCCTCCCTCTTGGCAGGGCTGATGGTGGACTGGCGGTCTGTTGCAGGGAGAAACCCTGCGCTCCTGCATGTGATTTCCAGCTGAATTCTGACTACCTCCATCCTGGGCCTCAGTGACATGCTCCTCCCCCTCCCCCTGCCTTCTCTCTCCATCTTGGGAATCTCTGGTGGAAGTTCTCATTTCACCACCTGAGAAGCTCTTTATGAAGCTCTGAAGGAATGCCCCATCATATGGTTGAAAACCAGTAGCTGACTTGGCAAGTGACAGAAGCAGGCCTATGGGCTCACTGTCCCCACCACTAGCTCATGCAGTTGGCTCACACAGCAGTCAGAGCAGGCCCTCTGGGTCCCCAGTATCTGGTTTTGGAACTGGGCTCTGCCACTCACTGGCTCTGTGACCTTGGACAAGTTACTCACCTCTCTGTAGCTGATGGGTAAAGTGAGCAATGCTTAGTCTCTACTTCAAAAGGTTGCTATGAAGGTTGAATGGGTTAATGCAAGCAAAACATCCTAAAAGAATGTGAGCTGTTACTATAATTCTTATGTGCTTTTCTTGCTATTGGCATTTGTGACCATTTTGATAATACAGAGGTGAATACAGCACTTCCCAGTTTAATAAAAAGTGCTAATATAATATCTCATTTACTTCTTCAGTGTGGGTGAAGGTTACAAGATACACCTGTGACATGGGATGCCCAGATATTTGGTTAAGTGTTATTTGGGATATGTCTGTGAGGCTATGTCTAAATGAGAGTAGCATTTAATTTAGCTGACTAAATAATGAAGAATGCCCTATCCAACGTGGGTGGACCTCTTCCAATTAGTTGGAGGCCAGAATCAACAGAGAAGACTGAATAAGAGAGAACTATACCTCTCTGCCTGTGGTCAAGTGGGACATCAGGCTTTTGCCTTTAGACTCAGGTTCAGACTGAAACTTATACCATCAGCTCTCCTGGGTCTTGGTCTTTAGGATTCAGACTGGAACTACACCATCACCTCTCCTGGGCCTCCCACTTGCCAACCGAAGACCGTGGGACTTAACCTCCAGAACTATGTGAATTAACTCCACATAAATAATAGATTAGTAAATGTATATACACTTACACATCTGGCCTATGGATTTCCTTTTTCTGGAGAACAATGATTAATCCAAGACTCCAGGTACAAAGTCAGTGAGGTGGCAGAGCCTGGTCTTAAACTTGGTTCCAAATGTGTGTGTGTGTATGTGTGTGTGTGTGTGTGTGTGTTTAAATCTTGGTATTACTCAATGCCATTTTCTATAAAATGAAAGGACAAACTGTAAATGACTCAGCGCAGCCACTCGTAATTGCTGGGAAGAAGGAAAATGCCTCTGAAGGTATGTCATTTTGAGGGTAGTGTGTTTAGAAAAAAAATTACAAATGAAATCCCAAGCCCATCCCAGAGCCCATCTGCAATTCTTTGCCAGTCACTGGAGTTCAAAGAGGGAGACTTAGGGAAGGTCTTGAGGAGAATTACTTAATTTAGAGCATTGGGAACCCACCAATTATTTGCTTAAAAATAGAATTTGCTGAAACAACTCCAGCTTCTTATTCTTCTCACTGCATAATAAAGTAATTAGTAATTTGTGTCACTCTGGTAATTTTTCTCCTTCCAATAATCACCAGCAGTGACACTGTTTCCACGCTGGGCTTCCGATACATGCATGCACGTGTGTGCACTCACACCTACGTTCATACCTGATCCCTGGAAGAAAGTGGAGGCATAGCTTTTGTTGTTTGTTGTGGCTGTTTCAATGAAGAGTTCTGTGACCCCCATTATTTCTCCATTGCCGTATGTAGAAGGCAATCTGTGTGGGATTGTCATAAGAAGCAGAAATAAGGGCAGAGGACTGTCAAAATAGCCCCAAATATCAAAGAAAAGCTCTTATGAGAATAGTGGCCACCTATATATTGTCAACTACAAATCAAGACCTTTTTTCCTGACAAAAGGATTTGTTCTGAGGTGTGGATGTATTAGTGCTCGATATGATGGGTCTCGCAGAGGTATAAAAAGTAAATCACATTGATTTATACATTTGTTAGACTCAAAAAGATGAAACTATAAAAATGTCTAAGAAAATTCAGAGTGCAAATATAAAGGAAACGTACTTATATCTTAATACCTACTATGTGCTAGATTTATAAACGACTCCTATATACCAAGAAAATACTCAACTATTTGAAACAAACAAGTGATATTGGAAATTGAATTCCTAAGCTTATCAAATTTTATCCAAATTTATTGGATAAGGCAATTTATAAGAAGCTTCAGGTGACTCTGGGATTGTAGAGAGGAAATTCAAAAGACTGATCCACCATAAAGAAATGATCAATATTTGGGGGAAACGGATAGGTTTAACTGATTTAAACAATGTGCAAAGTATACATGCATCAAAATAGAACATAGTATTGCATGTGGGCAATATTTTTATGCTTATATATATATCAGTTAAAAAGATTTTAATTGAAAAAAAATTGGTTTATTTCACTGTTCATAATTGAATAATAACCTATTGCTGTCAAATTATTATGCTATAATAGGTATTATCACTGCTGGCATTTATCGAATATTTGCCACATGACAGGTGTTGTGCGCAAAGAAGGTCACTTTCATTATATCCTTTAATTCTCACATCAACTCTATAAGTTAGGTGTTGAGATTATTTCCACTTTATAGGTAAGGAATATGGAAGAGACTTCCACTTACCCACTATCCACCCTTTTCTTTTCAAAGTAATAAATCAGATTTTATTCAGGGTGGTAACACGGCATGCAGAAGTTCTTTGTTTCCCCTTGAAGTCAGGCGAGGCTGGGCGCTAAATTCTGCCCCAATGACATAAAAGCAGAATCTTCATGTGGACCAACTGAGTTCACCCAGGACCCTGATTTGACTGGACGTGTGCCCCTTCTTGTCATTGCCCTTGCTTTGTGCTTCCTGAAGATGTGACAGAGACGTGGCATTTCTAGTAGCTGACTTGGCAATTGTGATTCGTTCTCCAGCTAGGAACAAGAGAAACTGCCAGTCCAGGAAAACTCAGTGGGCCAAGTTCTGTGGCAAGAGGGAGGTCTGGTGAGCTGGGCATGGATTTCTGGCTGGTTTTCTCCTAAGCGGGTCTGTCAACTCCAGATGATGTGGCTGGGGAACTAAGATGTTGAGTAGAACCCTCAGCACCCTGAGGGATGGGCCACAAATGACCACCTGACTGGATTAAGGATGAACCAGATATTGTAGATGGGGTCTGGTGGGATCTTCCTTTTGTTGGTACTTGGGATTGAACCCAGGGGTGCTTAACACTGAGCAACATCCCCAGCCCTTTTTATATTTTATTCACTGAGATGCTTAGGGCCTTAGAGTTGCTGAGGCTGGCTTTGAACTTGCAACCCTCCTGCCTTGGCCTCTTAAACTGCTGGGATTACAGGTGTGCACCATTGTGCCCAGTTCCGATCTTTTTCTTATTAGCATTATGCTGGTATTTCCATTCATCTGAAATCTATGTTTATATATCAATTGATCCGAACAGTTCAAAAGGGAGAATTTGAACAATTCAAACAAGAGGAAGAATAGTGATAATGGTCTTCAAAATGTAGCAGTATCTATGTAAATAGTTTTACTTTGCTTATTTAAAAACATACCTCTATGGATACTATAGATTGTTAATAATACATATCACAAAATTTATGCAAGGAAATACTTCAGAATATTCATGGTGCTAATTCTCTGCATGTTTAGATTATGTATGCACTGATTTATACTCTGTAGTATACTGCGTGAGCATGGGTTACTTTTGTAATCAACGAAGAAATCATTAAGATTTTTTAGAAAAACGAAGTACTATATTCTGAGATAGCTGGCCGATTAAGCTCTGTTTCTAGCATTTTTGTTGTTGTTGTTTCTTTCTGGAGAAGGACAGAAATCAATTTTTCAAAATAAAATCCTAGGATTATCAGAGAATGTATGTAAGTCTGGTCTTTTAGTAGTTCTGGGA
The DNA here is from genome assembly GCF_001458135.2 of Marmota marmota marmota. Classification (NCBI taxonomy): domain Eukaryota; kingdom Metazoa; phylum Chordata; class Mammalia; order Rodentia; family Sciuridae; genus Marmota; species Marmota marmota. Next base: position 18,455,370 of record NW_026000164.1, on the reverse strand, counting down.
AATGGAAATCATTTCTCCTCTCCCCTGGTGGAGCATATCTGTGTTGACTGGTTATGTAGTCAGGGTCTGGTCAGGAGGACAGAAACTAAATTCACAGAGAGAATTTAACATAAGGATTTACTTAGATGTTGGAGAACTGAAAAAGCAGAAGAGAACATTGAGGGGGCACAGAGATGAGAATTGCAAACAACAGCTGCCATCTCAGGGCTGGGGGGAGAAGGGAAGGATCTGAAAGCTTGGGCCCTGCACGCAGAATGACAGGAGCCGGATGATAGAGTAAAATATAAAATAATTAGGAAGTCATGAGTTTTGGGTAATCATTACATTTTTTTTTTCTTTTTATGGTGCTGGGGATGAAGCCCATGGCCATAAAAAGAAAAAGAGCCCAGGGCCTCTCACATCAAGCACACATTTTACCACTGAACTACATCCCCCAGCCCCTTTGTTAGTCTTTTAAATATATTTTTATTTTTGAGATAATCACAGACTTAGAAGGAGTTTCAAAACGAGTGCCCCTGTACCCTTCATCCAGCTTGTCCCCGTGAGGACATCTGTATATTATCAAAACCAGGAAATGGTTGAATGAGCCGGTTAATTTGATTACAGACTGGGATTTTTACCTTTGTGCGTGTACTCTTTGGTTATGTCATAATTCCATGACAGTTTATGATGTATATGACAAATGTACAATATTTGCTATGGTTTAGATGTGAAGTTGTCCCCCCAGATCTCATGTGTGAGACAATACAAGAAGGTTTGGAGGTGAAATGATAGGTTTAAGTTTCTTGTGATCCAATCAGTGCATTAATCCACTTGAATGGATTAACTGTGGTAAGGGTAGGCAGGTAGGGCGTGACGGGAGAAGGTGGGTCCCGGGGACCTAGCATTGGGGTTTGCATTTCATCCCTGGTAAGTGACGCTCTCTCTGTTCCTTGTTGCCAAGGTCCAAGCTGCTTTTCTTCACACACTCTTCTGCCATGAGGTTTGGCCTCAGATGCAGAGGCCACTGCTCCCGCCCAGAGCAATGGAGTAGGCCGTCTCAATGGAGTAGGACTCAGATCTCTGAAACCGTGAAGGCCAAATAAACTCTTCCTCTGCTCAGATTGTTCTTGTCAGGTCTTTTGGTCACAGTGGAGAAAAAGTTGACTAGAACGTGTATGTGTATAAAACCTCTGCCGTCACAACAGAGGTCCTCTCTCCTCCTTCGGCCTCACCTGTCTGGTCACCCAGCCTCTCTTCAGTGTCCCTTATCCTCTGGGTTAACAGGGACTCAGCTGGCAAAGCAGAAATATGGTTTACAAGTCCTAAGAGAAGCCAAAAAGAACAGGTGCAGAGCGGAGAGACAGCAGCTTACTATCACTGGTCCGTAGACTCCATTCTTGAGGTCTTTGAGTCTCATATGCAGTTCAGGTTTCCTTTGGGCCATGAAGCTATTTAGCCAAGGAAATATATTTCTGGCTACTTATAGTTTATAACTTATTTTGAGAGGCTTATCACTCGTACCTTATTTGACAGTCTTATCTTTTTTTTTTTTTAATGCATAATGTTAAAAAAAAAAGTACTGTATTTTGTTTGGGCTCTATTCCCTTGAGTGGATTGACTATATTCTCTCAAGAAGGTTTCTTGATTTGGTAATAAATAAGTATGAGAAAGTAGGCTTTGGCATATGAAAAATTTAATTTACAAAAAACAACTTTTCAGGAACACGTATGTTCTTTAAAGACAGTAAGTTTCCCTTGTGATAATCTGCAAATCCACCTTCCCCTTCAAAGGAAAAGCAAGTTCTTAAATAGGCTTCGGGAGCCAGGAAAGGATTAATTCACTCAATCATAGGCTGGCTTCCTGTGTGGGTTAATTCTCTTCTTGCTAAGTAGCTCAAGATGAGTGAAATTGCTCTTCCCAGCTCCCAGAACCAGCCTAGTATCTTTCCTGCAACCTCTGTGCATAGTGTGTCCCCCAGCACATTCCCCGTAATGATCCAAACTGCTTCTGCGGCATCTGTGCTTATGACATTTGGACTCACCAGCAAGAAGAATTCCAACCTGGCTGAGGTTTTGCTGTTTGCTACTCGAGAGATGGGGCTTCTGCATTCACACTGACCATTTTCCATTGCTGTCTTCAGAAATTTCTTTCTACTCTGTCTCTCAGAAACAAATGAAAGTGGCGCACCCTCAACATTATAAATGCAATACACACTTTTGTGAAAAATTTCAGAAATAAAGAAAATATAATTTGAGGGCATGTGGCTTAAGCTAACTGGAAAAGGGAATTGAATGTATGTATTTATTTAAAAGATGATGCATTGCTAATTTTTTTCCATGGTGGGGGAGTGAGCAAATTTTGGTTTCAAAGACCCTTTTTCTCTGTGTCAGGGCCCCTGGGAGAACCTGGAACTGCCTCAAGGGAACTGGGTGCAGGTTTTCCAGAGTCCTGCAAACGAATGTTCCTTCTCCTTCCTCCTGTTCTGTCAGTGTCCTGGACTTTGCCAGTTTAGTTTTGAACTGTAGCCTATTCAGAGAAGAATGTTCCAGGTAACCATCAAGCCATGGCGAGATGACGTAGAGGAAGAAGGGTGCCTTGCTAGCATGGTCAAGAGTAAGAGCCTATCAGGGATAGCTGGTGATAGGAAAATCACCACACTGGGTAGCAAACACCATATATTTGGGAAATAAATACAGAGTAGTGAGAACTTCTTGGATGAAGAGGCTGAGAGTGTGGGTTCTAGTCCCCCCTTTCCCTCGCTGTGGCCCTGGACCAGAGAGCCTGGACCACAGTCAAGTGGGGGCCCTGACTTCCTTTCCTCCTCACCCCTCCCCTTTCCTGTCTGAATAGCAGACACATTAACATTTCAATCCCTTATCTCGAGCCAGGACCTGCCATTCATATGCAGATCTTTTTTTCTGTCAAAACTGGATTGAGATGTCCCTTTAGTGGAAGCTGGCTGGTTCTGTCATAATTTCAGTGAGGGGAGGAGATGATAATTAATATGAATTTATTGACCTGGATGTTGCTCTTTCTCAATCAGAAATTCAGAGATGATAGAATAGCAGTGAAAGCAAGGCCTTAAGGTTCAGTCCTGCATTCCCGTTTCAGACCTGTCAGTGATTTGCTTACTTCCCCATGCATCCCTTCCGTCCAGGGTAAAATAGGAGTAAAAATACTCTCTCTCTTCCCACCCCCTGAAGTGTTTTTGTTGCAAAAGAATAAAAGTCCTTGTAGGCCTGGTGCCTAATACAGAGCCCCCACACCACAGAGTTCACTCAGAAAATGGTAAGAAATATTTAGGACGTGATTCCAGGGCAGGAATGGATGTTGGTAACCATTCATGCCCTGGGATAGGAGTGAGCAACCAGGGCCAGGGGACAGGCTCAGCTCCTTATAAAAAAAACCCAGAGTTACGGTTTACAGCTGGCAATCTTCTTTTAGATCTTTACTCAAATACCACTTTCTCATGAAGTATCCCATGGCTCCTTTAAAAATTTTAACACTGTAAGTTTCTAGTTCCCTTACTGTGATGGTTAATTTTAGATGACAACTTGACTGGATTGAGGGTTAACTGGGGAACTGGTTAAAGAATATTTCTGGTTCGTCTGGAGTGGTTGAAGTGTTAGCTGATGGACTGAGTGGGAAAGATTTGATCTCAAGGTGGGTGGGCATTTTTCCATCAGCTGGGGGTCCAGACAAAGTGGAAAGGAGTTGATACACTCCTCTTCTACTTTCAGACATCAGAACTTTAGGCTCTCTTTGGACTCCCAGTCTTTGGACTCCCAGACTTACACCAGCAGCTCCCTAGGTTATTAGGCCTTGGACATTGGCCTGAGAGTTACATTATCAGCTTCCCTAGTTCTAGGTCTTTGGATTTTGAGTGACAGCATCCTAAGCCTCCAGTTTGCAGGTGGCTTGTTGTGGGACTTCTTAGTCTCCATATTTACATCAGCCTGTTCCCCTAGCAATTCCCTGTTTTAGTTAGGGTTTTCATTGCTGTGACCAAAAGACCTGACAAGAACAACATAAAAGAGAAAAAGTTTATTTAGTGCTCATGGTTCCAAGGTCCCAGCCCATAGACAGCCCACTCCATTGCTCTGGGCCCAAGGTGAGGTATAACATCCTGGTGGAAGGGTGTAGCAAAGAAAAGCAGTTCAGGACTTGGCCACTAGAGAGCTCTCTGCTCACCAGGGACAAAATATAAACCCCAAAGTCATACCCTCATTGACCTACTTCCTCCAGTCATACACTGTCTGCCTACAGTGACCAGCCAGTTAAAACATATCAGTGAACGAATCAACTGATTAGGTCACGTCTCATAATCTAATCATTACACTTCTGAAAATTCTTGCATTGTCTCACCATGATCTTTTGGGGACACCTTTATCAAAATCATAATAGTCCCTTCTCACACATCTCATATATCTGCATATTCAATTGGTTCTCTCTGGAAAATCCTGAATAATATACTCATCTCGTTAATTTTTACTCTTTATCCCTAATCACTGATGCAATACATATTTTACTTTGTCCATCTCCTACCCTCTAGAATTTAAGTTCCACAAAGGCAGCAATTTTTTTTTGACCTCTTTTGTTCATTGCTACATTTCCAGTACTGAGAACAGAGCCTGACACAAAAGTGTTCAGTAAATGTTTAATGAATGAACGAATACCCCACGGTGTCTCTTCCCGTTCACCTTCTCCTATAGTAGCTTTTCATCTTTATGGGGCTATGGACAGCCGCTTATTCTCTTCCAACCAAGCATCCCTTTTTTCTTGCTCCTTTATCTGGTTTTGATTCCAGGTTCATGCTGTCAAAAGCTTTCTTATCAATGGCCTAAATTCCCTTGACCTTCTGTCTTTTCATTATCCCAATTTAATAAAGAAAACCCTGCATGAATTCTTGTTCCTTTTTTATGCATTTGTGACCAAATTCTGTTGGAGACAGTTATGCCACAGGTTGGGCTGACATCACCACAAATTCGTCATCGCTGTTGAAAAAGGAGATTTGAATTTTCTCTGAAATTCTCCACAGTATCTTGTGCTCCCTCTCTGGGATTGCCATTTCAAGCCCTTTGTATTTCCTTTCAATTATGTCCTGTCCCACCCTAGCATTTGGTCCTGTGCTGTTTAGCAGGGCAGCTCCATCCACATGGATCTATTTACTTCTATACTCATTACAATAAGAGAAAATGTTAAAATTCAGTTCTTCCTCCCATTAGCCACACTTCATGTAGGTGCCAGTGGTGGCTACCATATTGGACAGTGCAGAAATGGAATGTTTCCCTCATGGCAGAAAGTTCCATTGGAGGGTCAGGAATCATCATTCACAGGGAAAATTGGAGCTAACAAAAAGGAACTTGTTCAACTTCTTATCACATGGTACTCATTTCTATCTCCTACCACAGAAGAGATGGCGTTTTTCCTCTGAACCAATGTTCACTGAACCAAGCAGCCCACTTGGCTCTGTAAACTTGCTTCTCATTTTCTACTCATTTCTAGAAATTGTGACTATGCAATATTTTTTCTCCTTCTGATCCATTTAACAAGTTTTGTTTCATTTAGGTCATTTGTTAAAGCATTAAAATATTATCAAGTGTTTCCAGTTGAAACCAATAAATAATACAACAGAAAACCAAAATACCCAGAAGCAACCTTGGCCCCTCATATTCCCACAGCTACCATCCTAGAATGCCCCCCCCCTCTCCTTTTCTACCAACATCTTATAAAGAATTTGTCTGCATTCCTTGCTTCAGTATCTCCCTTTTTCATGCCAATCTGTCTTCCATCCTCTTAACTCCAATAAATGGCTTTCTTCAAGGTGCCCAATAGTCTAGTAGACATTTTTCAGTTTTTATCTTACTTGACCTCCTTGTAGCTATTGTTACTAATTATTGCTGCTTCCATATGGAACGTTCTCTTCCCCTGGTGTAGGGGATACTGCACATAGTGTTTGCCTCTCCACGTGCGTCTCCATCTGTATGAGTAGCATACACATTGTGTTTTTAAGCACTGTGATCTATCACAAAGACACATTTTTACCTGGAGACCCAATTCATTCATACATAGTTAAAAAAAAAAAAAGTAAACAATACTTACTCTTACCAATCTTGTCTACTCTATTTTATTTTATTTTTTGGAAAGACCCGGCGGAGCCTGTTTAATTGATTTCATGACTCAGCCATGCATTGCCCCACAAACTTAAAAAATCCACCGATATATATACATCCATGATCCCCTAAGTTATATCTTCTTCTCAGACCTCCCTTGCGAGGTCTTGACCCATGTGCACTATACCACTTAAAAAAAATAAATAAATCCTACTATATTTTTACTTGGATTTCTCAAAATCACCTCAAACTCAACATGCCTAAGACCAAACTCATAATCTCCCCTGGGAGGCCATAGCCTGGCTCACATCCATTTTCTATTTATTTTATTTTAAATTTTCCCCATTTCAATGAGTGGCACCACAATTTATTCAGTTTCCTGAATCAGAAAAATAAAAGTTATCCTTGAGAATTTCTTCTCCTTCACTATTTCTATTTAATCCATCACAAAGTTGATTTCTAAATACCTTTCCAATCTATTTCTTTTTATTTCTGCTATCACCCCTTCAATCCAAGTTCCTGTCATTTCTCCTTAGATCCCCGTAAAAGCCCTCTTATTAGCTCTTCTTTAGTCTTTCCAAACTGTTTTCTAGAAAAGCACATTGGATCATGAGACTCCCACCTCCTAACCCACTTCCTACTCACAACTCTTGAACACTTCCCCCACACCCCCGGGAACAAACCAAGTCCATTCTCAGGGTCTACAAGGGCTGAAATGGTGCTCCCAGTCCAGCCCCCCAGCCTCATCACGCACTACCCTCAACTTCATTCTCTGCCCAGTTGTCAACTTGACCTTGCAGGCATTTTGATCCATTCTGCTGAAGGGGCTTGGCAATTGTCCTTCCTTTTGTGTGAAAAGCCACCTTCTTCCCTTTGCCTGGTTGATCTCCACTAGTCCTTCAAGTGCCAGCTAAAGCATCTCTGCTTGGGGAAAGCCTACCCACCACCCCATCGGGCGCTAGCTTCTTACTTACATTGTGAAATAGACATTTCTTCGTAGTACTCATGTAACTCTGTGCTATACCTATGCTTGTGATCTTTTAAAGAATTAACATAGGCTTTCTTCATTACACTAAAAGCTCTCTGAGAGTACGGGCTATGTCAGATTTTGTTCACAATTATGTCTCCCGGACCTAGCTTAGTGGCAGACACGAAGAAAGTGGAAAACATATTTTCAAATGATCAACTGAATACAAATTGTAATCCATACTATGAAAGAAATGTCCAGAGTGTAGAAATAATAAAAAAAAGGTAGCTATAAGTGTGTCTAAGGAAGGCTCCCTAAAAAGGTACCATTTTACTGAGTTCTGAGAAATGAAAAGGAGCAGCCAAGGGAAGGTGGGAAATGTACCTGCAGGCAAAGAGATGAGTCTGAGCAAAGGCCCTCAAGTGGGAAGAGTTCTGCATCTCAAGGACTAAATGCTCAAGGGAAAGGAAGCTGGTCTGGCTGAGTACACTGGGTCAGGTCAGGGGAGACAGCAGCCTCCATGAGTCGGGAACATTAGTCTGAATCATTTAGAATTTATCATCCACGAGAAGACATTTGTGTTTTATTTGAGATGCAAAGGGAAATCATTAAAGGGCTATTAGAAAGTGGTGTCTTCGTGTCTGAATTCTGCAGACAGCTTAGACTGGAGGGGTGCAAGAGCTTGGCCATCCAGTGTGGAGGCCATTGGAGCTCTCCAGGTGGAAGAGCCAGATATTGGGGCTCAAAGTGTTTGGAAGGGGATGGAGGAGAAGTGGAGTCGAGGAATATTTTGGAGATAGAAACAACAGACCTTGGTAACAGATTGCTTTAGAGGCGGAGAGATTGGAATTAAATGGCCTAGTTTTCTTGCTTAAAGCAATTGTGCGGAGAGTGGTTCCATTTATGGAGATGGAGAAGACTGAGTATCAGCTTTAATTAACTGTGGAATGCCTGTGACATAGTGTGTGGGACACATGGAGGAGGGAGTTGTATATGAGAGTCCGGAATTGAGAGGGGAGGTGTGAACTGTAGCTCTAGAATGGGGGTCAAGTCTGAAGCATTGGGATTGTATATAATCACCTAAGGAGAGAGAATACAAAGAGTAGAGGACTTTCATCCTAGGAGATGCTAGCACTCAGAGGTCAGGTCAAGAAGAGAGATTTGCAAAGAAGATGGAGAAGTGACTGATGTGTAAGAAGGAAACACAAGGGAAGGCAGACTGTGTCAGCAAAGACATCATGACCTGGGCTGAATGAAGCTGAGAGACCAAGGGCCGAGCATGGACCTGGGGTCTGACCACTTAGTAGAGCAGTCTTGGCAAGAGGATATGAGGGTGGCCAACCAGCTTGAACTGGTCTGAGGAGTGCAAATAAACAATGAGGAGGTGGCCATGGTGCTAAAGCATCAAGGAAAGTGATGGAGGGTCATGACCGCTGATGGTCATAAATAAGGAAGTGACAAGTGGCTCTGGAAGAGAGGCAGATGGAACAAGCTGTCCCTGACTGGATGCCTAGAGGAAGATTCCAGGGTATGTTGTCAGAACAGAGAAGGAAGTGGCCACCAAGTCTGGCGCTGAGAGGCTGCCTGTGGTGTGATGAACCATGAGGTTTGGTGTGATGAACCCCTTATAAAAACCCTTTCGGATTAGAAGGTGGGAGGTTTGTGAAGCTAGAAGAACAAAACCAAGCCAGACGGGTCACCTGGGGCCAAGTTAGATGGGACTCTCTTGCATTTTCCGTAAATTGTTTGTTAGAGTGAAGGGCAACTTTGTTATACACAATTTTAAAGTAAAGATAGGTAGTAATTTATATGGCCAAGGTATACATGAAAAGATGCTCAACATCACTAATCATTAGGGCGGTCGATATAGGCGGCCAAACGGAACAGAATCGAGGCGTTGGCAAGGATGTGGGGAGCTACATGCAACGCTGGGGAGAAGTAAATGGTGCAGCTTCCCGGGAAACCAGCACGATGGCTCCTCAAAGAAATGAAAACAGCATTACTAGATGGTCCAGTGATTTCACTTCTGGATATATATCCCCCCAAAATTGAAAGCAGGGATTTGTATACATATGTTAACAGCAGCATCACTTACAATGGCCAAAAGGTGAAGAACCTCAAGCATCCACTAATGGATGAATGGATAAGCAGATTGTGTGTGTGTGTGTGTGTGTGTGTGTGTGACTAAACATCCTTACAAAGGAAGAAATTCTGATATATGCTGCAGCATGGGTCAACTTCAAGAGCATCATGCTTAGTGAAATAAGTCAGTCACCAAATAACAAATATTGTGTGACGCCATTCATATCGGGTACTTAATCAGATTCACGGAGACAGAAGTAGAAGGGCAGTTGCCAGGAGCTGGGAGAGAAGGAAAAGGGGAGTCAGGGTTTAACGTGGAATGGGGTTTCAGTGCAGGGCTGATGAGAAGAGGCCTGGAGATGGAGGTGGTGGCTCAAGGTGAAGGTATTTAATGACACTGAATTGTATATATATATTTTTTGTACTGGGGATTGAATCCAGGGGCACTCAACCACTGAGCCACATCTCCAGCCCTATTTTGTATTTTATTTAGAGACAGGGTCTCACTGAGTTGCTTATTGCCTTGCTAAGTTGCTGAGGCTGGCTTTGAACACGCGATCCTCCTGCCTCGACCTCCTAAACTGCTGGGATTACAGGTGGGGGCCACTGTGCCTGGCCTGAACTGTACATTTAAAAATGGTAAATTGGCTTTGAGGGAGAATGGGGAAGATAGGGAGGTAGAAGGGGAAAGGGTCAGGGATGGGTCCTGGCCATGGAGAGCAGGCTGGCTCTGTTGTAATGACCAGGAGTTGGGAAGGTAGATGTGGCAGGGGGCTCCTACTCTCTGCTCTGTGCGAGTTCACCCCAGGGAGGCAGAGCCTGCTAGGGAGGCCCTTAGAGTAACTGGCGCGAGGTGCTGGGATCTGAGATATGAATGGTGAAGGGGACAAGGACTGGTCAGATTTACGTGTGGTGCAAGTGCATGGGAAAAACTAAGGTTTGGTAACATCTATGGAACCATGCCATGGGCCAGTGGCAATCCTAAATGTGTCCTATGTGTTTAATTCTCACAGTGACTGTAAAGAAGAGAACCTTGAGAGGATCCAAGATGGTGGGCCAGAGGGAGGCAGCATTCTGTGTTGCCCCGTGACCCAGGTCTCAACTTGTGGGAATATTGCTTTGCTGAGAGTGATAGAGGACCCCTCCACAGCTGATCCCCGGCAGGAATCACAGCCTACGTGCTGTACAGGGCTCTGGGCCTCAGTGTTAGAAAAGGACTCCTGACTCCCCACGACTCGCCCATGCAGGTCTGGTGGGTGACTTAATGAGACCACCAGCTCGTGCAGAATTCCCAGACGCCACTCCCATGCAGGACACTCAGCCAATACCCACAAGCAAGAACTCCAGCCACCATTCCTGTGTGGACCCCCACCTACCAACGTGGGGCTCCTCTGGTCGTCTCCATCTAGGGACTTGGCAGTTATCACCATAGTCCACTACTCGCGGTAGTCGGCCTGCACCTGGGAACATCACAGGCTCTGAAGAAAGTGGACAGGGCAACACTGCACCACAGAGCTCATCTCTGAACACATCGCACCACGCCATCTCCCGGATCCCCCCACCTGACCTGACACCCCATTGCTGAAAGCAGCTGCCTCCATCTTGGGCCACCTCCATCACCATCTTTAGTTGGAGCAACTTCCAGTTTTGAACACCTAAGAGCCAGGTACCCATAGTTTTCAAATTCCCCCCAATCCTAGTAGCCACTAACTCAGCAGAGCAACTGCCCAATTCAGAACTTCACTAGGTGACAGGTGGGCAGGCACCAGAGTGCAACACACAAGACCCCTCCCTCCCCCCAGAGACAGGTTCCTGATTAGGAAGGAGAAGGGAGAAGGTGAGGGAGACAGCTTTAGAGACTAATGTAGTGGGCAGGAACTGTGAGGTCCACAGGGAAGACGAGGAGATAAGACCTGGAGCTCACATCACAGGAGCAGACCCCAAAGGAGATCCTTGAGGTGCAGTCTCCCAACAGGACCAGCGGGTGCCATAGCCCACTTGCAGGTGCCCTGAGCCCAAGACCAACCCTTACATCCTTGGAACCCCCACCATCCTGAGGGCAGAGATACCAACTAAGAACAGGTAACCCCACCTGTTGGATGAGAAGGGAAGCAGAAAACACACTGATCTCAACCAAAACTATCCTTGTTTCTTCCTTGGAGATGATTTTTCCCCTCTCTGTTCTCCCACCCTCACATCCTCAACATATGTGAAACCAAGCACTTTGCATGAATTAGGATATTGAGGACTGAGAAGACTGAATAGTATATTACAGTTGTGTGGTATATTCTTTTTTTCTTTTTGTTTCTCTTTTCTTTTTTATTTTCTCCAATTTTTACTATTTTAACTTTTGTTAATATATATGTGTATTTGTCTTATGTACTCAACTGTCTTTCCTCTTACTTGTCTACCCAAAATTACTTCTTCTCTACTCTTCTGTTACTGACCTTCTTCTTTAGATTTCTCTTTCACACTTCCTGAGATATAATAACTCTATATCCTCTCTCATACCTCCTCAGCATATCTTCCTACACCTCACCCCGGGTTCTTTGTCCACCAACAGAAACTGTAAACCCTTTTACAAACCTACTGAGTATATGGTAGATAATAATTGAATTCACCATTCCTGTACATTGTGACCAAACTATAAATGTCTTAGTAACAATTATTTGTCTATAGGTGGTATTTTGTTTATATTGTGATCTGTTAACATAGTTATTTCCCTCAAAGGTGAGGTATTGGAACCCTACAGGGGTACAATAAGCCTATAGGGTAAAAATGGTAACACCTCAGATCCAGTGTGCTAGACAGGAAGACACATGAGCAATATGAAAAGACAAGGGAAGAAAGTGCCCCAAACAAATCAAGATACCACATTATTAGAATCCATGGGTAACACAGGAGATGAAATTTCAAAGAAGGAGTTCAGGATGTACATAATTAAAATGTTCTGTGAATTAAAGGATGATATAAGAGAGCAAATACAGGAAGCAAAAGATTACTTCAATAGGGAGATAGAGGTTCTAAAGGAAAACTAAACAGAAATCTTTGAAATGAAAGAAACAATAAAGCAAATTAAAAGCTCAATTGAGAGCATCACCAAAAGATTAGACCACTTGGAAGACAGGACCTCAGACAATAAAAACAAAATATATAATCTTGAAAAGAACATAGACCACACAGTGAAAATGGTAAGAAAACATGAGCAGAACATTCAAGAAATATGGGATAGCATAAAAAGACCAAATTTAAGAGTTATTGGGATAGAGGAAGGCATAGAGTTACAAACCAAAGGAATGAACAATCTATTCAATGAAATAATATCAGAAAATTTTCCAAACATGAAGAATAAATTGGAAAACCATATTCAAGAAGCTTACAGGACACCAAATGTACAAAATCACAACAGATCCCCACCAAGGCACATTATAATGAAAATACCTAACATACAGAATAAAGAAAGAATATTAAAGCCACAAGAGAAAGGAATCAGATTACATATAGGGAGAAACCAATTAGGTTATGTGCAGATTTTTTAACCCAGACCCTGAAAGCTAGAAGATCCTGGCACAACATATGTCAAGCTCTGAAAGAAAATGGGTATCAACCAAAAATTTTGTATCCAGAAAAATTAAGCTTTAGATTTAGTAATGAAATAAAAACCTTCCACGATAAACAAAAGTTAAAAGAATTTACAGCTAGAAAACCTGCACTACAGAACATCCTTGGCAAAATATTCTATGAAAAGGAAACAAAAACAACAATGAAAATCAGCAGAGGGAGACATTACACTAAAGGAAAAGCTAATCAAAGGAGAAACCAAGTTAAGTTAAATACCAAAAATAAACAATAGTGGCTGGGAATACAAATCATGTCTCAATAATAACCCTGAATGTTAATGGACTAAACTCACCAGTTGAAAGATATAGGTTAGCTGATTTGATTAAAAAAAAAAAAAAGACCCAACAACATGCTGCCTCCAAGAGACTCATCTCATAGGAAAAGACATCCACAGACTGAGGGTGAAAGGTTGTGAAAAATCATACCACACACATGGACTGTGGAAGCAAGCAGGGGTTTCCATCCTTGTATCAAATAAAGTAGACTTTAAGCTAATCAAAAGGACAAAGAAGGACATTTCATACTGCTCAAGGGAACCAACAACACATAACAATTATAAATATATATGCTCCAAACAATGGAGTAACTATGTTCATCAAACAAACTCTTCTCAAGTTCAAGAGTCAAATTGACTACAACACAATAATTCTGGGTGACTTTAACACACCTCTTTCACCACTGGATAGATCTTCCAAATAAAAGCTCAATAAAGAAACTATATAACTCAATAATATGATCAATAACTTAGACTTAACTGACATATATAGAATATTTCATCCATCAATGAGTGAATACACTTTCTTCTCAGCAGCACATGGATCCTTCTCTAAACCAGACCATATATTATGCCACAAAGAAACTCTTAACAAATACAAAAAGATAGAGATACTACCCTGCATTCTATCAGATCACAATGGAATGAAATTAGAAATCAATGATAAAGTAAAAAAAAAAAAACAAACTACTCCAACACCCGGAGACTAAGTAATATACTACTGAATAAATAATGGGTTGCAAAAAAACATCAAGGAGGAGATTAAAAAATTCTTAGAGGTAAAAGAGAACACTGATACAACGTATCAAAATCTCTGTAACACTATGTAAAACAACCTGTCACCTTCAGTCTGTGCAAAGTTCATTGCATAGAGTTCATTCTTTAAAAGAATGAACTTTAAAATAAATAAATAAATAAACAAATAAATTACCTAACACTACATTTCAAAGCCCTAGAAAAAGAAGAATAAATCAACACCCAAAGTAGTAGAAGAGAGGAAATAATTAAAATCAGAGCTAAAAATCAATGAAATTGAAACAAAAGAAACAATTGAAAAAATTGACAAAACAAAAAGCTGGTTCTTCGAAAAAATAAATAAAATTGACAAACCCTTAGTCATACTAACAAAGAAGGAGAGAGAGAACTCAAATCACCAACATATGTGATAAAAAAGGAAATATCACAACAGACTATAGAAATACAGAAGATAACTAGAAATTATTTTGAAAACTTGTACTCTAATAAAATAGAGAATATTGAAGGCATCAACAAATTTCCAGAGGCATGTGAGTTGCCCAAATTGAATCAGGATGATATACACAATTTAAACAGATCAATTTCAAGCAAGGAAATAGAAGATGCCATCAGAAACTTACCAGCCAAGGTCAGGACCAGAGGCACACACAGCTACAAGACCTATAAAGAAAAACTAATACCTATACTCTACAAATAATTTCATGAAATAGAAAAAGAGGGAGCACTTCCAAACTCATTCTATGAGGCCAATATCACCCTAATTCCAAAACCAGGCAGACACATCAAAGAGAGAAAACTTCAGACCAATATCTCTAATGAACATAGATGTAAAAATTCTCAGTAAAATTCTGGCAAATTGAATAAAAAACATTAAAAAAAAGATAGTACATCATGATCAAGTGGGATTCATCCCAGGGATGCAAGCTTGGTTCAACATATGAAAATCAATAAATGTAATTCATCATATCAACAGACTTAAAGATAAGAATCACATGACCATCTCAATTGATGCAGAAAAAGCATTCGACAAAATACAGCACCCATACATGTTTAAAACACTAGAAAAACTTGGGTTAACAGGAAAATATCTCAATATCATAAAAGCTATCTATGCTAAGCCTCAGGCCAACATCATTCTAAATGGAGAAAAATTGAAAACATTTCCTATAAAAACTGGAGCAAAACAGGGATGCCTTCTTTCACCACTTCTATTTAACATAGTTCTTGAAACACTGTCCAGAGTAATTAGACAGATGAAAGAAATTAAAGGGATACAGATAGGAAAAGAAGAACTCAAATTAGCACTACTTGCCAATGATACGATTATATACCTAGAAGACCCCAAAAATTCCATCAGAAAACTTCTAGAACTAGTAAATGAATTCAGCGAAGTGACAGGATACAAAATCAACACCCATAAATTAGAGGCATTTCTGTGTATCAGTGACAAATCCTCTAAAAGGGAAACAAGGAAAACTACCCCATATACAATAGCATCAAAATAAATAAATAAATAAAATACTTGGGAATAAACCTAACAAAAGAGGTGAAAGACCTCTACAATGAAAACTACAGAATGCTAAAGAAAGAAATTAAAAAGACCTCAGAAGGTGGAAAGATCTCCCTTGTTCTTGGATAGGCAAAATTGTCAAAATGACCATACTACCAAAAGCACTATACAGATTTAATGCAATTCCAATCAAAATCTCAACAACATCACTCATAGAAATAGAAAAAGCATTCATGAAATTCATCTGGAAAAATAAAAGACCCAGAATA
The DNA here is from genome assembly GCF_001458135.2 of Marmota marmota marmota. Taxonomy (NCBI): domain Eukaryota; kingdom Metazoa; phylum Chordata; class Mammalia; order Rodentia; family Sciuridae; genus Marmota; species Marmota marmota. Next base: position 18,439,796 of record NW_026000164.1, on the reverse strand, counting down.
GCTAAAGCAATCCTTAGCAGGAAGAGTGAAGCAGGTGGCATCAGTATACCAGACCTTAACTATACTACAGAGCAATAGTAACAAAATCAGCATGGTATTGACACCAGAGTAGACTGGTAGACCAATGGTACAGAATAGAGGACAGAGACTAACCCACATAATTATAGTTATCTTACATCAGACAAAGAATCTACAAGAATCTATAAACTAATCAAAACCACTCTAAGATTTCATCTCCCTCCAGTCAGAAAGGCAGCTCTTAAGGACACAAACAATAAGTGTTGGCGAGGATGTGGGGAAAAAGGCACACTCCTACACTGCTGATGGGACTGCAGATTGGTGCAGCCAATATGGAAAGCAGTGTGGAGATTCCTTGGAAATCTGGGAATGGAGCCACCATTTGACCCAGCTATCCTACTCCTTAGTCTAACCCAATGGACTTAAAAACATCATTCTACAGGGACACAGCCACATCAATGTTCATAGTAGCACAATTCACAATCCACAATAGCTAAACTGTGGAACCAACCTAGATGCCCCTCAGTAGATGAATGGATAAAGAAAATATTACACACACACACACACACACACACACACACACACCACTGGAATATTACTCTCAGTAAAAGAGAATAAAATAAAATAATGGCATTTTCAGGTAAATGGATGGAGTTGGATCTAATGCTAAGCGAAGTTAGCCAATTCCTAAAAAACAAATGTCCAATGTTTTCTCTGATATAAGGAGGTGGATTCATAGTGGGATTGGGAGGGGGAGCTCAGGAGGATTCTCTAGATAGGGCAGAGGGGTGGGAGGGGATGGGAGGGAACACGGGGGTAATAAAGATGGTGCAATGAGATGGACATCATTACCCTAAGTACATGTATGAAGACACAAATGGTGTGAATATACTTTATATACAACCAGAGATATGAAAACTTGTGCTCTATATGTGTAATATGCATTGCAATACACTCTGCTGTCATGTATAACAAATTAGAATAAAAAATAAATAACTAAAAAAAGAGGGGAACCTCACTGGCAATTCACAGAAACAGAGGCTTCCGATGTGCGGTTGGTACCCAGAGCCTCTAGGTGTGGGAACAGGGCGGACGTCCTTGAAACCAGGTGGTTTCTCTCTGGATGCTGTGATCTTGGCTTCTGGGTTACTCTGGGGAATTCCTGACGGGTCAGTGCAGAGTGGGGCTGAGATGAGGGGCCAAACGAGACAAGAGGAGGAGGGAGAGGAGGAGTGTAGGCAGATAGCTCAGGGTCTGTCCCTTCCTGATGGGGGTCTGCGTCCTGCTGAAACCTGAAGTACGGTGAGATCAGGGACACATTCAGCCCTGTTGGGTCCCCAGGAATCCAGAGTGGAGGAGAAGGGCATTCCCTCTTCCTCTGGTGATCCTGTCACCACGATGGCTCTGGGGCTGGTGTTCTGGAGGAGTGATTCTTTGATGTGTGTCTATTTTCAGCAGCTCTCGCCTGTGGGCATTTGACAGAGTTCTGAGCTTCTGAATGAAACCCAGCCGGTGAAATTTGAATTGTTATTGCTTTTACGACTTCACAAATCAGAACAGGAAATTTCCACCAGGTCACATGGCTGGGGTATGGGATTGAGGATGGGGGCGTCTAAAACCACAAGGTCAAATCCACATACTGGTGTGCTGGGGAAAATGGTCTGAAATCTTTTTTCAGCTATAACTTTATCCTGTGGCATCAGAGCAGCAATTAAGAGAGAGGAGAGAAATGACATTCAGGATAAGTGTCCTCAGAAATAGCTAAAAACACGGGTGAGAGGGTGTTGCCAGCCTGTCCACCCTCAGGACAGAAACTGCAAAGTGGCCATGACTGTCCCGGGAAAATGAGACGACTCTCAGCTCTTAGCACTTTGTTGCCTTGTGCTCAAAAGCACCGAGACCCTGCAGGAAAAGGCATACACCAGCCACCCATGGGGACCATCACCTGTCCAAGCATTGCAAAGTCTGTTCATGTCCTGTATCATATGTCCTTCCCACCAACTCCTAACGTGAACAGAACAGACATTTCTGATCCCCAGTGTTTAAGTGAAAAAAAAAACAACTGGGCTCAGCAAACATGCTCAACATCATTCACCACGAGGGAAATGTAAATCAAAACCACATGCGATACCTTGCACCTCCTATAAAACAACAAAACCCAGAAAATAAAAAGTATTGACAATAATGTGGAGAAATTGGATCCTCTTGCATTGTGGTGGGTAGCTAAAGTGCTGAAGCGGATATGAAAAAAATCCGTCTGGCTGTTCCTCAAAAGATTCAACGTGAAGCTAACATATGACCAGCAATTCCACTGCGAGGTAGGGATCTAAGAATGGAAAGCAGGGAGTCGAGGAGATATTTGTGTAACAATGTTCACAGCATCGAAATTCACAATTGCCGAGCGCTATTTACATCTCGATTGTCCACTGATAAATAGATAGGCAAAATATTCTTCACTTACAATGGAATTTTATTCAGCCGTAAAATAAAAATTGGACATATGCTACAACATGGATAGATTTTGAAAATGTTCAGTGGAATAGGGCAGACACGAAAGGACAAATACTATATGATTTCATTTTTATGAGGTGCCTAGAATAGGAGAATTCAAAGAGAAAATAGAATGGTGGTTATCGGGGACTGGGGAATTCTTGTTTAATGGGGATGGGGTTTTCATTGGAAATAATGAAAGGGTCTAAGGATAGGGATGGTTATACAACATTGCGAGTGTGTATAAAGCCACTGAGTTCTGCATATTTTATCACAATAAAAAATAAATCCAGAAAGGTCCCCTGGGATGCCAAGAGAAGCATGAACTGGGGTGCATGGAATAGTGATGTGGAGGCTGGCTTCAGGCTGGGGTGGCTCCAGCTGTCCACACCCTGCACCAGGACTCATCAGGTATGAGGGTACTCGCCCAGGCAGCCAGACAGTGTGGCCACAAGGAGTGGGGATCCTAGTAATGAGTTCCTTTGGTGGCCTCCATTGTCAACCACCTCTCCAGATGGATCCAGGTGGCATGATCTCACACAGAAATCAGTGTCATGATGAGATTCCAATTTAAAAGGTAATTCTACACACCAGCCCAGAGGTATGATTTAAAAATGACTCCACTTACTTTAAACTCTTCAGAATTCTTCTTTTAAGAGAAAGCAAAAGGGCTGGGGTTGTGCTCATTGGCAGAGCGCTTACCTCGTATATGTGAGGCACTGGGTTTGAGTCTCAGCACCACATAGAAATAAATAAACAAAATAAAGATATTATGTCCATGTATAACTAAAAAATATTTTTAAAAAGAGAGAAAGCAAGAACACTGATGAGCAATAGAATAAGATAAAGCATCAAGTTCCATACCCCCCATCCCATTTAAAAAGTTGTTTTCATAATTATTCTTCCTTTATAACCCATTATCAGAAATACAGAGCACAAGTCATTTTAAAGGTTAACAGTTTCCGTATGATGTCAAATTTATATACAGCTAGAAAGTCTGGAAGTTTGGAAAATTAATCTGAGACAGAAAGCCTCCTAATTAAAACAATTGGAAGGACTAATTTGTAATTAGAAGATTTGTTTCCTGAAGCCTGGAGAGGACCCTGACTGTGTTGGAGTTGGTGGCTTGGGACGCAACTTGGTGTAGTCACCCACTGAGTCAGGAGTGCAGTATGGAGGTCCCTAGGGGCCCTGTCTCAGATCAACTGTGACCTCACATCCAGCCGCCCTTTCACCTCTTCTCTCCCTCGGAACTCCTTCTGGTATCTCCACCCCTTCACCGTCCCCTCCAATAGTGTTTGGTGTCCTCATGCTGTCACAGGGACCGGCCACTGGGTCAGGACACCAAGTCCTCTGTTCCCTGGTGGTGCCTCAGTTTTCAAATTATCCTACCCAGATCTCCACTTCATCTCATTTAATGGAAAAACCCAATGGATAGGAGCCAACCTCAGCTGGATGCTTTAAGAGAAGTATCCAAGGAAACTAATTCCTACTTGAGCGGGAAGCACTGTTGGCACAAAGTCCTGGGAAGGTTTTGCATTTGAAAAGGGTAACTGGTGGGTGGACACTATGGAGGAATTTCTCTCTCTCTCTCTCTCTCTCTCTCTCTCTCTCTCTGCATTGACTCAACAAACATTTCAAATGTTTTTTACCTGTGCCAGAAACTGGGCTGGGTGCTGGGGTTCTAAATATTACTCCTTTAATGCAGATCCCTGTCAGTGTGGGAGACAGATAAGTAGACAGTGGTAATGCATTTGGATTAAGGCTATAATAATGGCATAACTGCAAACATTGATCTAGACTTTGATTATGTGAGCTATTTAATGTCCTGTTTGCAGTGCCACTTAGACTCAGGATTTTCAATGACTCCACCAGCCCTCCTGCACTAGAACACAACTTACAAGAGACCAGAGACCAGATGTGTTCCCTGGCGTGGACCTCAAGGGCCCAGAACAGAGTCAGGCACACAGTAAGAACCAATAGCATGAGCGAATAAACGTGTGAACGGAGCAGCCCAGGGCCCTTACGTGTGAGCAAGGGTGTGAGCAAGGAGGGGCGCTAGAATCATTATCACCCATGGAGGCACAAGGTCCTTGCAATAATCCCACCTCTCCTCTGGCAGCAATGTTTTGCTCTCTACTTGATCATTCCATCAACACTAACTTCTACCTGGCTTATGTTCCATTTCTTTGCTTCTTTATCCAGCAAATGTCCTCAAAGTGTTGTTCAGGCTATCCCCCTCATTCTCTCTAGATCTATGGCGCTCGGTTCTCTCAACTCATTCTGACTCCAAACCTGTTCCTGTCTGTCATCCGTGATCTGCATATTGCTAAGTGTCAGGAGCACACTCAGCCCTCAGGTTACTTTTGCAGCAGAAGCCATCCCTCCTCCATCCAGCTCCCCAGCCAGCAGGTGGATATCCCTGGTTCTCTTCTTTTCCTCTTTCCATAGGCGCTCACTCGGGGATCTACATACCACGAAGACGTCCACCGCTCCCATGTTGAACCTCTAGCTGGGTCTCACTCAGCACCAACACTGGCCACTGGCAGGTCTGTAGACCCTTCTAACCTGGTACAGCTGAAATGGAACTTCCCCCTTGTTCTGCTTTTCACTTGCTCACACCCAAGTCTTGGCATCCTCCTCAACCTCTGTTTTTCTTACATCCCACATGGAATCCATCAGGGCATCCTGTTGGCTCTAAATCCAAAACATATCCAGGATCAGAACATTTCTTATCCCCTACACTGGTTGCTACCACCCTAGTCCAAGCCACTGTCCTTATTGTCAACAACACCAATAGCCCCCTAAGATAACAGTCTGTTCTCAACAGAGCAGCCCAAGCTGTCCTTTAAAACACAAGTCAAATGACGTGACGCCTCCAATCAGACTCTTGTGATAGCTTCTCTTTCCACTAAGCCAGTTGAAACCAGAGGGCCTAAAAGATTTCACATGAGCTGCGTCCCTCCTGGCTTGCCCCACTGTGTCCTCCTTCTATTCACTACCTGTTCCATTCAGCTGTCCCTGTCTCCTTGCTGTTCCAGCTCCTGACCTAGGGCCTGGCTCCACACTTTTTCTATAAAGGGCCACATAGTAAATATTTCTGGCTTTGCAGCCATACAATCTCTACAATAACTACTCAACTTTGCCACTGCAGGGAGAAAGCAGCTGTAGATAATATGTAAATGAATTAATGTGGCTGTGTTCTAATATAGCTTTATTGACAGACATTGATTAATAATAATTCTGACCCCGCCCTCCCATGGAAGAGTCTTAGCTGGTGGGTTATTGTATTTGTCAGCTTTCTATTATCATAACAAAATACCTGAGATGATCAACTTATAAAGAAAGAAAGTTTATTTTAGCTCACAGTTTTGGAGGTTCTTGTCCATGATTGGTTGGCCCTATTGCTTTGGGGCCTGTCTAGAGACCTGTCTAGAATAATGATCTTATTCTTATTGTTCATCACACTCTAGTGAGTGTGAGGTGAAACAAAATCTCTAACTTTGTGGTTAGGAAGTAAAAGAAAGAGGAAAGAGCCAGGGTTCTGGTGTCCTTTTCAGGCATGTCCCTAGTGAGCTAAGGACCTCCCACCAGGCCCCACCTTTGAAAGTCTCTACCACCTCCCAACAGCAGGACCCTGGGAATCAAGCCTTTGACACATGGACCCTTGGGGGCCATTCATCATTGAAACCGTATCAGTCACCTAAAAATGTGTAGCAGGTAAGATCTGGGCCACAGTATACTGGGGCTGCTCTCACTGCTCCGTGCAGGGAGTGTTCTTCCTACAGAAACTGGCCCACCCACTCTGTTACCTCTTTCCGTGTATGGTTGCATCTCACCTCTTGACGGCAGCCTGTCCTGACCTCCCTGAGAAGCCCAGCTCTGTCCTCTCCCTCCTCTTCCTCTGCATTCTCCATCCTCGGTCCCCTTTCCCCTGTTCTGTGTTTTCCTTTCTGCGCATGTTCATCCACCTTCAAGATGCTCTAGAATGTATTCACTGTTGGGTTACTGTGTATTGATGTCCCGTCTCCTACCTGCCCTAGAATGTAAGCCCAACAGTAGGGTGGTCATCTGTTTGGTTCCTTGTACTTCATGAACAGAGATCAGGGCCTAGTACCTAATGGGGACTTGGGGCCCATTGGTTGCTTATTTATCGTGAGTGGCTCTTTATTAGTGGGTGATTTCAGATGGAGGCCATGTTTGCCTGTTTGCCTCTCTGAACCCTCACAGCCTCAGGCGCAATACAGGAAAACAAGGATGCTACCCACCTGCCCAGGGGCACCAGGGAAGGCTCTGAGGAGGAGATGACATCTGAGCTGAGCCCAGGAGTATGTGGAGACGTCCTGGGATGGAGAAGGGGTGGGGCAGTCCAGCCAGAAGGAGCTGAGTGTCAACTTTGGTTTGGGGGAGGGGAGGCATGGTGACTGGTACAGGTTGGTGTGGCTGGAAGGGACTGATGGGGCAGAGCTGGAAGAGCTGGCAGTCATGGGGATGGCACTGGTATGAACAACTATGGGTGGTAGCCATAGATGCCCATGGACACAGGTGGCCTTCTGTACTGTGAGGCCAGACTTGCTCCTGTCATTGCTGTACCCAGAGCTTGTCAGCAGTCCAGGACTGTTCTGGTTTGGATGTGAGTGTCTCCCAAAAGCTCACGTGGGAGGCCATGCCAGAAGGTTCAGAGGAGAAATGATTGGGTTGTGAGAGTCTTGACCCAATCAAAGAATTAATGCCCTGATGGGATTAGCTGAGGGACAACTGAAGGTGGGTGGGTGTGGCAGGAGGAGGCGGGTCCTTGGGGGCTTGCCCTTGGAAGACATTTTGTATCTGGTGAGTGGAGTCTCTCTGCTTCCTGGTCATGTGAGCTGCTTCCGCCCGCCATGTTGTTCTGCCTCAGCTCAAGCCCTGAGGAACGCAGTCGGCTGTCTGTAGACTGAGACCTCTGAAACTGTGAATCCCCAAATAAACTCTTCCTCCCTAAAGCAGTACTGGTCAGATATTTCAGTCACAGCAGCGAAAAGGCTGACTAAAACATTCTCCCATCCTTTCTCAAAACTGCCCTGCCATGAGACAAATGAGCTACACGGGTCATAGGGTAGGTGACCGGGGAACTGGATGTCCCGACTCCTGGAGGACCCTGGGATGGCAGATCACTCCCCAGCCACCAGACCCCCATGTGGACCACCCCGTGGTGAGACTCAGATCTGCAGGAGGCCTGCTGAAACAGAGGCCTCCAAGGCCCTCCGTCCCTCCACGGCCTGGGTGGACAGCAGAGGCCCAGGAGCAGAGAGGTTCCCCCACTTCTCGTCTGGCCTCTTCTGGGCCAGGCCTGTCGGGGGGCTGAGGCCCGACAACATGGAAAGCTTAGGTCGGGGTTGGGGGGTGGTGGGAAGCAGAGGCAGGGAGAGCTCCCTGCACCCAGCTGTGTGTGGGAGGACCTCCCAGGAGAGCCAGGAGTCTGGACGGAAGCAGGACGGCTCTGGGTGGAGAGACCAGGGAAGACTTCCTGGAGGTGAGAGCATTTTGGGTCCCTCTCGGCCAGCAATGGCAGGAGCTGGGTGGAACGAAACTCCACCACCAGCGCGAGCGTGCGTGTATCAAGGGCGACTGTTTCACACAGCCAAACCCAGGCCCTGGCAGATGTTGTCAAATGTGTCCATGTTGCCCTATAATCTTTACATAATCTTTTCATAAAGTACCATCGGAAGGGAAAGACCTCATCCCTCCTCCCCCATAGGAGGGGCATTATCTTTCTGATGCTGTAAAATCGTCCTTTTAGGTGACATGAAACCAACCTTCAGGCCAAATCTGCTTTGCCTCCCCACAGGTGCCCTCAGTAACCTTGAGAACTGCATTTAAGGAATGAGCTGGAAGGAAGAGAGTCACCTTGGAACCTGGTTCTCCTAAAATGACAGAGTGGGCTTGGGGCTGGCTGGGCTGAGACCTCACGGCTCCCATTTCCTGGGCAAGGAGCCAGGTATGCTGGCCGTCTCCAGGAGCCTCGCCTTGGTGGCACTTGGAGACCATGAGAGGCAGGGAGGAAGGGAGGTCCAAGTCAACCCCGGGTGGAGAGAGGACCGTGTCGGAGCATTTCAGGGGAATGTGCTCACTCCCACTCCCACCTGTGGGACAGCCAGCCAAACCGGGGTGGGGGCACTGAGCTGAGGAACGCCCTGACGTCCTCACTTTCCACTGTGTGGTTTCGAGAGCTCGCTCTCTTTTAAAACGTGGAAAATGGGAGCAACCTTAGCATAGCCCTTTCACCTGAGGTGCTTATGGAGCAAGTTGGACATGGAGTAGATGAGAAAGCCTGGGCCAGCCCCTGAGGTGGAAGAGCTGGTGAGGACAGAGGTTAAGGGACTAAGCAAGGCTCCTTAAAGCCCTGGGTCCTCTTTCTGCTGCTCCAGGTGAGTCTCCACTCGATCAGGCAGCTTTTCCATGACAGAACTGCTCATGAGACCAACTATCCTTTGCACTCTCTTTCCTGGTCATCCTGCAAACCTGTGCCCCTTGCTTGCAGCATGACTAACTCATCGCTGTACTGAATACCTTCTATTCTGCCCTGGGCAAGATTTATTGATCACATACTCTGTGTCCATCTGGTATCTGTCCATCAGACACTGCAACATATTGGGGATCAAACAGGAAAGGTTGAATAAACCCTTAAGGAGCAAAACAAACGGGCTTGAACCCCCAAAGCAGACACAGTGCCACACGGGAAGTCCTAGGTTTGCATGAAGCCTTAAAGGGTGAAAGAAGGCGATGCTCATCATTAGAGCTATTTTAACTTTCGCAGGAGGAGGAGTCAGGAGAGGCTGCACAGAGCGTGATGAAGACTTGAGCTCACTGAGGGTGGCGCAGGGACAGCTTGCAGTAGGTGGATGCCGGGTGCGAGTGCATGTGTGTTTGGGGTGGGGCGGGGGTGGCAGGTGGAGGGCGTTCCAGGGAAAGGGAGCAGCGAGCACCACCCAGTGGAGGAGCTGCCGTGCACCATGGTTCTGTGCTGGGCTAGACGCTCACAGTGCTGGGAGAAATGCTGGGGAGTTGGTGGGAGCCAGAGGCCTACTTGTCACTCAGCTGCGAAGGAGTTAAACTTGATGCTGGAACTCCTTGGAAATCCTTCTAAACATGGGAGTGACATGATCAGATTTTAGAAAGATAATTCTGGTGGCAGTGTGCGGCACAGATGGGAGGGGGGACTGGAACCGGGAGCCCTGTTCTGCAAAGATTGTGATAATCCAGGCGAGGGATGATGAGGGTCTCAGGAGGGCAGGTGGGTGGGAATGGGGATGAGGTGGATTAGGGGAGATTGAGAGAAGACAATCAGTCTGGAGGCTGATTGTGGCCGAGGGAAGGGAGGCGGGGAGTGGAAAGCCACCTGGAGCTTCTGGTGTGACTGAGGGGCTGAAAGATGGTGGCACCAATCGGGCAGGAGGTGGTGGTGAGGGAAGAGGACAGAGTTATGAATTCCACTTTGGATCTATTTAATTTGAGGATTTCCAAGAAGAGATGTCCAGCTGGAGGCTGCAAAGGGGTTTAATGTTTAGGAGAAGGGTTTGTTTATTTTTTGTGCAAAGACGTGGCAAGTGTTGATGTGTCAGGTGACTTTCTAGTGTCTGGAGGTACAGTGGTGAGATGATGGACAGGACTCTACCCTCATGGAACGTTCTTTCCAGTGAGGGAAAACAATGTACAAATAAGGAACAAAAGCAAATGTACAGGATAGTGCTATAGAGGGCTACCTTAGAGAGGGACTCAAGGAAGGCATTTCTTAAGAAAGTTATGTTTGAACCAAGATCTGAATAATGACAAAGAAACTGTCACTTGATAACCTCAGGGAAAAGCGTCCCAGGCAGAAGAAATAGCATGTTCAAGGGCTCTGAGACAAGAGCAAGCTTGGCATGTTTAAAGAAGAGACAAAAGGTCAGAGTGACCAGTGTGTAGTGGGTGGAGGACGGAAGTTATGACACAAGGTTAAAGAGAGGCCAGGGCTTAGACTGCATTGTAGAATTCATCCTTCAGATCAGGCTGGAGTGCATGAAAGCAAATGGGCCTTATATCTCAATAGCTTTCAATAAAAAAGTTTATATATCACTGTATTTCATGTTCATCAAGGGTCAGTTGCACATCTCTGCTCCAGGACACAGGTAGATGGAATAACTCCTCTCTGGGACATTTCTGGTGTCCCGGAAGAGGGAAAAGAGTAAGTGGAGGGCCATGTAATAGCGTTAAAGTGGATGTGCCACTTCCATTGACCAAAGCAAACTGCATAGTTAAGTGTGATGTCACTGGGGTGGGGACAGTAATTCGCCACAGTGAGAAGCGCAGCTGCTGAGATGAGCAGTACAACCTGCCATACGGGCCACAGTGCGGACATAAGATTCTGTTCTCAATGCTGTGGAAGCCATTAGGAGTTTTTTTTTGTTTTTGTTTTTTTTTCTTAAAGAGGGGTATTGATGCTGGTTGCCAAGGTAGGTCACAAAATTGATCAATAAGGAAAAGAAAATCGGAGATGCAAGAAATTGAGGAATTTAGAAAAGTATGTCTTAGATATTGAGCTCATGGCAAGAGTTCCTTCAGTGTGGAGCCTTGAAGACACTGTCAGGACCAGGCCCTCTGTAAGGGGCACACTGGGTGGGTGATGGGCCCTAGCCTGGCCTCCTGGGTTCTCCATTTGTTGAGGACATCAGGAACTCCCGGGGGGTCTTTGAACTCCCAGGGAAGGCCTCCCTATGAGTCTCCTAGAGAAAGGCATAAGGTAAAAATTAGAAAAGGAAATTAAAATAGCATCTTATTTTCAGGAGTGTGGACCCCAAACCCCAATTCAAAGGTTAGACTGAAGGAAGTAGAGATAATGGCAGTTTATGTTTTTCTCTCATTTCCATACCAACCATGGTGAGGGGGAACAAGTCAACCTCAGGTCATGAATCTTCTTTCTTTCCCATGTGGAAGAAGACAAGATGGCGGGGCTTGCTCCAGGACAGTGGGTTCTAGAGCAATCCACCATCCACATATGCTGAAGAGAAAAGGGGATGTGTAGACCAGACAGCAGACCCCATCAATTCAGGTGACAGCAAGTGGCTCTACTCACATGTGGTCCAAACCATCAAGCAGACCATTCTGGATTGGCAGGCCTCCTCTGTGGGGTGGGGTGAATGGCAGCCTTCCTTCCATTTTTCTGCCAATTACAGTTACCTGATCCATCTCTTCTTAGTCAGGGCATGGAGAGAGCCAGACAGGAAGAGAACTTGGAGTTTTATTTTTCTCTTGCTAAAGCTCTGCCTGGCGACAGTTGGCTCCACTGTGGTTCAATGAATGTTTGAAATATGCTGGAAGTTTCTAGAAGTGAGGAGAGAACACACAGCCCCAGAATTCAGGATAACTGATTTTCCCATTGGGAGATTGTATTTACAACACCAAATCTTGGCTCTTCTTCGTGTAAGAGGATGCCACATCTTTTCAACTCAAATCACACATCTATCACCAGCAGGACCTATACTTACATCTATATTTGATCTCGAATTCACCCCCCAAGGAGTCTAGCACAGTCTAGTCAAAAGAAGTAGAATACCTGTATGACTGAATGAGCCAGTGAACAAATGATTTCCCAGGAGCCTTATCCCAAAACAGAGCTGATGATCCATCTTCCCACTGGCCACAGTCTCCATGATGAACGCCCTGTGCATATGGGAATGTAGACAGAAGAGAATTTATTATGCTGTCAGAGAAGGAGAACAACAATTCCAGCTTTCAGATTCTTCCTGCCGACTGGCCAGCGGTAAGAGAATTCGCAATGTGTCTCAATGTATCCTCAGGGGACCAAGATGGACTCAGGCCATTACCCATGGTGCTGGCCAGGGAGAGCGTACCTGTCAAATTGGCTGGAACCTACAGAGAGAAAGTCCTGGTGAGTTCTATTGTGGCACCCTGGGGCTTTGGTGACAGAGTTAATTAATCAAGACACCAGCGTCAAAATTAAAGTGAGGAGAGATAGTCAATTAGTGATTGAATCGCTAGTGAAGAGACATATTTTAATGAGATTCTCTCTAATTTGAGCTATCCCTGCCCCTCCTTTTGGTCACTGTCTATTTTTTTCTGAGAACTGCTGGGCTTAGGAGGAGGGAGGAACTCGTCTCTCTCTTATTTGTACTCCAGGGTAGATGGGGAGAGAGAGTCCTCTGCTGTCTGTACTATGCCAGGGCCCCATGAATCTATTTATCATTTCTCTGAATTCTTTTCAGCAGAATGTTCATTTCAATTTATAGTCACCTCTTGAGCGTCCCTTCAGCAAGCTTGGCCAGATTCCTGAGAGACGATCTCAGCTGAGCGGGGAGACACATTCAGGGGAGGAAGGTGGCTGGAGATGGGCTCTCCAGGGACGTGCCTGCCACCTCTCCACCCTCCACAGCCTCTTCCAACTCTATCTGCTTCTACACAGAGACAGGAGAGATTATGATGTTTTGCCGGCTTTCCAAACCCTTGTCATGGTTAATAAAGGTCTGGCAGGAACAGGAACTATGATGGCTCCACAGACTTTTGTTGCTGGAGACCAGAGGAGGGAAGGTGACACAGCTAGTTGTGTGACACCAAGGAGCTCAGGGACAAAAGTGAGAGGTCAGCCTGGGGGCCCCTGGTTCCTGTGCCCGCTGCCCATAGGGCTGTGTGGACAGTGGGGCTGGTAGGAGCAAGGTTGAGTTGTGAGGGTCAGGGGAGTAGCACAGGAAGAGGAAGTCAAGGTCTGGTGACCGGAAGTGCAGTGTGGAGTTGGAGCAGGAGGGGAGCTCTGAGTGTCATCAGGGCTGGCTCAGGGCTAGCTCAGGGCTTCAGGGAAGGGTGTTTCAGCCCAAAGTAGAGATTTAATTTTACCTTTTCTCTTTACCACAAGTAGATGTTCACTGTAGCCAAATCAGGCAAGGGAGAAAAGTTAGCCTTATCTCACTAAGCAGAGACTAGCCACTGCTCATATTTTCAAAGTAAACATATTTAATCTTTTACGTTAATTATACAATATTTCATTACCTATCATGTCTCTGGCATGTATATTTCAGTCATTTAAAAAGACTATTTCTATTAAATTAAAAAAACCTGAATATTCCTATTATGTTTAAATTTTGTTTAAAATTTATGTTCTAAAAAATAAGAAGTATTGGGCAAAAATGAATTCCTTTTATACACCTGAAAAATAACGAACATTTAGATAAATACATAGATTTCTTATGTAATAAAAGCCAATTTGAACAAAGGAGAATGATTGAAAAGTATAAATAATATGTGAATAATTAAAGAGGAATAATTGTAAAAATATCAATAAAAATAAAAATATTGTTAAAAGAAAGCAAAAGATAATTAAGCTAAACAAAACTCCACTAGCCCAATACAAGCACAAATTATCATTGTGATTAATTTCTAATATTTTTGCATATGTAAATTTTTATAAGAATATAACAGATTATAGCATAAATATATTTTCAGCTTATTATGTAGTATTTATGTACATAATTTTAATGCTAAAATATTCTATAAAGTGCATTAATTGCAATTCATTTAATTATTATCCAGTGTTGGATTTTGATGCCTTACAGATTCTACTATTACAAAGATAACATTTGGTGCATACACTCTTTATTATTTTGAATTATTTCTTAAAAGTGGATTTGCCTAAGTGAAATCATAGTTAAATTGTTTGAAATATTTATAATTCTTGATTAATACTGCCAAAATGCTTTATGAGATGTCCAATTTATAGGGGGACTGGTTTCACTGGACCCTCACAAGCCAAAGATAGTAGTAAAATTTTTATTGAGGTATAAGTTGTAGAAAATAAACTGGACATATTTTAAGAATTCAGTCTGGATGGATTTAATAGTTATGCCTACCTGTAAAGCCCACTCAAAATAAGACACAGACCATCTTCCTCACCCAAGGTCACCCCCTCTGTCATCCCAGGCTCACCCGGGGCTACCATTGTGTGTCTTCTATCACTACAGGTTTCTCCTGCTGTTCCTGGCGTTCAGATAAAAGGAATTCAATAGAATGCTTTTTTTTTGTCTAGATTTTGTTGTTCAACCCAGTGGTTTTGAGATCCATTCATATTTTTAGATGTGTCAGTGGTTCATTCCTTTCTTAGGCTGGGTAGTTTTCTATTGTATGACTGTATCAGTCTGTCTTTTCTCCTGTTGATGGACATTTGACCTGCTTTGTTTGTTTATTTATCTTTTTAAAAAAAATTTAAATATAAGTGTATTTTATAGTTGTCGATGGACCTTTGTTTTATTTATTTATTTACATGTAGTACTGAGAACCAAACCCAGTGTCTCACATGCCAAGCAAGTGCTCTGCCACTGAGCCACAATTTATTTATCTCATTTTATTTTTTTTTCTAGATGCCGAATCCTTATTTTCTCAAATTATTATTATTTTTTTCCAACCTGGATTTCATTCCAACTGCTGCTTACTAAACCAGTGATTCCTTCTGGGACCAAGTTGGGGGGGGCTCTCATTCCATTGGGAGAGTCAGGGGTACCTGCTGCCACAGCAGGGGGTTAGGAAAGGAGGGGACATAACTGTCCTCAAGAATTGAAGAGCGCTCTGAAGTTTGAGTGGTGGGAAACACAGACCAAGGTTAGGCCCCGAGTTTCCATTTCTGAAAACCTACTTTAAGTTAAAATTATCTGTTCTGTAAATCGCCATTTATCAAAACACCGTAGAAATCAAATCTCTGTACCTTCTCAAAAGGAGACTTTTTGAAAAAAATTTCCTCATAGGAATCCTTCCTTCCTTCCCTCCTCCCTTTTGCTTCCTTTCTATTCCCCCTCTTTTTGTTTTTTCATATCTTAAATGTTGACACACTAAATCTTCTGCCTTCTCTCATCACAGACCTGCACTGCTGCAAATGTTACTGCTTTGACTTCCCTTCTGGTGCTTGGACAATGAGAAATTCTCTCCCCGCCCAGCTGACCATAATTAACATTTCATAATATTAAGTACTTTTTCTTCTCCAGGTCTGAAAAATTATCAGCAGGGAACATATAGTCACTCATCCACAAGATCAAACAGAGGAGATTGGAAGTCATTTCCTTGGGTTTCTACTCCTGCTGTTTGGAGGACTCCCAGACCAGTGTCTGTCATGTAACCAAACATGGCCATCACACAGTACCCAGATGCTTCCTCCAGAGGACCTCATGTCTGGAACATTCCTATGTCTATTGACTGGAGGATACTTGGCCTTGATACTAGCCCTTTGTCAGATATATAGGGAATATATTTCCCAGTCTGTGATTTGATTATATATATATAATAATAGTGTTTTTGCTAAATAGAAATTTTTGATTTTTTGAGGAGTTGGGTACTGGGAATGAACCCGCAGGTGCTTTACCACTGTGCTACACCCAAGTCCTTTCTATTTTTTGTTTTGAAACAGGGTCTCATTAAGTTGCTGAAGGGCTAATTAAGTTGCCCAAGCTGGCCTTGAACTTGCCATCCTCCTGCCTCAGGCTCCTGAGTTGCTGAGGTTACAGGAGTGCACCATATGTGGCTGGCTGAAATTTTTAATTTTTATAAAGTCCAATTTACCAATTTTTCAAAAAGGTTAGTCCTTTTTTGTATGCCAGGATGTATTTACTGTTCTAAAGTTGGGAAGATATGCCAATAAACTATTAATTAATCACGGTATTAATCACTCTGGTTTTGTAATAAATCTTGAAATAGGGTAGGATAATTTCTCTTCATTCATTTGTTTTCTTGATCAATATTGTTTGGCCACTCTGTACCTTTTGTATGTTTATATAAACACTGGAACATGATTGCGAATTTCTGCAAAAAGCCTGTATCCCAGAGATGCATATTTTTCCTCTCCTTTTAAATTTTTAATCAGCATTATGTTTCAAGTATCTTTCTTAGGAATGCTGGTAGTTGAATCTTATTTTCTTATAGTTTGCCAGTCTCTGCTTTTAAATTATAGAAGTTAACTCATTTACATTTAAAATAATTATTGGTCTGATTGAATTTAGGTCTACTGTCTTGGTATTTGTTTTCTACTTGTTCCATCTGTTTGTTTTTTCTCTGTACCTCCTTTTCTGAATATTTTAATACATTATTTTCTTTATTGGCTTTTTGACTATTCATATTTTTGTTATAAAAATTCTGTAGATTATACCATGCATCATTTTCAAACAACAGCTACTTTGTGAACCACCTAAGAACAGCACAACAGCATCACCTGCCACATCCCTGTTCTCTGTGTTCCTCTTATGTTTTTTTCTGTGACATATGCTATGAACTCTGTAATTCATTGTTGTAATTTTAATTTTAAGCAATCAATGGTCTTTTAAAGAATGAATAATATGCTCATTTGATTTTTCTTATAATCTTCAGCTCTCTGCTAAAATTTCCTATTTTTTTCATACATACTCTAGATTTTTCCTCAGTTTGTAAAATAGTATTTCTTCACTGACAAAATTACGTTTACTCATGGCATACAGCACAATGTTTTAAAATATGTATACATTGTGAAATGGCTAAATCAAGCTAAATAACATGTGTATTACCTCACATACTTACTTTTTTGTTTTGTGGTGGTGAGAACCCTTAAAATCTACTCTCTTAACAACTATAAAATACAATGCTCTTCACTTTAGTCCCCATGTTTTACAATATATATCTTAAACTCATTCCTCCTGTCTAACTGAAATCTGTGTCCTGTGACCAACACCTCCCCAGGCTCCCCTGACCTCCATCTGAGTCTGGACTTCCTGCCATTTTATCCTGGGCATCTATGAGTATGAATGTTTTTAGGTTCCAGGTGTATGTGCATTCTTTAATCTATTAAATACATTTATCCTGTTTATCTTATAGTCACTGTCTAGGTAAATCTTACATCTAGGCCTCCTTCTATTTACTGTTCCTCTCCTTAACCCTAGTCTGCATTTTCTGGCTCTCTGATGGTCTCTTAATTCTTTATTTATATCAGACATTATGTGTAAAGAAGAGCAGAGATTGAAGTAAATAATACTAGGGAAAAGGTTATGTCCCTTCCATTAGACCGCTCGCGTGGAGGGCCGAGTCTATTAAAGTCATTTTGGAGCAGAGCCCGGGTTTCGCTGCAGTTTGGATAGCTCCAGCTCTCCACTGCCTCTTGTTTTATCGTGGTGTCAGGATCCTCCCTTCGTCAGAGGCTGGGATCTGAGCACTGGTGAACTCCAGAGATCTCTGATGCTTCACTGCCCACTGCCAGCTTGGGTTACGGATTCCATTCCCAGATTTTGCAACTTGGGATAGCTCCCTCCAGCTCCCTGTCTCAGGAGGACAGCCACACTGCACTTGGTGAAGGCCGTGGTTCTTAAGAGACCTCTCTCGGCTTTGCTGTCCTGCACCTGGTCTTCAGCAAACTACTGTCTTGTGCCAGGGGGGTTCCTGCATGTCTGTCTCAAAGGGATTCTCTTTGTTCTCCCACCTTGTCCTTAGCCTTTGGTCTGTTGCTCCTTAGTACTTGATGAAGAGGTATGTGGCCTAGCCACGCTGGCTCTCTGGCTGGGGCCTTTGGCTTTCTGATCTGTCACATCCAGCCATTAGAATGAGACACATTTGAAGACTATCTCTTTCTTGGAGTTTCTTCCCACCACTTCTTCATGAATGGAAATAGCCATGGATCTTGTTTATCTTAGGAAGACCTTGTCACTTTCTGGAATTTAGTTCATTTAGGTTTCTTTGCATCCTTAGCATTCTGATGGTTTTAAGATCATCATTTTGTGGCTTATCCAGCTACTTTTATTGCTAGGGCAGTTTCATTAGTCTCTCTGGCTTTCTTCATCTTAACCAGAAATAGACGCCCCAGAGGAATTATTTTAAAATTTTATGCTAATTTAACAGCAGGAAATGGTACAGGGTACCTTAGTGTTTAATTTATATATTTTTAATTCTTTAGGAACCAAACATCTTCTTAAATCTTTGTTTGCTCTTATGTTTCTTTTTTCGTGAGTATATTTTTTGCACTTCTGTATGTTGGAATCATAACTTTTGCTGATCAACATTTAAGGGCTTAGGTATAAAATGTAGTGCCTCTTTGTTACATTTGCAGGAATATTTTTGTTTGTTTGCTGCTTGCTTCTATACTTCACATTTTTTGCAGTCAAACGTGTAAGATCTTACTTTTTATTTTTTTTTAATTCCTCATATCAATTCTAAGCCTATAAAGTTCTTTTTCCCTGGAGGTTTGGAGAATATTTGAATCTTTGTCTTTCAGAGACTTTGAGGTTTAAAAAGAAAACATTTAACTCTTCCACCCAACTGGAATTTATTTCTGTGCATAACATAAAGTGAGATTCTAAAATTACTGTTTTTCCAAATTGCAACTTAATTGTCCCAACACCATTTGCTGGGTAGTCCTTGCCTTCCCTCATTGAGCGGTAATGAATCTTACATCTTTGTACATAATCAGGTCCATTTTGGTGCCATCTGCTCTGCTGCAGTGATTGCTCTGTCTGATCCTGGGAAGATAGAGATGAATTTTTGAAACGGCAAAGCTAGGAGCATACTGTGGACTTAATATGGCCTCTTCAGGGCCCAGCAGTCAATTTCTCTCTGAAAGCATATGAGAGCTGTTACTTAACTTTTATTTATTTATTTGAATATTTGATGATTTCATTCTTAAATCCCCGAGAGTTAAACCTCTTTGAGAGCTGTGACTGTCCTTGACAGTGGGAAACCACCTGAGAACAATTTGTTCTCTAAATCCCAGCCATCAAAGATGCTACTTTGCTTATGGGTAAAAAGTTGAATTGAGCGACTAGCACAGTTTATATTTCTTCAATTGTGCATGAGATTGAGTGTCTTTTCACAGGGCCATTGGTCACTTTTTATTAGATATTTTTCTTATTGGCTTTAAAGAGTCAGTTTATAAAAATGAATTAGCATGACTATCATATATGTTGCAAATGATTTACCCATTTGTCTCTAGATGTTGTAAATGTGGGGTTTTTTTGCCATAATTTTTGGATTTTTGCAATAGTCCAATCTATTAACTTTTCCTATTTATCTTCTCTATCACTTTCAATGTATTGGTATATCATGCTTAAAGTCAAAGTGTATGAATATTTAAATTGTTTTCAATTATCTCAGCAACACTTGCGGATACACATTCCTATTCTTGGTTGACTAACTTCTTTGGGAAAATTCCTACAAGTATTATTTAGGAATTAAAAGGCATGAAAACTTTAAACACTTGATAGGTACTGCTGAGTCAAGGCCACCAATTTTCTTCCTCTTTTGGGTCCATTTATTTATCACATCAGTAGAAATGGCTCTTTTCAAGCTTCTGCAGAGCAAAGGAAACAAGAGTGTGAAGAGAAAACCTACTGAATGTGGGAAAATCTTTGCCAGCTACTCATAGAAGATTAATATCCAGAATATTGGAGGAACTCAGAAAGCGTCACACCAAAATCCCCCACAAATAACCCAATTATTAAATGGGAAAATCAACTCAACAGAAACTTCCCAAAAGAAGAAGTGCAAATGGTCAACAAAATGAAGAAAATGCTCAATACCCTTGGCCACTGACAAAATGCAAATCAAAACGATACTGATATTTTGTCTCACTCCAATTAGAATGGCAATCATCAAGGGTACAAATAATGACAAATGCTGCAGAGGATGTGGGAGAAAAGGAACATTTATACACCGTTGGTGGAACTGTAAATTAGTACAGTATGGAAATCAGCATGAAGGCTCCTCAAAAGACTAGGTGTGGGAACATCATGTGACTCAGTTATACCAACCCTCAGTATTTATCCAAAAGAATTAGTCACCATACTATAGAGAGATATGCATACTCATGTTTATAGCAGCACAATTCACAAAAGCCAAGTATGAAACCAGCCTAGGTGTCCATCAACAGATGAAGGGGCAAAGAAAATGTGGTATATGTGTGTGTGTGTGTGTGTGTGTGTGTTCAGCCATAAAGAATGAAATGATGTCATTTTTAGGAAAACGGATGAAACTGGAGGATACCAAGTTAAAGGTAATAATAATTAGCCAGTCATATTATTTCTGTCATATGTGGAAGCTAGAGAGAGAGAGAAAAAGGGATCTCATGAAAATAGAAGGGAGATGAGTAATTAGAGCAAGGGGACCAGGGAGGGAGAATGGAAGGTACTGGGGACTGAAATTGATCAAGGTATATGTTATGGTGTCCCCCAAAAGCTCATGTGTGAGACAACGCAAGAAGGTCTGGAGGAGAAGTGATTGCGTTACAGCCTTTAGCCCAATCAGCGAATTACTCCCCCTGATGGGAAGAACTGAGTGGTGACTGGAGGCAGGTGGGTGTGGCTGGAGGCAGGTGGGTGGGGCGGGAGGCAGGTGGGTGGGGCGGGAGGCAGGGTGGGTGGGGCTGGAGGAAGTGGTTCGTTGGGGGCGTGGCTATGGGGTATATATTTTGTATCTGGAGAGTGCAGTTTCTCTCTCTGCTTTTTGATCACCATGTGAGCTGCTTCCCTCTGCCACACCTCAAGGCCTGAGGAATGGAGCTGACCTTCTATGGACAAGGTCTCTGAAACCATGAGCCCACAAACATTTCCTCCTCTAAAACTGTTCTCATCAGATCCTTTTAATCCCAGCAGCAAAAAAGCTGACTAAAACAGTATGTTAGGTGCATGAACCAATATGCCACAGTGAAGCCCTCTATTCTATATAACTATTATGCACCAATAAAAAACAAAAGAGAGAAAGAAATGGCTTTTTTCTCCCAGAAGAGTGTGATGCTGTTGGTGATAGAGGAGTGGGTGACAGGAATATGGGGCCCATGGAGCAAGAAGCACTTAAAGAGAACAGGGCCTAATCACAGGTGCAAATCCAAGTTAGCATTTTTATTCCTTAGCTCTTGCTTCTCCTGGCATAGTTTGCTGTGGGGGTGGGGGTGGGGGTGGGGGGTTAATTAGAATCTTGACTTCTACTTGGGTTTGTACATAAGGAGGGAGACTTTTGTATCAGCAAGCAAGGAGGGACCCTTTCCTCTCCATTTTCCTGCTATTTGCGTGCATGATCAGTGTATTTTATGCATCCCTCTATAATTTCCTATAATCTTTTAAAACTAGATTGGAATGAGGGGGAAAGTCTCTCTACTCAGGGATAATGGATTTGGAGTAAGTTGGATTTCTTTCTTCTAAATACAAATGAAAGGAGAATTTACGAATCCTATTGCTGCTAATTCTACCAAGGTAAATTGCTTGGTGTCTTGCATACTTAGGAGTGTGAAGCCAGAATTTCTCTATCTTCAGAACTGAAATTAGTGTAGATAGTTTAGTTAAAATGACAGGGTAGCTGATTTGCCTGATGATTCCTTTTTATAAACCTCAAATGCTTATATAATCTTACACCCAGAAACTCATTTTAATGGATGAAATCATTAACATTTGCATCAACACACACACTAGTATTTAAGCCCATGCCAGCTTCCCAACAAGACTGAATTCCTGAGAGCAGGCTCACCCTGCCATTGATCATGGTATACTCATGGTGCTAAGCATGTGTGCTGCTCAAATAGGTACTAAAGAAGTGTTTGCCAAATCACTAAATGTATCCATGCGTTATGGAAGCCTTGTAACCATTGGTAGCTGAAAGCTGGAAGTTGAATCAATGCACCAAATAAAAACATTAATTTTGTAGGCATTTACTGCAGGGTGCAGTGCCAGAGGCCATTTAATATTATTACAGAAAGGAGGCTGACTCCTCTCCTTAGTTCCTGTGTGCCTTTGGGCAAATTTCTTAACTGCTCTGATCCTCATCTATAAAATGTAGATTAGAACTATCATCTCTACCTGGCAGTTGATCTCATATGAGAGAGTACTTTAAGGATCATTAGGAGCATTTGTCAAATATGACCTGCTAGGGCCTAATTTTGTGACCTGTATTGTATCACAGGAGCTATTACTTAGAATTAGCTTTCATTTGATCTGGGGTGTAATTTTTGTCATCTGTACCATAGTAAACTAAATCCAGTAAGCTGTGTCCCTCTCACCATTTCTCTTCTAACCACCAAAAAGGAACTGGTTTCTGCTCCCCGATTTTCTCTAGGTCCTTTTAAGGGAAGAGATGCATGAAGATCTAGCTCTACAAGGACCCTCATGGATGCTCCCCAAACCTCTCAGAGCCAAAGGCTTAAATAAATCTCAAGAGCCAAGTAGAAGGGAGGCTGAAAAACTCTGCAGCGTCTAAACCCTCACACGTGTGTCTAGGTAAGAGCGATATGCTACGCATTCAGCAGCCTTGAGCTTACATGTTGCATTAGGCAGTGATTACCTGGACGCAGACCAGACAGGAGCAAAACAGTAGTGCGGACCGTAAGTTCTAGGCACTGGGTGCAGGGATGAATGAGAAGAGAACCCCATTACAACGGAGACAGGAGAGGTCTGAGAGATCCCCTTACATCTGCCCACTCAAGGATTCAACAAATGTTTATTTGCTCCAGGAACTGCAACCCAGAGCAAGACAGGTAGGAATCTCTGCTTATCTGGGAATGACCTTTTAATGTGGGAGGACAGGAGAGGTTGGGATGTGACTAGGATGGTGGGTTAGGGACGAGCCCCATGGCCGGCTCACCTTTGTGTGCAGACCTGAAGGAGGCTCCAATGCTAACCAGGAGAGGAGCAAGCTGGAAGGTAACGGAAAAAGAAACCAAAAAAGAGAAGACACATAGGTTTATCTAGGTGTACATTTTAAGTTCCATCTGTGAAAATAACTAAAAAAAAAAAAAAGCCAGAGAAACCGAGGAAATTTTGCAAAAAAGAACACAAAAGAATTAATGTCTTGAATATGTAGAGAGCTCTCACAAATCAATAAAGAAAAGGAACCCTCCAGCACAAAAACAGGCAAGTAATGGACAACTCAGGAAAGAAGAAAGACAAATGGAAACAAGATTACAAGTACTATGTCATTTTTCATCTCACTATCAATCAAAGTAATCCAAGGAAAGAAATTTTAAGCAAAATTGTATTTTTAAAAAATTTTAATTTTAATTTTTTGCCTGTCAAATGTTTGGGAATTATTTCTGGTTCTCTTGCATTGACTGGAGTCTGTGTCACGTCAAGTCCTCTGCTGATGCTTGTTTGCCACCAGTCAATTCTGGGCCACGTCTTGGCTCGGATAACCCAAGTCCTAAGTTGGAGGATGAACTTGGCTGTGCACTTAGACAGGTCTTGGTTTGGGACTGCACCATAGCTTAGCTGACCCTGCTTACACCCCAGCTCTTTACTGGAGAATTTCTCCCAACTCTGCTTTTGGTGATAGTGAAGACGTTCCACTGCTTAGACTAAATGTCAAGAACTGAGAACACTAGGTCAGGTGTGATGATGCACACCAGCAACCTCAGCAGCTCGGGAGGCTGAGGCAGGAGGATCCAAGTTTAAAGCCAGTCTCAGCAAAAATTGAGGTGCTAAGCAACTTAGTGAAACCCTGTGTCTAAATAAAATACAAAATAGGGTTGGAGATGTGGCTCAGTGGTGAGTTACCCCTGAGTTCAATCCCCAGTACCAAAAGCAACAACAACAACCAAACCAAACCAAACCAAACAAAAAACTGAGAACATGCAAAAAATAGAACAATAAAAGCTTTGATAGAATAATTATGGTATACCCTATTGGTGGGCCATGATAAAACTTTAAAGAATAAAGGAGACTAGACAATGACTTCAGAAAATACTATAATGTAATGTTAAGAGACAAAACCAAAGAACTAAAGATTTATATTCCACAGATCACCCACTATAAGATTGATCAATCTATCAGTTCTTGATCCATTGATGCCTTGATCCCCCCGATTTCCCATTTCATGTACACATCCACCCTTCTCTCCCTCCCAAATACATAAAGGACTGGAAGTGGGACAGAATGTTAGTGGAGTATATTTGGATAATAGTAATTTTTATTTACCAATGTATATTCCAGTATGTTTTCCAAATTTCTACAGTCAATGAAGAAATTATGCTACTTTCATTATAGGAGAAGAAAAACACTTGCTTACAAAATTTCAAAATGTTAGAACAAAGAATAAGAACCAAGAGGGAGAAGTCCAAAGTCCAGTGTCCACTCAGCTTCTAAGACATTGATGGTATTCAGAAGAGCCAGCTCAGCTCCATAGAAGTTTAATCTGAGTCAACTGTGATGTGGATGCTTTTTTAAAACAAGTGTTTATTAGATGAACTCAATGGGTTTAGTGTCCAGATTAAAGCCAGTTGGTAGGCATTTCAGGACAGCAGATTCCAGTTCACAATACTAATACGATCCTTGATAGTTAAGGTTATCTTAAACAAACAAAAAATGGCTCCTCAGAAAATGCTCGATTTCCCAATTAACCTTCCAGCACTTGACAACTCACCAGTTGTTTTGTCTTTGGTTTCTCTAAAGTTACTACCAGGTTCTTGGTCCTATAAGGTCAGTGCCCTCGGTCTAGCCCTCCCTTAGGTCTTGGCAAACTTTCTCAGCAGAGACCGGCCAATCTTGCTTTTGAAGCCTGCCTTGGATATGAATGGACTCTTGCTAGGAACAGGACAGGAGGCAGAGAGGATGGAGGAGTAGAGAATGAATGAGAACGAATCCTCTTTTACTCCCAGACAGCTTGTTTGACTCTCAGGTCAGCTGGGGAGCAGGAGCATGCCCTGATTCCCACAAACCAATCAGGAGCCAATAGAAACCTCAGGCAGGACTGAATGACCGGAGTCTTATAGAAAAATAGCTCGGTGAGCACCAAGCTCTGTGCCCTCTTTGCTGATGGTCAGAATTCTGGCTGGAGAATTGGCTTTCTACTCCCTGCCCTCCCTAAGCCTTGGCGTGTGGCATGGGTTGAAAGGGCAGCAGACGGGGCTTTGGGTTTCCTTACTTCTGATTTCCACTGTCAGAGCTGCCTGGACCTCCTGAGTGACCCTTGGCCAGGCTGGCCTCAGTTTCCCTCCAAATGAATGTGCAGACGGGAGGTGAAGATCTAAGGTAGGTCAACATCTGTGAGGGGGTCAGATGCGGGAGATTAAAAATGGGCACCGAGGGGAGAGGGAGCCAGAAAGGCACAAAATTAGAGCTGGCGCATGAGAGAGAGAGATTAGACAGAAAAAGAAAAATCGCCAGCAGCTTCGGATTTGCCCAGCCGGAGTTTCTCCGTTGGGCAAGGAAAGCCTAAGTAATCCAAATTAATTTCTAGTTAAAGGCAGAGCTCAGAGAGCAATCAAACAGGTGACCACAGCTGGCACCAAATTTCTCTGGGAGATAAACCACTAATGCTAAAAATAAGCCGTGTGCGCGGAGGAAGGACTGCTTGGATCAGTCGGCCGAGGAGCGCGGGGAGGTCAGGACGTTTCCATCACTCCTGCAACGGCTTACACCCAGCACCTGCTGCCTGCTAGGCCTGGGCTTCCGGTTTGAGTCAGCCACGGTCCCCACCTTAGAGTTGCTCACAAATAAAGGGAGCCACACAGGATCATCCGATGACAGTATCCAAAGAGGGTGATGAAGGAAACAGGGAAAAGGGAGTGGGGACAGGGAGTTGGGAAGGACCCTCTGGAGCATCAGACACCCTACCTGAGCTTGCCTGGCGAGGAGTCATCAGGCTGCCGAGAGAGAGGGGCAGTCGGCTCTGGAGGCAGTGGGAACAGCTGCTGTGATAGCAAAGTGTCAATAGAGAGCCTGTGTGTGCTCTGGGGACATGGCAGTAACCCTGTGTGGTGTCAGCGTGAGCCCCCTGAGAACCCTGGGGCAGGGCGGGGTCACACTAGGCTGCGCAGCTTGAATTATATTTTGAAAGATAATACATCTGAAAGGGATTTAAGCAGAAAAGTGACCTGATGAGACTTAGGATTTGGGAAGATTTCTCAGACAGCAGATGGATTGGGGGCCATCTGGAAGAGTGGATCATCGAGACACAGGGGTTGTGACCGGAGCAGGGCTCTGTCAGGGAGGATGGAGGAAAGGCTCAGGGAAGATGGCAAGTGGCCACATCCATAGATTGGGTGATGGAGTAACTATTTCAATGTGATGCGTCCAAAGAACAGGCTTGTTGACCAGGTGGTGCTGTTTTCAGAGATGGGGGCATAAAGGAAGAAGGAGGGCTTAGTGTGTACAGAGGAGACAAATTAGGAGCTGTGGAACTTGAGGTTACGGTAGGACTTCCAGAGGTTGGGGGTATGGGGGACTTGGTCAGAGCCTCTCTCTCTAGGTCACTGTAAACTCTCACCTCCCCAGATTCTGCCTGAGACTCCCTCAGGCTCTGCCCGCCCTGTTCTAAGCAGTAGCTCCCCTCCTGCTGGGCACAGAGAATGGCCCAGGCAGTGGTATTTGAGATACCTGATTTTGTGCTCTCAGGTGCCATTTCTACTGGACGGGCCTTGGAGAGCTCTTTTCCAGGGCTAGTCCTTGGAGGAGAAACAGGACGGCAGTTCCCAAACTGTGTTTCTCAGAGTCCTGGGTGTCTGGACTCGGGGTGCTCAGTGGAGGAATGACGGTGAAGAGAAGTAGGGAATCCAGGAGAGGGGACGGGGCAGAGAGGATGGCCAGGACAGGCGCGCGTCCCTCTGAGACTCCCGCTAAGGCTCTTTCCAAAATTTGTCTTAAAGAAAAAGACTCTTGTGTATAAATGGATGACCGAGACTCTGGAGATCTGCACAGCTGCTAAGGAAGCATGCAATTTGGGAGGGAGTGGGTGGGAAGGGACACATCGGAGAGAATCCACTGAGGGATGAGTTAAGGAGCTTAACACAGCGCTAACCAGCAGCCTGCGCATGTCTGGTTTATGTGCAGTCCTTGGAAGGGAGGAAGGCGAATTAATGAAGCTGTGTCAGGTTGGGTTAAGGAAAACAGAGAAATAATCTAATGCCGAGGTGGCAAACTGGAGTCTGTATGCAGAATCCAGAATGACAGGTGAGTTTTGTTTGATGGTTGCACTGTTCCTAATTTTTCAATTGCCAGCATTTAAATATCAGGAGACATTACGTGCAATTTTGATTCTAGACTTTGCTTGAAAAAATAAAACAAGGCCTGATCACACAGGCCCGGTGTTCCCACAGGACAACCAACAGCTGGGCAGCCTTTCAGGTAGGCACGAGGTGTCTGGTTTGTCCAGCCCTCTCTTGTTTCCTCTGAGCCTACCTGGGTTGATGGTACCCAGCTGATGTTGGAACACCTGAACTTACAATCTCAGAGTCAAGGCATTTCCTATGGGTCAAGCATACCAGGGGTCAGGGGCTCACTCTTTTCTTTCTTTTTTTTTTTTTTAATTTTTTTTTAAAGAGAGAGTGAGAGAGGGAGAGAGAGAGAATTTTAATATTTATTTTTTAGTTTTTGGCGGACACAACATCTTTGTTTGTATGTGGTGCTGAGAATCGAACCCGGGCCGCACACATGCCAGGCGAGCGCGCTACCGCTTGAGCCACATCCTCAGCCCTCACTCTTTTCT
Source organism: Marmota marmota marmota (assembly GCF_001458135.2). Classification (NCBI taxonomy): domain Eukaryota; kingdom Metazoa; phylum Chordata; class Mammalia; order Rodentia; family Sciuridae; genus Marmota; species Marmota marmota. The sequence goes on along the minus strand of NW_026000164.1, from coordinate 18,411,863 downwards.
TAATCTAGAATATTTTTGCAGCACAAAACGATTGTTTTCTGTCTCCCTTTTCTGCCTCAAAGCCTTGCTTAAATCAAGGTCTTGCTGCAGGAACTCTCCCCTTCTTACCAACCTGCTTGGTACCAGGTGCATGAATAAAAGGGTTAGGAAGCCACATATTGTCCTCTGGACAGTGGAATGTAAACTTGCAAGTATGACTAATGTCATGAAAGAGATGCTTGCTGGAACTCGTGGCAGACAGCTTTGCCTTGGCAAGAAGGGGCAGGCCTGCGATGAGGTAGAGAGAAAGTGTCGACTCTAGGAAGATGGCAGGATAGAGTGTTGCAGATGGAGGGAAAAGCAAGCTGGAGAGCGGCTACCTGGGGGAACAGGATACAGTCAGACAAGGTCACAGGCAACCGCATCTGCCCGGAAGACAGGATGCTGTCGTGAATTAGAACAACATCAGGGGATAGATCTGAGGGAATGTTGCCCCTGATGGATGGATTGGTGATGAGGAGTGAGGTGACAGTTTGTGGCTTCTTAACTGGGCTGAGGGCTGGCATTCACTGAGCTCCACAGCCATGTAAGGAAGGACCACCACGAGTTCATTTCTTCTGAGTTCAAGGTGACTCTGAGATACCTAATTGGAGTTGACAAATAGACAATTAGATACACAGGTCTCAAGCTCAGAGGAGTCAAAACTCCCTGAAAAGAGCCGTTTGCTACCAATCTGCTGGTCTGATGGTTGGCTACATCCTGGGCACTTTGCATTCTCTCCTAGAAACAATTGTGTTGTCAATTCTTTCATTGGTTCATTAATTCGATGAATATTTATTAGACACCAGTGATTGTGTGGGCCCTTTGCTAGGTGCACGCTACATAGCAATGAGAGCCAGATGCTATTCCTCCCCTCAAGGAACCAACAGCCAATGTGGTCCTGAGTGGGTTCTTTCATCTTCACCTTCTCACTGGATTGGGATTATCAAAGGTGGGTTAGGTCTTCTCTGGATTTTCCCATCCCTTGGGTTGCAGTTAACTATTTTAAACAGATTTATTTGTGTTTTCTGACTTCACAGCTACCTTTAGACACGAATTTCAAAACTGTCTGCCATTACAACGTCGATGGTGACCCACTTAGTATATTTAACTCTATACTTGAATCTGAAGATGTGAATTCTATGAGATTGGGTACCAGACCTTGGCTACCTTTCTATTTAAAGTATCACAGCTGACCTCTTATCCCCTGAATGAAGCATTTCGAATATTGTGAAACTCATCCTTTTTTCAATACTCACAGCCAGAAGAAAGTAAATTAATCAGGAACATGGATTTGCTCATTTGTCTCCTTCTCTAGACCTTAAATACATCAATTCAGGGACCAGTTATTCAACCTTATATTTTTTGTTTACTATATGGTTCATGGTCCACTTTAGGCAATGAATGAATATCTGTAATTGAACGAATAAATGAATATGGGCTTTTTTGTTTGTTTGTTTTGGTACCAAGGATTGAACCCAGGGGCACTTAACCACTGGGTGTTTGATGATATCTTGATCTTTAATGAATTTTTGTTATATTTAAGCTTATTGTTTTTGCCTTATCTCCTCAACTATAAATTAAATTGCTATAAGTAAGGCCTTTCATTGCTTGGTGATGCTGGACTCATAGTGAATGCTCAATGCATATTTGTTGACTGATTGCTTAGAATTAGAGGGAATTTAGCCCCCGATCCCTCTCCTTCACCTGTGGTAATATTGTCAGTGGGTTGTCTCCATTTCCCCTGGTTTAACAGAGCAATTCCTGGTCATTTCTAGAGTCTTCACACTGAGTAGAACTGTGCTCAAATTTTAGATGGAAGAAGGACCCTAAAGCAGGGAAACTTGGAAGAACTCTTCAGCTGCTAGGCTCAGCACTTCCTCTCTGCCTCTTCCCCGTGTCCTAAGAGGCAGGGAGTGTCGTCATTCTTATTTTACAATCGATGATAACTGAGGTGCAAAGTGGCAGAGCAGCTTGTCTGAAGTAGGGCTTGGGAGCTAGATTGTTCTGACTTCCAACCCATGCTCTCAGGCACAGATCTGCAGTTTCAGTGACTATCAGAGTCACCTGGAAACCTGAGCTATTCCTGGGCTCTATTGCAGATGGCACTGATTTAGAGGGGCCCAAGAGTCCAGAAGTCCCCAAGGGGGTTCGGATGTTGAAGCTCTACTGGCCACTGGGCCATCATTGGTGTGGGAAATGGTTGCCCAGAGATGTAGACTGGCTGTGTTTACGCCTTCCACCGACCTTTGGAGGACAAGAAATATGACACTTTCCTACTCTGTGTCTCCAGAAATCCATAAACCTGGAACCGGGCTATGTCAAGGGCACCTCCAGAAGAGGTTGTGACATGGGTGCTTCCCACAAAATTGAAAAACTGTTAAGCTCCTGGTAAACAAAGTCTTCAGTCACCCTGCCAGTCAGTGAGACTGTCTTTTCCTCTCCATGTCGTCACCTTAGAAATAAAACAAACGAGACGGAAAAGGTGCAGTGAAGGGATACCAACCCCAATATGGTGGTCTGTGGAGACTGGAGTTTACGAGGAACCTTCACGATACTGGTCCTATAGCGGAACCCCTCCTGGTGCCCGAGGAGAGAGATGGCAGAAAGGTAACCAAGTCCTACGTCTAGAGTCCCAACCCAGAGGGAGAAAACCCAGGGACTTTTGGAAGGAAAGAATTTAGAGGCTGGTGCTACACTGATCTGAGTCAAGTCCTGGCTCCGCTTATTGGAAATATCACCAGTCACTCATTTCCTCTAGCCTCAGTCTGCTTATCTGAAAAATGGGAATAATAATGCCCACTCTGCAGTGTATTGTACAGGTTAGAGACAACAAGGACATCTTATTCAGTACAGTTCGACCTGGTCAGAAGGAGCCTATTAGCATGGTCTGAGGTTTTCAAGGGTTTCAAGGGCATGGTAGGGAAAGAGTTGGCCTTCTGCTTTCTCCTCACCTTGCATTGAAAATTCTCCATGGGAAGCCCAGCAGAGTTCTGGCTCAAATCCTGACACACCAAGTGGGAATAAATATTTATTGAGCGCCATGCAACCTCACCAAATTTCTTCCGACCCTCTGGCTCTGCCGCCTCTCTTCATAGGCAATCACTGGGGTATTCAGGAGAGAGGGCCCCTGCATTTAAAAAGATTAGATAGAGGGAAGCAAGGCACCTGGGAGAACTTTTTAGCTGATGTGAAAGGTGCAGAACTGAAAATGCTTTCGAGCCTGAAATTGAGTAACTGTTGAGATTTGCTTCTGAGTCTTTGATTTGCTGTTGGCATATTTATAGGAGACCTGGACTATTAGAGGATGTGCAGCTGGGCCACCTGCCAAGGATCCCTGGCTCGGTTCCTTTTGGAGCTTGCCAAGCTTATGCTGCCCCAGGTTGTAGCCTTGAAGCCAAGGGACGTTAGGAGGCCCCAAGGTAGCCCTGGAAAAATAACGTCAAAAGCAATCGCAGCTACTATTTAGGAAGGCCTGCTGCTAAGTGTATTATCTTATCTTTGTGGCCATCCTGCCGGCCAGGCACGCCGAAGGTGCTCTGTATTGGTTAAACTCAACACCTCTGGGAAGAGGAGTGCCTAAGACAGAGTCCTGACTTTTACCACTGTGTGAGCTAGGCAAGTCCTTCTCCTCTCTAAGCCTCAGTTTCCTCACCTGGAAAATGGGAACAAACATATCTATTACCTAGGATCACTGTTTTGGGTTTTTCCAGATAAAGCCTATGTCTAGCATATAATGTCACACTCAGTAAATTCTAGGTGTTGTTGTGCCCATTTTGCAGATGCAGACAGTGAGGGAGCTCAGGTGGGGAGTTCGGGAGCCATCATTCAAGCTCAAGTGTGATTGACTGTACTGCCCTTGCTCTAAAGCACAGGTGGCAGGAGAGGCTGGGTGTCTCCATGTTCTTTAAGAAGGAGGGATCTCTAGGTTGGAAGTGTAGAGGAGAGGGTGCTGGGGCAGCCAGGCCCTGCAGGAGAGAGGCTGCCTCCCAGGGCACCTGTTGTCAGTGTGTCTCTTGCTTTGCTCCGGGGAGCAACCAGAGAGCGCCCATGGTTGGAGTATGGCCTTCCCTTGACTTGTTCCATAGGCATAGCTTAGGAAGGGGTGTGTGAGAGGACTGCGTGTGCTGTATCACTTGAAAGGAACGTGCACTGTCCAGTTTCAGGTAGAATAGCCTGCAGGGACTGTCCACCAGCCTGCCCCTCTCTTTTCTCTCTCCTTCTCCCTCCCACTCTCTCCCTCCCACTCTCTCTCTCTCTCTCTCTCTCTCTCTGCTCTCACTCTTGCTTTCTCTAGGAATTCCCATGGAAAGAACTAGTCTGCAGTCTGTTGTCTATTTTTAAAATATATTTTTTATCTTTAATTGACCCATTTATGGGGTACCATGTGACATTCAATATATGTACGCAATGTGTGATGTTCAGATCAGTGTTTGTGGAATATCAGACGTTATTCTATGTTTGTGTTGGGAACATTAAAAGTTTTCTCTACTAGTTCTTTTGAACTATTCAGTTCATTATTTTCAACCATAGTTCCCCCACGGTGCTCTAGAACATTAGAAATTATTCCTCCTGCCCAGCTGCACTCTTGTACCCATAACCATCATCTCTCCATCCCTTCTCCTGACCCCTTTCCTGGACTCTGATAACCACCACTCTTTTCTGTATATCTACAAGATAAACTTTTTTAGCTTCTCTGTGTAAGTGAAGACATGGAGGTATTTGTATTTCTGTGCCTTACATATTTCACTTAACAAAATGTCTTCTACTTCCATCTGTGCTGCAGAAAATGACAGAAATTCATTCTTTTCATGGCCAAGTAATATTCTATTGTGTGTATAAATATCACCCTTTCTTTAACCATTCATCCGTTGATGGATATCTAGGTTGATTCCATATCTTGGCTATTGTCAACATGAGAGTAGAGGTGTCTCTTTGATGTACTATTTTCAATTTCTTGGATATATATCCAGTAGTAGGATTGATGGATCACATGGTAGTTCTAGTTCTAGTTTTTGAGAAACTTCCATACTATTTTCTATAATGGTTGTACTAATTTACATTTCTAGCAATAGAATATGAGAATTTCCTTTCTCTACATCCTCACCAGTACTTGCTATTCTTTGTCTTCTTGATCATAGCCTTACCAACAAGGGTGAAATGAGATCTCATTACAGTTTTAATTTGTATTTCCCTGATGTTGAACATTTTTTTCATACACTTGTTGACCATTTGTTTATCCTTTTTTGAGAACTATTTATTTAACTCATTTGCCCATTTTTAAATTGGATTACTCATTCGATGTGTGTGTGTGTGTGTGTGTGTGTGTGTTGTGTGTGTGTGTGTGTGTTAAGGGGGTGACTTGTTTGAATTCCTTATATATTCTGCCGGCTAGAATCTTTGGTTCCATATTCTTGGTGCAGCAGATTGCAACTAGATCTGTGTGTCTCAAACTACTTGGGATGAAGGAACAGGATTTTAAAAAAATAATTGGTTGCTCAATGATAATTTTATGAAATATTTGTTTATGTGTTGCAGAATGTTTTAACACAATATGTATTTTTATTAAAAGTATATTCTCTAGAGTATATTTTGAGGAAAATGGAATTTAAAAACTATAAAAATGTAAATTCCTTTTTTATTATCAGACTAAAACCATCAGATTACTTTATCAGGTCACTATAAAAGTTTTAAAGTGCTTTCTCTCAATTTTTGCATTTAGCTCTCCTGGACCCATAATAAGCAATTTGCAGCCAGGCCCTGATACACACTTGGAGTCGCCTGGTCTGGCAGACCTGGGGTGGGGGCCTTCATCTTGAATACACTTCATGGGCACCATCCACAGATGGCAGGCCTGTCTCACAGCCAGCAGTTTCAGTGGTGGACGTGGCCCTTTCTGTGGCTGTGCGTTGTCAACGGTGGGGATGATGGTGACCTGCAGAATGCGAAGGTTCTGTAGAGGAGGCGCCTCGACCTTTACAGGATGCAGTCTGTGCTACCGAGGCAGCTTCCTGGGGTTCCCCTGCCAGCCTCCGCCCTGAGGTTGATAGGCACCCAAGAGCTCCCATAAATAATTGCCTTCAAAGCTTAGACTGGGAGGAGGACGCAGAGTCGGCTCCTTATCTTTGTCTCTGATTGGCAGGACCGTGTGAGGCACACTGGGGGGTTATTTGGAGAGGGAAACAGAGGGAGGCTGTGGGCCCACTCCACACAAGCCTGCCTGTCACGGACGTGAGAAGCATGATAGCGTATCAGATCTTCTCTCCCCTTAACCTTGTCAGCCTGCCTTCTAGCTCAGACAGTGCCAGCCCTGACAAGAGGAAGGGAGGATGATGGGAAATTCCTCTCCTGGAAGCAGGGGATCTGTTATGGGGTCTCTGAGGGAGGGGAGCCTGCTCTTGAGTCCTATCTATTGGCACCTTGGATCAAACTTGTCCAAGAACTGGTCCCATCCACCAATCTGCTACATCAACCTATATGCATTCCATTCCCCCAATTTATGTTTACAATAGCTTTAGCCTGATTTTAAAAAAAAAAAATCTGGTGCAAGGAAGGAGAGACCCTTGTCACCATGAGTGGGTACGTCTGCTTCCCTGGGGGCCAGACAGGCACCTGCCACTCTGCCTTCAACCTTTCCTTCCTTCTGTCTTAAAATTCTGGATCCACTTTGCACCGTGCAAACCTTCCTTCAGCCCTTGGTGTATGTCTAGCATAACTGATGACTGACAGGTCCTCACTCAATTAGTCAAATGCAGCTATGACTCACTCTTGGAGTCCCAGGTGGGGCCATTCAGAGTCCTGCCATTACCTTTAGGCCTTCCAAAATGCCTTCATCTCTCAGGAACCAAAGCCACAGGGAGGAAGGAGTCAAAGTTTGGGATGAGATAGTGTCTGCTTGGCATCCAGCTAACGCTGGCAGGGAGGTGGGGTCAGCAAGGGAGAGGTGACAGTGCTCTTCCCGTGGGGGGAACAGCTGGGCCAGCCTCCGTGCTGCTCGGGCCTGAGGTTCGGAGGTATTTCCTCTTTCCCACCTTTATCCTTTATTCCACAGCATCCCTGGTACTTATTTCCCTGAAATCAAGAAATGACAAAGACCAGGCAGGTGGGAGTCAAAGGGCTTGAGTGGGGATGGAACAGGAAGGACATGTTTCAAGGTAGTCAAAGCCAAAAATGTAAAGGCAATGGCTATAATGCAGTCGTTCCCGTTGGAGTCCCCTGGGCCCTATCTGCTGGCTCAGTCGGGAAACCATATTTATTCCCAAGGCATCTACAAGAACTTGGCTTTCAGCAAGGCAGAACTGGGCCTCAAATGTCTCTCTGCATTAAAATCCCTCTTTTCCCGAGAGCTTTAAAGTCTCCTCTCACAGTTCCATTTACTCATTACCAATAGTCCTGTGGTCTTAGCAAGACAGCCAATCTTCCTATCATTTTTGTTTTATAGGCAGGGAAGAAAGACTCTCTTCCTCTCCTAGCATCACCCCAAATCACAGTTGTTTAGGTATCTCATCAAGCCAAGGGTCAACCATCTATAAAAACCTCCTTAGAAAACCATCCCAAAGTGTGCAAATACCCAGGAGAAATCTCCAGAGTAATTGCAGGTAGTTGGCTCCACAAATACATTTTAAACATAAATTGGAAGGCATTCTGTGGTTGTAGCCATGCAATATAAATGCTAAGTAACAATGATGGAGTCCGTGGAAATGAGCAGAACTTTCCACCTACTGTGGCTTCCCGCCTCAAACTGCAAAACTCTTGGGTTCTGTGTTCCTGGAAAACGTTTACTTGGGGGATAGGAGTGGGAGGGGATAGGATAGAGGAGAAGGCCACCTGATTTCATGTCGGGGACCCAAGCCCACCTTGTCCTTCCTTTGCCCATTGAAAAGGGCTTGCCCATCAATCCCCTTCTTGCCTTTCTGTCTCTTTTCTTCTTCTCCTCCTTCCTCCCTCCTCCCTCCCCCCTTCTCCTCACTCCTCCCTCCTCCTCCTCCCTCCTCCTCCTCCTCCTCCTCCTCCATACTCTTGTCTTTTCTTCTCTCTACCTCTGGTCTGGCCTGACTTGGAAGAGGCCAGGCAGGAGATGGCCAGTCTGCCTGGGGCCTTCTCTTATGGTATACTGAGGCCAAATTGGCTACGGGGGAATTCTGGACTTACTGCTCAGTCTGAAAGATTCAGTGGTCATCAAAACTTTACATCATGGGAAAATGGAGGACCTTGGGCAAGTTGGATTAAAAACATAATAGTCAAAGAAGACCCCAAGGTCCAAGGGAAAGAGGTTAGGATGTGCTATGCAGATAGAAGGAATTCAGTAGGTGCAGTTTCTGGGGGTTCCACAACTACAAATGTAGTAATCCACAGATTGAAAATATTCAAAAATAAACACATTTATACTGAACACGTTCCGACCTTTTTTCTTGTTATTATTCCTGAAACAATCTTGTAGCACAACCATTACCCAGCATTGACATTGTATTAGCTATAAAAAGTAATCAGAGATAACAAGGTTTATGGGAGGATGTATCTAGGTTCTATGCTAATAGGGTGCCATTTAGTATAAAAGCCTGGAGCTTCTGCAGATTTGAGTATCTGCAGGTTTTGGTACTCCCCTACCAAGGGCCAGTTGTATCCCTCTTCCCTTCCCACCCCTACTTTGTCTCCCGTCCCCCCCCCCCCAGTGCCATTTGTACTCTCTTATATTCATGCAAATATAAGTAGATGGGGGTGGAAGGTGATCACCGATCACCGGCACCCACAGCCTCTGTGAAAACCTTGGGGTGAGCTCACAGGATGGGGGTCCTGCTGTTCTCTGGGTTAGGGGATTTCTCAGGCTCTTCTTTCCTAGGGGTTGGGGCAGGGAATTTTGTAGAACACCATTCTCCACCTCCATTTTCTATGATGTCGGCCCAGATAAAAATAATTACGGTTTTATCTTTATCATAAAAATTATAATTAACCCAGATAGCAAGGAAAGTCACATTATTGATGACACCCCCCCTCCCATCTCCCTTCTTTTAAGAAAAAAAACTAGCAAATATAGAAGAGCCCAAATAAGAAAATAAAAATCTCCTATAACCCAGTCAGTCAGAAATAACTAGCATTTGGATGTGTTTCATTTTTTTTCCCTGTCTGAGATATATATAATTTTCTTAGCAAAAGCAAATATCAAATAATAATACAGCCTGCTTCTTGCACTTAACAATATCCATAAACGTTTTCCAGTATCATTAGATAGTTTTCTACAACATCCTTTTTATATTCGCGATGAATCTCATCATGTGGTTCTAGCATAATTCATTTAATACTAACATATTATAAAGCATTTCCTATGGGCTACACTTTACATGCACCGCCTAATTTATCTCTTCACGTATTTCTATAAGGTAAAGACATATTGTCACTCTTTATGGATAAGAAAACAGGTTTGGAGGCAATGTTTTGTGCAAGTTCACCTAGGGTGAGAGGAGAAGAGGAATTTGAACCTGACTGCCCTGTTTGTGGCTCCAGTTTATGAGCCACCATGCTGATTGTCACCTTAGCTAAGCACTTATTGCTGGCATTTAGTTGTTTCCAATTTTTAAATCTCACAGAGCTGTGAAGAACATCTTTAGAGCTATATGTTTAACACACTCCATTGTTATTTTCAAGCATTAAGTCCTAAGAAATGCAGCCACGAGGTCAAAGCAAATGCACTTTTTTTCTGGGTTTAGAAGGTTGTTTGGGAGCAGGTGGAAGTACCACGGGAGAGGCAGCCCCCTCTAACCCCTTCCCTCTCCTCCCCATACCCACTTTTTCTCACCACCCACAAGATTACATCCATTTGGATTTCTACCACCAATTTTGAGAGTGACTGTTTCTTGGCACCCTTACAAACCTCAAGAATTCTCATTTAAGAAATGGTTGCTGAATCCTTGGGTGGAAAAAAATGGTATTATTTTTATTTGCAAATTTTAAATTGCTAATAAGGCAAATTAAACATTTTTAAATATTAGTAGGCCTTAAATTTGTATTTCTTCTTTGTTGACTTTCCTGTCCATGCCGTTTGGGGTGAGCCATAGTTCTGATATCCAGGAGCTCTCTTAGTATTTGTGTGTCCTGGCTCTTGTTCCCCTCCTGGATGGATGGATGGATGGATAAATAAATGAATGGGCTGCATTTCTTGGGGTATTCTCTGGGTGGACTTTATCAAAGAAACTGATAATAACTTTTTCTTCTGCCTTATTGACCAGGCAAGACTTCTGTGAAAGGAACTTCATTTTTATTTACTCTTGAATGTACTCTTTGCTAGAATCGGTTGATCTTAAGCCTCTGCCTTGGAAATTATTCTTAGGAATGCCAGACACAGGAGCTTATGACACGTTCCTAGGAACAGTGACACCAGCCACCATTTGTTGGACACCTGCCAAATGCACATTATTTTTGTCCTCAGCTCAATTATTAATGCTCCACATCCTTATCATCACTCTACAAATGAGTTGATGAGGTGCAGGGAGGTTTGGGGACTCTCACACAGCTGGTCAGTGGCAGAAGGGAGTCTTCTGTGTCATGCTATCCATCAACATAGATTATTAAGGGGTTTAAGAACTCTACTTTTTCCTTTCTTCTTCATTGACAATTCTTATATATCAAAAAATGATATAGTAGAGAGAAAGCATTTGCTCCTTGACTTTCTGAATCTGCTATTTCTGCATGATGTTCTCCAATTCCATCCATTTATCAGAAAATGCCATAATTTCATTCTTCTTTATGGCTGGATAATACTCCATTGTGGTTATATATCACATTTTCTTTACCCATTCATCTGTTGATGGTCACCTGGGCTGATTGGGAATTGCACTGTTATAAACATCGGTGTGGCTGATTTTCATTCTTCTGGCCAAATACTGAGGAGTGGGATAGCTGGGTCATATTGTGGTTCCATTCCTCCCTAGCTTTTTGAGGAAGCTACACCAAAATAAGGCGAAAAAAAATGTGTGTGTTTGTGTGGTGGAAGGAACACCATGAAAACAGAAGACAGATCAGTGGAGTAGAGGAAGGAGATTGAGAGGGAGGGAGGAGGGTCAGGAAAAGGAGGAATGGTGGAAGGAGGTTGACCAGACTAACCTATGGACCTACATGAACAATCCACAGAGACTTTCACCACTGTGTATATCTATAAGTCACTAATTTTAAAGAAACCATAAATAAATAGAAGATTAATAGAGTAGAGGAAAGGGACAGGGGAGGAAGAAGGGGAGGGAAGGAAGAAAATATTGGGAACTGGATGGGAGCAAATTGCATTCCATACACTTATGATGATGTCAAAATGAACCCCGACATCATGTGTAACTATAATGCACTAATAAACAAAGAGAGAGAGAGAGAGAGATGAAACTTAAGACATTGTCATGGAGGATTTTGTATAGGGGGGAGTATGATTATTTTCTAAAGTCTTCCAGTTGTTTTCTTCCTGGATTCAAATGACTATCTTTCAAGAGCCTCCAGGAGCCCACACTGGACTCAAGATCGGTCTCTAGCCAGTCTTTGTTATTTCTGTGAGGACATCTGGGTTCACTTTCCCAGCCAGCCAGGTGGCACAGTTCCCTGGGTTCCTGCTGAGAGATACTGAGCCTGAGAAGACCCCTGGCTGGTGTCCTATCAGGCCTGAGTCCCCAGAGATCAGCAAGCAGGGGTGGGGAGAAGAGAGAGGATTTGACAGTTATGCACACTGAGGGAAATTAGGGATCCCCTGAAGGATTGCTCAGGGCAGGAACAAAAGGAAATTAGAAGAAATCAGAATAACAGCAGAACTGTTTAGCAAGGGTTGGAGGCGTGGGAGTGGAGATTTCACAGCCGGGAACAGTCAAATAGCTATAAAAGGAGAGGCTGGAGGAAGAAGTTAGTAATTCTCAGACATAAGGCAAGTCTCTGCAGGTTTCAGGGCTCTCTCTGGATCCCTGAAGTCACGTGGTGGCACCCTGGGCAAACCTTTATAAGTTTGTGGGGACAGTTCTTGATTCCTACATGACTTGGAGGGTGCACCTGGCTTCTAGTAAGGAGCGGGGTTTGCTAGCCTTCCTGTAATATGTGGGACAATCCTTAATAATAAAGGCTCTTCCTGGTTCCCAAAGCCACCGTGTCCCATTTAGAACACTGGATGACATCTTAGGATTCCTCCAGTTCTAATAAGCAAATGTCTATAATTCCATCCTGTATATGACAGTCAGATTGTTTTCTTCAAAGACAGAATGAGAACAAAATTGATCATCTCAACAGATGCAGAAAAAGTATTTGATCAAACTCAATACTCATTGATGATTTGAAAAAAAATCTCTTTAGTTAATAATGAATCTATTATTTCTAGAAAATAATATAATTAATTATAAAATATTAGAAACATTCCCATAAAAGGGAAGAAAACAGAATGCCCACTATCAATCACCCTGTGTCAGTATTGTGCGTAAGCTTCTAACAAACATAATTGAACATGAAAATGAAATAAGAGGGTAAGACTGGAAAAGATAAAGATGTGATTGTTATTGACTCATTACTTGATTTTCAACGTGAAACCAATGACTTATGGAAAGCTGTCATTTTTTATTGGTTCTTCTTAGTTATACATGACAGTAGAATCCATTTTGATAAAACTCTACAAGTATGAGATATAACTTATTCTAATTTGGATCCTATTCTTGTGGATGAGCATGATGATGGAACTCACATAGGTTTTTCACATGTATACATAGGAAAGATTATGTTGGATTTATTCTACTGTCTTTCCTATTCCTATTCCTCCTCCCTTCAATTCATTCCTTTTTGTCTAATCTACTGAACTTCTCATCTGTTCACCCACCCTCACCTTTATTATGGCTTATCTTCCACATATCAGTGAAAATATTTGACTGTTGGTTTTTGGGGATTGGGTTATTTCACTTAGCATGATAGTCTCCAGATCCATCCATTTACTGGTAAATGTCATAAAGCCATTCTTCTTTGTGGCTGAGTAATATTCCACTGTGTACATATACCACAATTTCTTTATCTATTCCTCTGTTGAAGGGCACCTACGTGGGTTCCAGAGCTTATACATTGTGAATTGTACTGCCATAAACATTGATGTGGCTGCATCACTGCAGAATGAAATCTATTATTAATAATAGATTTTAAATCTTTTGGATATATGTGGGATAACTGAGTCAAATGGTAGTTCCATTTCTAGTTTTCTGAATAATCTCCGTACTGCTTTACAGGGGGCTGTACCAATTTGCTGACCCATCAACAGTGTATGAGTATACCCTTTTCTCTACATCCTTGCCAATACCTATTGTTACTTATATTCTTGATTGTTGCCATTCTGACTGGAGTGAGATGGAATCTTGGCTTTCAATATTTTTTTAAAGTTCAGTCTTGTTAGACAGAAGATCAACACATCTAGACTTACAGCTTTGCACATCAGCATGAACCAAATGTAAAAGAGAGAGCAGTTCACAATGACAAGGAAAAACTAAGACTGAAAACTAAAACTGCAAATAATGAAATAAATATAAGAACTGGATGGCCAGAAGATAAGCCATGTTTGTGTATGAAGATTTATGAAGACCTGGATTATCTCAATATTAGGTTATAAATTTAATTGCACAGATTCAATATAATAAAAAGTCTAACGTGCTTTATGTTCAGGCTTAACAATTTGATCCTAAAATTCATATAAAATAATGTACAAAAACAGTCGAAATAATTATGAAAAAAGAGACTTGCCTTCATAAACATTAAGATGTATTATAAAGCTGTAGAAATTAAATGAGTGTAGCATTACCACAGGAATAGACAAACGGATCGACAGAACATACAGAGTTCAAACATAGCTCCAAGGATACATGAGCTTTTGTCATTTGGTAAAGAAGGTGTTCGAAGTGGTAGGAAAGAAACAATTTCCGGTGTCGCAGCCATAGAGGCTCAGGTTCTATGCTGTGCCAGTGTTTCTCAGAACTATCCTGTGGTCTATTGAAGTATTTTTCCAATTAGAAACATACCAGGCAATATTGTCTCAACCTAGTTTTCGGGCTTTCCTAGAATTTTTGTAGGCCATCTAAGATCAAGTGATTAAGATGCTTTTTGCTCAAACAAGCTATTGAGAATTCTGCTGTCAGCAATCTAGGAAATTTGAAAACAAATTTCATTTCATATCCAGGTATCCATCTCCAACAAATGTTAAGCAATTATATACAAGAATATCCATTTGCAATTTGAGTGTAACGCTGAAAAATTGGAAACAAACATGTTTAGTAGATTAAAAGATAAATTGTGATATAGTTACATGACAGCTGTTATTTAGCATATGAATTAACTAGATTTTTATATATCAGCATGAATCGATTTCTGTTTTGGTCAGGTTTTTTTTCGGCGTGTGTGTGTGTATGTGTGTGTGTGTGAGAGAGAGAGAGAGAGAGAGAGAGAGAGAGAGAGAGAGACCAAAAGACCTGGTGAGAACAATGTAAAGGAGGAAAAGTTTACGTTGGCTCGTGGCTTTAGCAGTCTCAGTCCTCAGATGGCCACTTCACAGCTCTGGGCCCAAGGTGAGGCAGAACATCATGGCAGAAGGTATGGTGGAGGAAAGCAGCTCAGGGCATAATAAGCAGGAATTGGAGAGAGCGCCCCTCACCAGGGACAAAATATAAACCCCAAAGGCATGCCTCGTCCAGCCACTCCCCACCTGCCTACAGTTACCACCTAGTTAATCCATGTCGGGGGACTAATCCACTGGTTAGCCTGCGCTCATCATTTAATCACTGCACCTCTGAACAATCATGCATTGCCTTACACACAGGCTTTTGGGGGATACCACATATTCAAATTTGTAACATTATCAGATACATAATATTGAGTGAAATCTGCAAGTTGCAGAACGATGTGTTCAATATCATACCATTCATGTTAAAAAAAAAAACATGTGACTTAATGCTATTACACATATATATATATGTATACGTTATATAAAAACAACACTGGTAAAATGCACATTAAGTTGATGATGATACCTGGGAAAGGCAGATAGGAAATGGAATTGAGGATGATAAGAGAAGCAGCTTCCGTTTTACTAGAATTGTTCTATTTATCTTATTTTACAAAATAAGGCATAAATTGCTTCTGGGTGTTTGGTGCCTGATATTTCTTGTTCTTTGTACTTTTCTGTGTGTCTTAAACCAGAGGAGAAGGAGGAGCAGGAGGCAGCAGAGAAGGGAAACAGGGAGGGATGGAGATAGGCTGGCAGGGAAAGGACGGAACCTGAAGTTCTCGTGCCCCTTGCAGATAAGTAGCTTCCAGGTGTAAGTAAGCATGGATTCCTCCTTGAAGTCAGTCACAGCACACAGAAGGAAGTACATACACACCGTTTTAAAGAGTGTTTTAATTAATTATTTAAAAAATTATTATCATTAGATAATGAGAACTATGTTTCCTTTTTACGAATTACCTGCTAGGAAGTGCAGCTACATTTTAGGCTCAGCGGTGATAATTAACTCATCTCAAGTGCTTGATAATTTTTATTTATCTAATCCTTTTGTTTTTTGTGGGTTTTTTTTTTTCCTTCAAATTTTCATTATCCCATTTTCTACACTGTCTCATAATTAGGGTACAAATCCTTAACTTAAAAAAAAAAGAGAGAGAGAAAAGAAAATGAACAACTTCGCTCTCAAAGTCTACCGTTTTGGAACGGGAACAGTTTCACCTTAAAATTTGGGTCCTGGTATGCATTTGGAAATTACTGTGCTTCAAATGTCTTTGCCCAGAAGCTTGTTCAGCCTTGGGACCCAGAGTGGGGTGGGGAGTGGGGACAGGGGCAGGGTCTTGCCCTCCACTGTCGGGCACCACAGGGGTCGTTTGGATGCCAACTAGAGCTCAGGGTCAAGGCTGTGTGCAGAACCTGCTCTTGGGCCTTGATTGCATTGTGGGTTTGCTCTGCATCCTTGCTCAGTGAATATAATGGTGTCCCTGGAAAGAGGGACGTGGGTCCTGAGGCCACATGTACTTGGATTGGTGTGGTCGTCCGTTTTGTGGGGTTGTAACAGAATATTATGGTCTGGGTGATTGCTAATGAGCAGACATTTCTCTTTCACAATTCTGGATGTTGGGAAGTTCCAGACTGAGGGGCTCATGTCTAGAAGGTCCTTCTTGCTGTGACATCCCACAGCAGAAGAGCAAGGAGAGGGCAAGAGAAAGACAAAGGGGGTCAGAGTTGTCCTTTCATGAGGGAATGACTCCTGCAGTAATGACATGCATCTTCTGTGCATCAAGTCCCACCTCCCAACACTACTGTGCTGGGGATGAGGTTTCCCACTTTTGAGGGGGACACATTCACACCTTGCAGGTGGAATCTGGGTACTGTCATTCCTACCCAAGTGACAGTGGATCACTTATCCTTTCTGAGTCAAGGTTAAATGTTTCTTAATTTGCAAGTAGAGATACTATTTTTCACAACATCAGTGTGTGGGTTCACTGAGCTCATTTGTCCTATGCACCGTGCCTGGCAATGCTGGTAACATAGTAAATAAACACTAGTTCCAATTTTGTCCCTTGTTTTCACTGTGTCTACCAGATGCCTAGCTGTAAGGGTAAGATATAATAAGGGTGTGCAAAAAAAGTTTTTTTAAGGGAAGGTAGAGGACTATTTTAAGACGTGAAGCATTATTATGACAAATAGTTTCTGCTCCCCAGGCAAAACTTGTCAGTAATCTGTTTATCTGCTTTAAGGATGCTGCCACCTTCTTTGGCCTCAGGAACAGCTGAGCAGATACATGACGCAACTGTGTTGTATCTGTCACCCTTTTCTGAAAATTCTGAGTTTGCTGGCCCAAAGTTAGGCTCAAGCTCTGGAGCACCTGCCCTCCCACCCACTCCCTCCATCCTGGCCCCACCTCTTCTGCTGGGCCGCAGCACCCCAGATTAGCTCTGGTTTCTGTGATTTAGATTTCAGCCACTAGGTCACGCACACTTTTTCTCTTTCCTTTCAGGACCCCTTGGCTGGGGATCTGCCAAATATAAATATATTTTTTTCTCTAGCAACTATGGGGAGAGCCAGAATAGTCCATTTTAATCTATGCACATTGGTCAGAACATCAGCAAGATGCTAAGGGTAGTTCCATCAAAGGGTGTTGGAAGTGACCTTAGGAGATATCCCAGTGCATCTTTTTTTTTTTATTAGTTGTTCAAAACATTACAAAGCTCTTGACATATCATATTTCATACATTAGATTCAAGTGGGTTATGAACTCCCAATTTTACCCCAAATACAGATTGCAGAATCACATCGGTTACACATCCACATTTTTACATAATGCCCTATTAGTAACTGTTGTATTCTGCTACCTTTCCTATACTCTACTATCCCCCCTCCCCTCCCCTCCCATCTTCTCTCTCTACCCCATCCACTGTAATTCATTTCTCTCCTTGTTTATTTTCCCATTCCCCTCACAACCTCTTATATGTAATTTTGTATAACAGTGAGGGTCTCCCTCCATTACCATGCAATTTCCCTTTTCTCTCCCTTTCCCTCCCACCTCATGTCTCTGTTTAATGTTAATCTTTTTTCCTGTCTCTTCCTCCCTGCTCTGTTCTTAGTTGCTCTCATTATATCAAA
>NW_026000164.1:18388203-18390742 GCF_001458135.2 Marmota marmota marmota | reverse complement strand
GGTGCAGAGACCTCAGTTGTCAGCACTGGTGGGGAGCGGTAGCCGGGAGTTCCGCGCTGTGAGTCCCGCGCCACTCCTGATTCCCTAGGTCTGGCTATCGCGGCTCACGGGAGTTCCCACTGTGTGGAGAGAGATGGCTAGGGGATTACACACCTGTCGCGCTGGTTTCAATGAAGTTATCTCCTCCGCCCGTGACGTCAGTTCTCTGCCAAGGTGGCATCCCATGCAAATGGTGACTGTTCGTTCCCTTTGCCGGGTGACCAATGCAATGGGTGGGTCCTGACTGTCTCTCCCAAGCCCCGTTTCAATCCTGTGGCCACTGCCTATGAAGGCTCGGTTGGCTTTTACCTCTGGCGGGAGTCCCCTCTGCGGGGACGGCAGGTGCGCACGCGTACCGCAACCCCGAGCTCCGCACAGCCCGCCAGCCAACACGCCCGCGCACCTTGCCAACTGTCTAGTCGCCGCGCCTCGCGCGCTCCCGTCCCCGCCCCGCCGCCCCCAGTGCATCTTCTTGCCTCATAGACAGCAGGTTGAGGGGAACCAATGTGTCTTATTTATTTTAACACAATATCTTCATTTTATTTATTTATTTTCATGTGGTTCTAGGGATCGAACCCAAGGCCCTGCATGTGCTAGGCAAGCGCTCTACTGCTGAGCCACAACCCCAGCCCTGTGTCTTATCTTTAGTAAGATTGTCCCTCAGAGGAATCCATACATCCAATCAGCAATCCCCCTCAGGGAAAGGCAGTTCCCTCCAGTCCAGACCACTCTCAGGTCTCTCCGGCAGGAGCACATTCCTGAGAAAGGTTAGTAAATGGATGCTCTGCTGTTACCTCTCCCAAATGACAAGCAAACTCTGCCACGGCCAGCTCCAGCTGAGACTTCAAATCAGATTGGTCTCCTGAGCAGGTGGGCCTATGACACTCGTGCCCTGGGTCCATCTGTAGTGATATTTGTGTAGAGCAGGAGGGAAATATGTTAAGAGGGAAAAGATGGAAAAGGTAGATGGTGAAGATTTGCAAACTTGAATTTTTCAAGTGTGGGCTGGGCCCTCATGAGGGTAGACTCTAAGCAAAGCTTAGGGAATTTTGCATTAGGGTGGCCTAAATCATGTGGTGGGAAGGAAGTCTCAGTGGTTTTACACTTAAAGTCTTATTTCTCTAAGTTGGCTGCTTGCTTCTGAGGCTGTGCCCCTTTGGAAGGTGACTTGGGAACGTAGGTCAGTTGCGCCATGCTGTGCTCTGAACAGCTGTGGTCCACATCCCTGTGGAAAGGGGGCAGAGGGCATGGGGAACTCAGCCCCTCTGGAGACTCCCAGAAGTTGCACACCTCTCAATTCCCTGTAGATTGATGGCCAGAAAGAGCCAAAGGCCCTGGTTAATGAAGCAAGCATGGGCAGGCAGTCTTCTCTTGTTCCCAGAACAGTGACAGGGACTTGGCAAACACAGGATATGGTCCCTTGAGTAAAATGTTTCCAAGAAGGATACAAAGGGCTACCTTATGGCTCAGATGACAACAGCAGCAGGGGTGGGGAAAGGGCCCTTCTTGCTTCTCTGTGAAGAAGATGTCTCTGGGAGGCTGAGGGGCGGTGGAGATGGATCCCTGGTCAGAAAAGCAACATCTTCTGGAATAGACCAGCAGCAGTGGCTGTACGGAAGGACCAATGTTTGGGGTATAGGAAATGAGCAACATCAGCAAGGACAGATGTGGGGTGTTTTTTCAAAAATCTTTTTAATAAGGTTATAATTTGTCTGAGGCCTGTGTTTCTCAATGATCTGATGAGTGTCTGAGTTGAGAGTGGTTCACCTCCATGTCTTCATCGACACTGCCCTATTCCGACTTTGGGAGAAATCTGTGAAGCACTATGACAATGGTGACTCTCCATGGAGGGATCCCTATAGTCTGATGACAGAGGACTCAGAAATGAACTTCCCTTGTTTCACAGAGCCTTCAAAGGTCCTCTGCATGACTCAGGACCCACCAGGCTCCTGGAGACACCTGGGTTCTTCCCTGATTTGCCTGGTCTCCTTGTAGTCATGGGTTCCAGCTTCCACACCTGGGGAGGTACAAAGAAACCAGGAAGGTCCTCCCCTTGTTGGTTTTGGGGGTATAACTTTGTGCTATCTATTGTAAATATTTAGTGAATACTGAGCCCGGAGTTAAGAGTCAGGAAGACTCAGGTGTGATCAGATGTTAGAGTCTGTAAACAAGTCAAAATAACACCTGGCATTTTGCCAGGGGAATGTTAGAGTTCATAAACAAGTCTGGATGGTGCCTGGCAAAATGCCAGAGGGAGTGGTTTGAAAAGTAACAAAAGCGAGCCATTAAGTGTGGAGATTCCTTATTGGTTGACTGATGTATCTAGTTTATGCTAATTAGATAAGCTGTGTGGAATGTATAAATACTGCTCCTGTCCTGCAATAAACGGCTTCCACTCTTGCTGTATCAACGTACACAAGTTATTCGTCACCCCCCCAGTTATTTTGCTGCAGCCGGACTGTGGCAGATGGTGGCCCGTACGGGGAGCCCCGGGACACTC
>NW_026000164.1:18364078-18382218 GCF_001458135.2 Marmota marmota marmota | reverse complement strand
GCAGAGGAGCCAATCAGCTAGATGTTGCTGGGGCCGAGGAGCCAATCAGCTAGATGTTGCTGGGGCCGCTGTGAGCCAATCATCAGCCGGCAGCTGGAAGTTTGCTGGCAGCTGGAAGTTTGCTGGGGCCCCTTTGGCTGTGGCTCTCAACACATACCATTTGATCTAGCAATTCTAATTCTGAGATATTCTCTTAAGCAAATAATCAGTGTTATGCATATGTATGTATATAGATACATAAATACACACACTATCATTACACATATTCAAATGCCTCCCAAACTTTAAAAATCACACACCCTTATGCATAAAAAATAATTAAATCAGTAAAATAAAGCATGTGTACTAATATATCTACCCATCTTTTATCAATTATTTACTCATAGCATTATAATAATATATGCATTATCAAACATATGAATAGATCTGTCAAAGGATGAATTAAATAATACAAAAAGAACTACTAATATGTATTTCTCCTTGCAAATGAAAGGAATTATCTTGTGCCATTCCTGAGGTGGGGGATCCTGACTCTGGATACCATAGATTTATTCTATTAAAAGCTTGGAAACATCTTAAATGTCTACCAATAGTTAAGTGTTGTATGATTTTTAAAAAAATATATGATCAATGGGATGAAATGAGGTATAGCATTTTCAAAGTATGATGTAGGAAAAGCAAACTGTCAAACACCCCAAGAGCGCGTCCACCTCCCTGTGCAGGTAAAGGGGGCTGGCGTCACCTATGTCTCAGGTGTCAGGCTTTTTCTTCTGTGACTTAACCCATTGGGTGTGCAGGTGCCGTGTGGCCCCTTTTCTGCTGTCCTATGGAGATGGGGCTTGGGGAGGTAGTGCAAATAGTGTAGCCTTTTGTTCTTTACCCAGAAGTTTTCTGCCTTCCGCCAGCACCTGTGAATTTGAGGCAGGTTACCTTGTTAGCTTGTAAGTAGGCAGAACATCATATACGTCATAAGTCCTGACAACCATCTCTTATTACAAAAACCCTAGAGGATATTTAAAACCAAGAGATCAGAACCCTAATTGCCAAAGCGTGGCAAGCCCCTCCTCCCCTTGCTCTCTCATGTTCCCTGTTTTCCATACAATTTCACCCATTTGCTGGCCCGCCCTTCACCTTCCTTTCTACAGTTTGCGTGTTCATTCCCTCTGAAACCCATGTTGAGATTTAGCTGTCATTGTAATAGTGATGAGAGGTGGGACTTTTAAGGAGGGATTGAGTCATGGGGCAGAGCCCTCATGAGTGGAATAACTGCCATTTTAAAAGAGTGAGTTTGGTCTCCTTTTGTCTCTTGCCCTTCTACCTTCTGCCATGGGATGATGCAGCAAGAAGGTCCTTACCAGGTGCCAAAGCCTTGATCTTAGACTTCCCATTCTTAGAATTATTAAGAAATAAACTTCCATCTATTATAAATTACCCAGGCTCAGGTATTTCATGATAGCAGCACAAAGGGACTAAGACAGCCCTCTTTGTGGTCCCATATCAACCACCCAATACCACACTTTGGAGAATGAGTTTTCTCTTTCTCTCCTTGACTTCTCCTGTAGTTCCTTTAGTAAGAGACAAACTGGATCTTCTAATACTCAATGACAATGTCTATAACATGCAAGTAGCCAGCCAAGTTGTGTGCTATATGAGGATACAATGGGGAGGGTTGGGTGTCACAGAAGAAATCAAGACCTTCCTTGTTAGGAGGGAGCAGCAGGAAGAGTGCGACAGAGGAAGGCTAGAGTCTGTCCATTTGACGTTCAGAGAACTGCACCCAGAGGTCAGTCCTGCCTATGAGCAGCTGCTTGCTTCACCTCCTCATTCCATTGCTCTGTTTCTCATTCAGAAGCTGGGCTCCGATATCTGGGCTTGACTCTACGAATTCAAGGAAGACAGAGCGGTAGCTTGGGGTTAGGCACAGCTAGTGCTGGAATCAGCAGGACTTAGCCAGGTTACCACCTATTGCTCTTTGCTTCTGTGGTATTCACTAGGAGCTGCTCTTGAAAAAAGGCAAATGCAGAATCAGACAGTGCTGTACAAAAAAGACGGTACTATTTCTCATACTTGAGTTGAGCTTCTCAGACAAAGGAGACACAAACTTTATCATAGAGAAAATGAAACTTCCTGACACTTGAAAATCAAGATCTGGAAAAGTCAGAGTGGCAAGTGATAGATATGCTGGGATTGCACATAGGACCCAGGGAGAGAGGGGAACAGACCAGGTAATTACCCTACAGCTGGTCGGCTCAGGATTCCTTTCTCTGGTCTCTGTGGGGGTCAAGGATAAGGTAGCCCTATTCAGTGCCTGGGTCAGGATGGCAGGAGTAACTGAGCCACACGTAGGATCTCCACAAGCCCACTGCTCCGTTCTAGGGGACTGTCTCCTGTTTTTAGCCCTTGCTGGGGGTCAGATGGCATGGTATGAGTGACAGGAGCTGTACCATTTCCAAACTGAAACTATTAGGATGAAAACACAATACCAGGGTCACACAAGCAAACTTAGCATCAGAGCTTTGACCAGGTTAAAAAAAAAAAAAAAGGCAGAAACAGATGATTTTTTTTTTTTTTTAAAGAG
The DNA here is from genome assembly GCF_001458135.2 of Marmota marmota marmota. Lineage (NCBI taxonomy): Eukaryota > Metazoa > Chordata > Mammalia > Rodentia > Sciuridae > Marmota > Marmota marmota. Next base: position 18,379,640 of record NW_026000164.1, on the reverse strand, counting down.
ATTCAGCCAATCTGGAGTCTGGATCATTCACATTCATCAGGTGTGTTTTCATCTTTGTTGCGTTTCCAAATATATCAACAAATGCAGATTTCTGCTCTACCTATTATCCTTCATTAGGATCAAAATGCCCATAAATATTGTCCCTCTTCCATGTCCCTCCTAAAAGTCATTTCAAGGACAACAGCAGAATGGAAAATGGAAGGGATTCCTTTCTCCCATTGACTTGATTTTTTCATTCTGTCTCTGCATTTCTTGCCTGGATCCCACTTGCAATCCAGGTCCCATTCCAAGTTTCCTCTCATGGATGTTGGTCACTGCCTGACCAGCCAGAGTCCAGGACATGGCTGCCAGCCTACCCATGCCCTTGGCTGAGCAGAACAGAGCTTGAAGTCCTGAAGCTGGGTTGCAGGCTGCGCTCAGCCAACTAAACTCAATACAGTGGGAATCTCAATTAAAAGAAGCAGAGGAACTTTCTAGCCAGAGGGTAGAAAGTTAGAAAATCATGAAAACCTAGGAGTAGAGGTAACCGTGCTGAGCAGCGGGTATATCACAGCAGCCACAGCACAAACCCTGAGTTCATCCAGAGCCTTCCTGAGGTCCAGCAGTCTGGCAGGGTCCGACCTCACCTCCACCTCTCTGGTTTCATCGCTTCCAGCCATCACTGGCCTTCACTGCTCCAGCCCCCTTTGTCTCTAGACTCTTCCTCATGTGAGCAGCGGGCTAGCCGCCCTCCCACTGGAGTAAATGCGTTTAATGTGGGCATGTGTGTATCCATCCCTGGATTGCTGCCCCAGCACCCAGCCCCTAGGACGGGCCCACTGAATGTTGGCTGAAATGATCTCAATCCATGTGGGCTGCCATGGCCTCTTCTCCTCTCTGTTTCTTCTTCATGGAGCTGTGATCCTGGCAGGATGCAGTAAGAACAGGCATATTTATAGACATAAAGCCGTAGAGGGGTTCGAAATGACGACTTTAAGTCGGTCCTGCCTTATCTGTTTAAAATTTTCAAGTAGAGGTCCAGGCAATGCCATGTGCAGCTGCTGAAAGCTGAGGGCCATCTCTGTAGTGAGTGGGAGTTGGGGGGGGAGTAGTGAGGGGCATGTGTGGCGGAGCAGGGAGCAGCACAGCGGGTGCAGCAGGCCCTGGCTTCTCTTCCTGGCCAGTTCTTCGTTCCTTCTGCTGATACGAGGGACTGCGTCCAGGCCCCAGGGCCCCCGCAGCTGAGCAGCAGCCAAATTGCCTTCTTGGGAATAAACAATAAGGAAATTACCAGGCTGATTATGGTGCTCTGGGTCCCTACGTCTGGCCAGAGATTGCCTGACTGGGATTGGCTCTCGGTGGATGCAGGAGTGAAGGTCAGACTGACGGAGACCCAATCCAGATGGTGGAGAAGGGAGAAGAATTCCAGTAAGAGGAGGGAGAGGAGGAAGAGGGTGTGTGTGGGGGGGATACCCGAGAGGGAAAGCAAGATCCAGGGGAAGAGATGTGAAGGGACAGGACCAAGAAGGAGAAAATGATCGAGAAAAGGAAAACATGGGCAGGCAGGAGGTGTGAGAAAGAGCAGGCCCGGATGAGGAGAGGGATAAGGAGGGAATAGCTACACTTCCAAACATCTCACAAAAGCCGTGAGCTCTGTGTGAGCATGCGCACACTCCCCAACATGCGCAGGTTATGATGGTTGTGTACATCTCAATGGGTTCATGGGATTTCAGTGGGTCATCAAATACATTCCTGAAACATATGGAATGGACCAGGGAACTCAGATTAAAAACTGCGGAAGAGGGACTTGGAGTAGAACAGTCAAGCGTATTCCAGGTAGGAGGAAAGAATGGAGAAGGAGAAGGAATCTCAGGCCTGCTCCTCCCCAGCTGTGCACCTCAGTGCATGCTGCAGAAGGGGAGGATGGCAAGCCTACAGTGCTGAGTCCCCTGAGCCTGCGCTCCAAGGTGGGATGCACCATCTATTCCCATAATGTCCTGCATTCAAGAGTGTATGATCAGCGGGGTGTGGTGGCACACGCTTGTAATCCCAGCGACTTGGGAAGCTGAGGCGGGAAGATCACAAGTTCAAAGCTAGACTCAGCAACTTAGTGAGCACTTAGCAACTCGTGAGTCCCTGACTCTAAATAAAATAGAAAAAAAAAAAAAAGAGCTGGGGATGTTGCTCAGTGGTTAAGCAACCTGGGTTCAATACCCCCGCACTAAAAGAAAAAGAAAAGAGTCTACCTATTATCTTCATCTCTATGGATGAGAAATAGCTTTAAAATGTACACAATTTTGACTTTAAAATGAGTTCTCTCACTAATGGAACATTGGTTACCAACTAATTCACCCATGTGTGGGTGAAAAATACGGTTTTGTCTTTAAGTGCTGAATCTCCTCGGGTGCTTGGGTATTATTAGCATCGTCTTGCCAGTGCTCAGAAGGGAGCTTTTCTCTCTGTCACTTTGATTCTTCACCCTGGCCTTTATAATGTGTGTGAAGAAGCAACCCAGCAAAAAGGCTTCCGTGGAGACTCTGTCCCTTACGCAGCCTGATGTCCGACATACCTAGGTTGAAGTCTCATTCTGCCAGTTACCGTCAAGGTCACCTTGAAAATGCCAGTGACCTTCCCTCAGTCTCAGTTTTCTCATCTGTGCAAAGGATGCAGCAAATATAACAGGATGCTTGTGAGGGTTGAATCAAATCACAGAGGTAACGATCTACCCTGGACTCTGCCACATGGTAGGTTCTGGAACCACTAGTCCTCACGCTTTCTTCTTTTATTAATCTGTGCTTTTAAATAGTCTTAAAATTGTAAAATAATACGTGCTTATTATAAAAACCAGACAGTACAGAAAAGTATGAAGAAGAGAAAAAGTCATCCATTAAAAAACAAAAAAAAAACAACACACAAACACCCATAATCCCTTCACCCAGAGGCAACCGTTGATAGCACTCTGGTGTGTTTCCTTCGGTGCTATTTTTAAAACTCTGTCAAGGCTCCATTCCAGTCTGGTGATCCCATGTTTAAGTTCAGCCATTGTGCCTCCCGTAGCTCAGAAATAATTTAAATGTGAGCATGAAGGGTTGTGGGTGCTTCCTCTGGGAGATGGGAGACACGTGCTAAGGGTTTTCTATTGTTTTCACCTCTGCAAGTCGGAAAAGAAGAAGCTTCCTAGGGAGAGTAGCTTTTTACTTTTAAAACAAAATAAACACAGCGATCACTGCACAGGGATGGGCGATAGAGTCCTGCAGCCTCCCTCCCCAGGCTCCCCCACTGGCTGCCTTCCCTTATTTCTTATCGCTGGAAAGTTCTCTGGCTGAAATTACCAACCCTGTTGCTTAGCAGTTCATCTGCTCCTGTCTGTTCCCCTCCTGTCCCCAGGAACTCAGGGCCATGTGTTCCCTTAGCCCATATGCCCACAGGCCTCTTCCCACCCAACCTGCCACCAGCCCAGCCACCAGCCAGGGCCACCTGCTCAGTGTCTGCCCCTCTCTGACTTCCAGATGCAAGATTTGGGAGTGGAAAGAGGTCAGGAGGATTCCTCAGACAAAGGGCCTCTGGGGCTTTCTGCAGACCTCCTTCCTAGTCCCTTCTGAGGTTCTCACCTTTGCTTTTAATTGATCTGTGCTTGGAAGATGCTTTAGGGAACAGAAACAGGTAGAAATGGAGCTGGGAAAAGAAGGGATTGCCACCGGGAGAACTGGAACAACCAGCCAAACTCCACCAGCTCATCAGCCTTCCCTGAACAGAGGTGATGCTGAGGAATGGACCCGGGAGGACCATAGCACCTGGCTTCTCTCCCCCAACCTTGTCTGCAGGATCCTGCACAAATCCTTACCTTGGTGAACTAATGAGTAATGCTTTATTATCTTAATAACCTATAATATATACAAGAACTTGTGTCTTTATCTAGCACAAGGCAATGCAAGTTACCTCCTAAATTGTGCAATGGTATGAATGGTAGGAAGTCATGCTTCCGAAATTCAGGTATAAAAATACCTCCTGTGACCCAAGCAAGGCTGCTTCAGCTGAAACTGGAAAAACTGGTTGCTGAAGAACTTGACTTAGTTTCCCCAAGTAGCACAGCCTTCTGGATAGGGAAGGACAGATCTCCCAGTTCCTACTTCCTAAAATTTAAAGGTAGGAAGTCCCATATAGCTTCTCAATGAGCCCTGGTGTCAGGGAGGGGCAATAAAGGTGCAGAGAGAAACTTGAGGAAAGAAAGAACTAATGCGGAAGTGCTCAGGGTGGAGGGGAAGTTGTGAACAGTGTGTGGCTGATATCAGAAACCCTGCTTGGCTCAGCATTTGTGCCCTGGGGAGCATGCTGTGTCTAGGCTTGGTGTGGAAACTGAAGAGGGACTCCAGACATGGAGGACCCTTGGTTCATCCTCAATTGGTGGCTACCATGGGCATATGGGCCAAGCAGGTATCATGACAAGGGATCAATGGGCAGTTGTCAGCCTTGGCATGCCCAGTGCTCAACAGTATCCCAGTGGCCAAGTGGGGCAGATGTAGATGGCTCAGAGAGCAGCAACCTCCATACCTGGGTGAGGATGTTGAATGGATGCTTCTTGACACAACCTCCACCCATTAGGTTTTGGGAAGGGAGAAACTCAAGGCAGTGTCACAGATTCTCTACTTATATGGTACACGGGTTTTATAAGGATTTAAAATAATGGCAATGTCAAAAACAGTGACACCCTAAGAGCAGTAGGACACACCGTGTACCAGACAAAGGACTTGTACCCTGGGTGTTGTGGTGTGCTTTCTTCCAGTCTGTTTTCTGTATGATAGACCCACTATTTTCCACCTGCCTTTTATGATTAAAATATGACATGGGCTAAAATTTCCTGCTTCATTTACAAAATTTCCATGTCTTTTGAAAATGGCTACACCATATTCCATTGCATTCATAGCTTAGTTAACAAAGTCCCTATCATTAGACCCTGAAATTGTGACAAACTCTTTTTGTTACCGACTCTTTTTGAAAGGAGTAGAACTCCAGAAACAAAGTTGAGAAAAATAACAATAATGGAAACCTAGACCTTTGATAATTGTAAATAAGCAGTGACTTTAACAAGAAATATGTAGATTAAACATAAGATGAAACCAAAGTACCGGATGGCAATAAGGAATGCGGAAGATGGGAGAAGGAGGCAGGGGAAGCAGTTTTCTGGTTAGAAGGGGGGCAGAAATTTTGACTAACTTCAAACTTTGCTAAGTCAAATGTGCTTACAGTAAGGGTAATTACTAAAAGGAGAGAAATACTATGTATAACTTTCAAAGAAGTTATTATGGGATGGATGTAAGATGTTCCCCGAAAGCTCATGTATAAGAAAATGCAAGAAAGTTGGGAGGAGAAAAATGATCAGGTCATGAGAACTGTAATCCAATCAGTAAATGGTTCCCTGATTGAATTAACTGGGTGGTGGCTGAAGGCAGGTGGGGGTGGGGGTGGCTGGAGGAAGTGGCTCATTGGGGGTGTGGCTTTGGGATATCTATTTAGTATACGGTGAGTGGTCCTCTCTCTCTCTCTCTGCTAACTGATCATCATGTTTTGAACCACTTCCTTTTACCATACCCGCTGCCATGATGGTCAGCCTCACCTAGGACCCAAAGCAATGGAGCCAGCTGCCTACGGACTGAGACCTCTGAAACTGTGAGCCCCCAAATAAACTTTTCCTCCTAGCAACGAGAAGCTGACTAAAACAGAAGTACTGGCCAAAAAATGAAATGAAGAAATCAAACTCACTCCCATAGTAGGCATGATATGAAGAAACAGAAAATAACCATGGTAATTATCATAAGTCTGTGAAGGGTCTGGGATTTAATTTTCTACAATTTACAAGCTATTATGTTGGTCTGTTACTGTTTCCTGGATACTGGTCAGAGGCATGAGACTCCTGGGATAGAGACAAAGGATTTTGATATTCACACACAAAGCACCATGAGCATGATGTGTGATACAGTTTCCCTGGCCTACCAGGTCCCATGGGGGTGACATGGAGAAGTCTACACGATGCATGTATAACGGGTTTATGTTGCAGCCAAGGAACGCAGAGCTTAGGGAACCCACCTCTTTTATAGCAGGCTGTGGACCTGCTGTAGATCCCAAAGAAAGACATTACCTTATTCTGCAAGATTTATCAATGCAAAAACAATCCTGAGAAATGACCCAGGTAATGAGCACTCAGAGCCTTACTTTCTTGGTCTTTCCAGCATGAGATGAAGAAGTGAGAGAGGCATGTTGGAGTATTTCTTTCAAACCACCAAACAAGATGATATAAATGAATCAAAATGCATCAGCAATTACCATGGACAAAAATCCATTAAACTTGCCTTTTTAAAGATAGAAACTCCAAGTTTGGGGTCTAAAATATATACACAGTCTATGAGAAGTACCTAAATTATAGCTGGCTCTTTTGGCCTTAGCTCTTTGGCCATATTCCGTTTTGGCAGATGCCTGGCTGCCTATAAAATATGAGTGTGTGTATGTGTATGTGTGTATGTGTGTGTCAGAAGGCGGAGAGGACTGTGAAGTGGAAATACAGGGTGCAGTTAATTTTTTCCCTTATCCTTCCTTTCCCGTCTTTTGACAGGTCCATTCATAACTTTGCAAGACAGACACAGAACATTTGAAAGTAGAAGGGATGAAGGAAGGCACCGTACAAATACCAAAGCAAAATAAATACCAGAAAAAATATACTTAAGGCAAAGCCGCCCTCCCCCAAATAACCCAACCTCCCCATTAATTCAGAATGAAGCACCTGAGACGGGTGTCCAGTGAGTTCAAACAGCAGCTACTGTGAGTCCAGAGGAGGGGGGATGGTCTGACTGAAGCAATCTAGGAATGCAGTCTGGACACCCTGCTTTAGGCACATGTCACATGAGGGTGCCCACGAGGCATGTAACAAGGACATCGCAGCTTGCTGGAGATAACAAAATATGAATTGTGGGGGCATCATAAACAAAGGCAGGAGGGAAATGCGTCTTGGACCCCTGTGGTTGGGCACAGTCCACCCGCAGCCAAAGCGAGAAATCTCACCCTTACAAAGCCTGAGTGCTTTCCTCTGCTCCCCTAATTGATGCTAAATTCCAGCTCTAGTGAGCCCTCTGGGAATCAGTGGTTCTAGCATTGGCCTGGATGCTGAGTATAGGTGTCCTGAATGGTAAGGCTGCTTTTCTGGGAAAATATGGATGACTTAATAGTGGCGAGAAGGACACTAATGTTCAGAGAATGAGGGTCCCCATCTAAAAAGACAGGTAATTTGGGACAATTGGAACAAGCAAAATCAAATCTCTTAACTTTTTTTTTTTAGTTGTAGATGAACACAATACCACTATTTATTTATTTATTTATGTGGTGATGAGGATTGAACCAGGGCCCCACATAAGCAAGGCAAGAGCCACTGAGCCCCAGCCCCAGCCCCATCTCTTGACTCTTTATAGACTCTCTAAGCCACACACCATAGTGAGGATGCTTTGCCTTAGCGTATTGGCCATGGTCTGTGTTGGCAGATGTGGCTGCCTGTATGTGAGTGTGTTATGTGTGTGTGTGTGTGTGCGTGTGTGTGGTGGTGATATATTTGCAGGGGTGTGCCATTCATTTCTCTCCTTTCCCCTCCTTCCTCATCCCTTGTCAAACCTGTTCACACCTTTGTAAGACAGATGGGAAAAGGCACTTCGGTGGGGGCAGACTTTAAAACCTGGCTCGTGGGCGTGGGACTTGGGACACTCTGGTGCCCATGAGACAGGGATTGTTAAAAAGACTCTAACATCCATCCAGGGGCACTGTGGACAAATGTCCTGAGAATACCCGGCCCCTGCCCCCAGGGCTGAGGCAGGGCCTCATACCATCTTGGGAACCGAACCTCTTGCTCACCAAGCCATGTGCTAACAAGCTGTTGGCAGATTTTTCAAAAACAACAGCAATAAAATTGGTAAGCCTCTCCATCAGGGCTGCGGACCTCTCCCTGCATCTCATTAGCGCCTGGAGGTGGGAGGAGATGGGGGCTGGCGCACTGTCTCTGGTGTTCTGGAAAGCAGTGCAGGCCGGACAGCAGAAGTGGTGGGTGGGAGGCGCAGAGCAGCCTGCTCTTGGCCTATGGAAGGTCTTTCAGGTGCTGTCCTTGTTTATTGGTCCCTTCTGTGTGAAGTTTTACAAAAGGTGTCAGATTCCTATAAACTTTCACGCACCACACCTTTTTTTTAACCTCTGTTCCTCCAAATGGTCGGAACCCTAAGATCTCTCCCCCACCTTTGTAACTTGGGTTTTGAATAATTTCCACGAAGAAAGGCAAGTCCCCAGAGTCCTTTCGTTGGCCTGGAAGTTGAGTGTGAAACGTGTGATGGCTGTGGTCATTCCCTGTCCTGGGCAGAAGTCCAGGCTGGCTACAGAGACAGTGTTACCCTCCCACATTTGGAGAGATGTTGTGTGACACATTCAGAGGTATTCAAGGGACAGGGCTTGAGAACATGGTCCCCAGCATCAGTGCTGTAGGGTTCCACCTGTATGAAGCTGGGGGAAAGAAAAAGGGCCAGCTGCCCCCAGATGGTAGCCTGACCCAGTGGGGAGGAAGCTGGGGAGCTTACCTTCTGCTCCTGCTCCTGGGCAGCTGGACAGATAGAAGCCAGCTCCCCTGGAGAGATGTCAAGCAACTCTGTGGACATCAAATGCAAAGGGAGGGCCAAGGAGCTCCCATTTCTGCCTCTTGAGTAACCTGAGCCTGCTTTGCAGTCAAGTTCACCTTTGGTTTAAGAACAAGAGACTCCATTGGAGTTGGCAGATCATTGAGTTTGAGTGACGCTCCTAGAGAAGGAGCCCCTGCCTGCTCTGCGCCCTTCACACTGCTCCTTTGTCACCTAGCATTTCCCCTTCTTATTTCTGTTCTCTCACATGGAACCAGGGAAAGAGAGATGAGGAAATGCTCTGTCACATGGTTGCCCGTGACTCAGCCCAGGAACGGCCTCCTCCAGGAAGTCTCTAGGGCCTGCTGGCTTTCCATCCTTCTGGGCCTTGCATCAAAACCAAGCTACACACGGCCAATCCCAATAGCCTTCTCCTTGGCTCCTGCTGAGTAACAGCTCCCTGAGGTCTGTGTGAGAATTCAGGTCTTGGAGTCTGAAGGCAAGGATTGGAGTTCTGGCTTTCGCACCTGTGAGATATGACATTGAGCAGTCGCTTGGCCAAGTTTCCGTTTCCTTGGTCAGAAGACAGGGGGAAAATACAGCCTGCCTCTCAGGGTATTGAGGGGATCAGACTGGAATAACATGGGGGTGTGCGCTGGTATTGCCGGCACGTGCCAGGAGCCGGGATGACATTGCTCAGACTTGAATTGGCTCCAGTATGGAACAGGCAGACCCAGTGACAAAGGAAGGCAAGAGGGATAAGCCAGCCTGCATGCCACTGAAGGGACACAGGCCGGCCCCTAGGTCCCTTCCCTCTGCCCCCCACTGAGCAAATGGCTAATCCCTTGGAGCGGCAGCCTGGGGACAGATGCCTTTGTGCAGAAGAGCCAGATCTGGTAGCCAGGGACCAGACCCCGCTGGGAGGCACAATTGAATTCTTCCCTTCCATCTGACGGTTTCTTTCCAAATGCAGGCAGTTCTGGAAGGTCGTTGGGAACAGTGAATTGTGATTATGCTGGCACATTTTTAATTCTGTCTCATTACAGCTGCTGTTAGGGCTGCATTATAATAATTGCTTTAGTTCTGCTTTGGTATTTTCAGGCTCCTTTAATGTAGCTGTAATCTATGTGTACATTAAAGTAAGCAGAGCCAAAGAGCAGGGGCAGTCTTATTAGACCAGAGAAATGAATGGTGGGGTGGGGTGGGGTGGGGGCAGGCAGGCAGGTGGGGAGGAGGGCTATGGCTGGGGATCCTCCGAACAGCAGGGCGAGGGGAGGTTCTGGCCCCAGGCCCAACACAGACTCCTGCTGTGACTTTGAGCAAGTGCAAGTTCTCCTCTCCATTAGATAAGTTGCAAATTATGTCTTGGAGGTGCTGAAGAGTTCTTAGGAGAAAACCCAGAGCTGGCAAGAGCCCAGGGAGATGACGTATCAGGGCCCCAGGGCATCCAGAGCGATGGGGGAGGCCACTGGAGGACTCAGCATGCCCAGCAGAATGGCCATGTGACTCTAGGGCAGGGACAGGAGTCAGCTAGGGCGTGCGGACAACCCCCCATTCCCAGGGACATTCCATACTGGTCTTTCTTTTCACTCTGTGTTCTGGTCTCTTCTTTAGCATTTGGTTTAGTTGAGGGCTCAGGCCATGTTAGCACTTGATGGAGGCCCTTTTTGCAATTCTTTTTATCCCCCGCCAAGGGCAGTGGGCATCAGCTGGAGGGCAGAGCGTCAGTGTCACCTGGGGCCAGGCCCCTCACATAGCGCTCTGTGCTCTATTCTCCTCCTCGGTTCCTGTAGTTCCTGTGGCGAAAGTGTCCCCTGTTCACATAGAAACGGGCCCGCAGAGTTTGTAAGTGCTACTAATTTGCCCATGTGACCAGTGGGTGGCAGAGCCACAGTGGGGACATGGGTTGTCAGGCCTGCCCCTGGCTCCTGTCCCACTTCCCTCTTCCCAGCCGCCCTGGGTATCCTCAGTTTCCCATGATGCTCCAGGGCTCCCCCCCTGGATTCAGTACCTTGGACTTAGAAGAAGGTCAGTGAAGAATTGGAGTTGTCCCTAAGCTCAGAGGACACAGGCCCAGGCAACGTGTGGAGGGGGACCAGGGCAGAGGCTGGGATAAGCAAGACTCAGGGACATTGAACCAAATGTCTCTTACGTTGTTCCTTTGCATTGTAACTGCAGGTGTCACGGAGGGGGGGGGGAGGAGAATGAGGGAAATTCCTAATGTCCCTATGCATCTGTGACCACCACCCCCAGTGCCTGAGCCATGTAACACCAGATATTCCAGAAGGATTCCTGCTGACTTGGCTTCATCTTTAAAGACTTCCACATGGACAGGGCCTGGAATTTCTCAGAGCCTTACTCTACCACTGCAGAGAAAAAACAGTCTTCAATGTAGCGAATGAAATGCAGCCTGTTGCACCTTGAATCTACAGGCTTGGGGGATCTGATGTTCAAGGGACCTTATGGGCACTGGCCTCCAAAGCCTTCTGACTGGTGCCCCATGGCCTCAGGTCTCATTCACAGGAAAACAGTGCCAGTGCTCTGCCCATTGCACCAGACAGCATGTTTCATGTCTTGAACAATTCTAGTTGGTAAAAAGTTCTTCCTTGTTCTGGATCTAATTCTCCCCAGTTAGTCCTAATTTGATCTCCTGGAATTAATCCATTCCCTTTCTTATAAAATAGTATGTTGAATTTAGGAAGGTAGCTCAAAGTTCCTCCTGAGTTTTCTTCAGATTCAATATCCTTAGATACTTTTTCTATTACTTCTATTTAGATATTCCTTAAAAGAAAAAAAAAAAACTATCAAAAGGTTTTAGATTGTTTTCAGCATAAACTAGGCTCCTACAAATGTTTGTTTCTCCTTTCTTCACCATGTTCTAGTCAAAATTTGTGGAAACAACCAATACTACATATTGTGCTGAGAGTTGGAGAATATCAAGAAAATAAGTCTCCACTTTTGGTTGTGTAACAGTAGCATTAACAACCACTAAATACCAATTTTGAACAGACAGCTTCCTCCTTTCTCTCTCTTTTCAAAATTAGTGTTGTTAAGTACATCCACACTTAGGTGCAAATTGTGTCCTCTTTAGACTAAGAAGAACTTTGCCCACCAGGTTAACTCAATCCTACTCCTCTGGCTCTCCCACCCCATCTTCTGGGACATCTGCTGTCACCCTTAGTTTTTCTTCACTGACCATCCAAGCACCCGTCTAATCCTCCCCTCCCTCTTTCCCAGGAATAGGCCGTTCTCCCCTCAACACTGCCCTTAATTAGTTAATAAAATTTCTTCCACGACACAGACTGCTCTCCCCCAGAAAAGCCAGTGACAGATATGAGCACCATTTGGTCTAATTAGTTCTGATATTTCACACAACATATTTGTGAGGTTTTCTGGAGGGAGGGGAGAAAGGCAGGGAAATGCTTCTATTCAAAGAACAGCAGGGGGCTGGCATGCAGGCGGGGCAGAGCTGGGGTCTTCTTTTGTCCCTGCAACTACAGCCTTGGTGAAACCCATACCACCTGGTGCCTGGTGGAAGACATTTGCTCCTCAGCTTCTCCTTGCCTTGCCTGCACAGGGCTGAAGACGTGTCTCCTCGTTCCAGTGACAGGAAGTTCCTGATGGGGGGTGCGGAGGGGTGCAGGGGGGGTACGGGACCGGGGTGCAGGAAGACGAGGTCCTGGAGAGGGAACTCAGCACAGGAGGCCTGGGAATTGGGGCATGGTGTTCCCCCTGGGCCCTGCCCTTGGCTTTCTCTGTGACCTTGGAACAGTTATTGAACTCTCCAAGGCCATTTGCAGTGTAAGCACTGTGCTTTAGGGTAGAGAAGTGGAGAGACAGGTGACAGCCTATCGTAAGCTGCTAGAATAGATGACTTTCAAGATATGGAATGTGGGCTATTGTTGAGTATCTAAATTAGAAGTCGCTGTCGACATAGAAAATCAATCCTCTATTCCTCTGTCACATTGCTGTCACCTGTGTATAACCTGCAAGTTTAAAAAGGCATGTTTATCACTCTGAAGAGCTGAATGTGCACTTTGAGAATCCTCCAAGATGGGTTCAATTATGAACCCTGTTCCAGGTCTGCAGCCCGACTGGAAATCAGCTCTGGGTTTTCCAAACACTCAGGGTCACCGCAGTGCCTGATCCAAGGTGGGTGTTCCACTGGTGTTGGTAGGAACCAGGGCTGGAGCTGAATCCCAAGCCTCACATGGCATCATGGAAGGAGAGTCGGGACTTTGGGTTCCCAGCCAGATTCGGTCACTGCTTTGGGCGATTTGTTGACCCCTCTAGGCCCATCCACTCACCTCTGAGATAGGGAAATCGAGTACCTCCCTGAGATTTGTCATAGTTCGAATGTGGATGGTTTTATAACCAAATGCAGAAAATGAAGTGTTTTAATGAACTTCGTGGAGCAGGAATGGGTAAAGCCAATGAAGAAAGTCTCAGCCCCACGCTTGAGAGATCCCTACAGAATTTCTTCCCAAAGGGCTGCCTCTGTGCGATTCCCTTGAGAATCATTGCCTTGGCCTTTTCTGCTCCCCAGGTCAAGGCAAATCTTACCTCTGGCTAAGTGGACACCTGTCCTGGCCCTTGTTGATCCCTCCCCACATTCTGCTGCTGAGCACTGCCCACTGTGAACCTGCCCACTCTGGCTGTCCATCTCAGCCATTCCTGGGACACAGCCTGACCGCCCCACTATGGAGCAGGAAGACCAGGCGTGAACCTACCCTCCGGAGTGTGGGGAGCTTGAGGCTTAGATCATAGACTCAGCCCATGGTATCCAACTGTGCTGTCACCAGCCACCATCCTGGTGTCTCTCAGTGTCAGTTTCCTCATCTAGAAAGTGTGGTAAGAATTTAATGGCGGGGGGAGGGTGGGATACCTATGTGAAATACTCAGCATGTTCCTCTGGTAAGCAGTCAGGGTTAGTTGTGCTGATGTTTCTGTTGGGGATAAATCCTTTTGACCCCTTCCTCCAATCAGAAGCTTTCTTTGCCCATCTATTTCAATGGTATTTTTTCCCCATTTTATAGGACTAGAAAAATGGCATTTAATTCAACCCCTCCCTCTGTAAGTTCTGAATCCTTTTAGAAGTAAGCCAGAAGTCAGATCAAGATTTCAAAAGTCAGCTTCATCAGGTAAAGTTGGATTAGGAAAAGCAAATTAGGCCAAGAACCCCACTTCCAGAACTTTCCCCCAATTCTGGAACTTGAGTTGCTCTCGAGGAGAGTCGGGTGGGCAAGAGCAAAACGCCAGCAGAGGCTCAGAGAGGCTGAGGTGTGTGCCATCTCGCATGCTGCTGGGCAGACAGAGCAGCTCCTGGGATTAGAGGTCTGCTCATCAGGTCCTTAATCACCCTCCTGTCACTGTAGGGGGCACTGATTGGAAGGGCAGAGCAGAATGGGATAGAAAGTTTCAACAGCAAGGATGGAGGGTCCCAGTTCCTGGGGTGAGGTACAAAGTAGGGAGGAGGAGTATTGTTCCTATCACAACTTCCTATTACAAGTATCTTCATTTCTGCATAAATCAATTGTTCCAATGGTGCAAAGTCACCAGAAACTCTTAGAAGCCGACTCTTAAACTGGGTGCAATGGTGCCTGTAATCCCAGCAGTTTGGGAAGCTGAGGCAGGAGGATTGCGAGTTCAAGGACATCCTCAGCAACTTAGTGAGGCCCTAAGCAACTCAGTGAGACCCTGTCTCTAAATAAAATACAAAAAAGGCCTGGGGATGTGGCTCAGTAGTTAAGTGCCCCTGGGTTCAATCCTCAGTACCAAAAAAACAAAAAACAAAAAACCCAAAACTAAAACAAAATTGACTCTTCCAGAAGCTTCCAGAAGTTATTTCCAAAAAGTCCTGTCTATCTTTTCATAAAACCTTCTAGTTAATATATCTTTTATGATAAAATAATATAATTATGGTAAAAAAGACTGAAACATGAAAGCAATATATAATATACAGAGTGAAAGGTCCCTGTACTGTGTAATCCATGTCCTCTACCTCGGTCCCCAGCAAAAGTCCATGGGCAGTTTGTGCTCACAGAACATTTTAAAGCAATGTATATAAGCAAGGTTTGTGGACCAAAGCGTATGTGAATTATGCCACACCCTCTTGCCAACTCAATGTGATACACAGAACCATTTCAAGTGCCCTGAGCCACATGGTCCAGGAATTCATGCCCCACTTCTTCCACAGCGGGTCCCAGGTTTTGTACTCCCCTATTTTCTTCTTGCCGTCTCAGGAATGTCTGGCTCCAGCTGGATTTCTCTTCTCCAGGGTGACCTGCATGGCACGTCCCAGGGAGTCCCGGAGACAGGCGTCAGCTATGCCCAGGGCGGTATGGCAGCCACTGTGAGAATCGGGCCCAGACTCGACGGTTCACTCAAGGCACCTCTGTCCCCACTGCTGCAGGCCCCTTTACTCTGCTCCATGGCAGGACCTTTGCCTCCTGCCTGGGAGGGGTTGGGATCCTCCTGCTGTCTTGGCCCCGGGCTGGATTTACCCCCAGAGCACGTGGACTGGCGCGTCCTTACCCAAGTCCTACTGTTTGGTCTTCCTCCTGTGTGTCCTGGGCCCACTCTTTTTCCTCACGCTCTCTTCTCCCTCTTCTCTCCCCAAAGCAGGGATTAGACTCTGTCCCTGAATCCCTGCCTGTGGGTCCCCTTACCTACTTCTTTCCCAGAGCTGGATTCAGTTTCTGGAACCCCCCATCTTGGCCCAACTAAGTGGCCAGACTGTCCACCTGATGCAAATAAAGGCCACCGGTTCCAGAGCCCTGTCATGGTGTCCTGCCTCCCTCTCAGTCAGACTCCAGCTTCCTGAGACCAGGCTCGAGAGACCCTGACCTTGTTCCACTGCCCCAGTCCTGGATCTTGCCCTCTGTCCCCAGGACACTGGGCTGTGGGCTGCAGGCAGTCCCTACAGTGGACCCCCCACCCTCCCAACC
>NW_026000164.1:18347937-18364056 GCF_001458135.2 Marmota marmota marmota | reverse complement strand
CCCTCCCAACCCCGACCTATCCTGCCTGGCCCCTCTCCCAGCAGGAGCCCCTTGTATACTGTGTAGTAGAGGCCATGTCACTGGTGACATGTTCAGCTGTCACTGCCGTTTCTCAGGGGACGTTTAACTGTCACTCAAATACCTGCTAGTCTGCAGTCCCGTTTGACAATGTATTTATTGTTACTAATACTCTGTCAGAAAAATATGGATGTCCCTTTAAGCATGGAATTTTAACAGGCGTTCTCCAGGGAGTTTCTTGCATGGGGGGTGGTCCCCCTAAGGGACACGACCCTAATTTTATCTTGAAATTGAATAAGAAAATAAGATGCACGCCATGGGGGCTTATTTCAGGGGCAACCTCCTTAGGTGGCAGAGTACACCTGAGCATACCCAGAGGAATCGGGAGACCCGGGGCATCGGTGTGAGTCACTGTGTGGGTGGTTAGTGATCCCTCCACCCCTTCTCCAAGGTGAACTTCAGACAAATGCCTGAGTGGAAAACATCTCCCCTTCTGTACCAGGGCTTCATTTTCTTGGATCACATCAGAACCGTGTGTTTCATCGAATACTTCCCTAATATTGCCGCGGGCCAGGCATGCTCTAGACATACGTAAGTATTAACATATCCTCAGTTTTATGAGATGGGTGCTGTTATTCTCCCCATTTCATAGAAGGGGAAACTGAGGGAGAGAGAGAGGCTGATGACCTGCTCAAGGTCACACATTTAGGAAGCAGCAGAAATGAGATGAAAAGCCAGTGGCCTGAGCCAGGGTCCACGTGGCCACTCCTGCAGCTGTCCCCAGACAGCGTCCTGGCTCCTGAGCTGTGCAGGATCTTCTCTTGGACTCAGCCCTCCAGACAGTCTTGGGCATCTCACCCCATGGGACATGGCACATGTCCGTACTGGACACACGGCATCTTTGCTGCCCAACAGGGAGGATTTTTCCCTTCTGGCCACTGGAAGGATGAATTCTGGGTGGTCCAGAGTCTGCTGTGTCCTCAGATAAACTTGTAATGAAGTCACATCACGCCAGTCTCTTGGCTGCCACGAGCAGCTCCCGTTCTGGTCAAAGGGCTTCATCGACTGTTCTCTTCATCTTGTCCTCGATCTACCTTGTGGCTGTGTGTGACTCTGGGATCCAGGCAGTGGTCTCGTCAGTGCATCCACTCCCCTGACATCTGGCGACGTTCCTGCCTCTCACCTCCAGGCTCTGGGAATTCCTTAGATGTCACTGGTTCCCCAGCGTGTGTCCTTGTTTCTCCATTTGGTACCAAGGGACCGGGATATATGAAAAGGGGAAATGAACTGGGGCAGGAGGCTGGGCTCAGGTCACTTTGCTTTCTTACGATGCCCCGAGCCCTCCCTCGCTGCTTGTGACTAGCGGACGGTGGATTGAAACCTTGCCTGGTCAGGGAAGGTGGCCTTTAGTGAGTTGGGGTCTCTGTGCTTGCAAACCTGGGCCACAGCTGTGCAGGGCATGAAGGGCCAGCTGGGAATCAGGAGAACAGAGTTCTAGCACCAGGTCTCAGTTTCCTCATCTGTACAACCAAGGTCTCAAGCCAGACATTCAGGCGTGGCTTCTGGAACTTTGAAATTGGAGGGTTACATGTGGCAGGAGTCAGTAGCATGACAGAGAGGGCAGGGAAGTCCCTCCCACCCTTGACAAATCACACAGCATGGGGCTGACCATGTGCTAGAACCAGACACTGCTGAGACCTCTCCTCTGCTCAGAGGCAGGGAGAATGTGCGTGTGTTGTGTGTCTTCCAGTCGGTGGATGGAGTTTTGGCATATTGGCCTAGACTGGGGGGAGCTCCTTTGGCAGGGCTGCTGGTCTATCTCACCACTCAGCAGACAGGCACTTACAGTTAGAACTGGCATTTCTGGTGGCCGGCTCTGGCATTCATTAACGAGGCTCCTGATTAATAGCATCTACTCAATGACATTTCCATGCTTGCTTGCTCCGTGTTACATGACTTCCGCCACATGCCCCCCAACTTTCAAGGTGCTTCTTGGTCCCTTCTTTGTCAACCACAAGTGTGGCTTGCTTGAGGCTCCAAGCATGGAGGGGGAAGACCCCTGGTACCTAGTGCCTGACATGGAGGCATTTAATTAAAAGTCACTCATAGAATTGAGGGTGGCGGATGAGTGCATCCACAGAAAAAACAAAGGACAGAGTTGGAGGGACTCTCTGAGTTTCCTATTTAGGAAGACAGCAAGCAGCAGGGGTGATGGGGGGAATTATGTGACGTAAAACTGATCTGGGGGACCGTGCATGGACGTGGGTTCCCCAGGACACCAGCATTTGTCCTTTCCCATTCCCCCTCCTTTGCCCAGCCACCCACCCTCCACTTCCCTTCCCTGACCAGGGCATTGTCAGGCTTCCTGCCCATGATGGATTTTTCAGGCTTCATTTAGTGACATAACCATCCCAGTAAAACATACAAATGGTCTAACCGTGGATCCTAATGTGCGGTAAGCGGTTTTTCACCTCCTATCATTTTTTATGGGAAGAAATTGGCTTTGTGCTCCCCCGCCCCCCGCAGCCCCCTCCCCATCTGCAGGTGGACTATGGCAGAGGGAGGGGTCGCCTCCACTCCCTCGTCTGCAGGGCTGTCAGCTCTGCTCCAAACACCACTCACTCACGGGGGGCGGGGGTGGCTCAGCTTTGATTAACTGTCCCTAGCAATATTAATTTCCGACAAGAGTCTGGCAGTGCTGGCTCTGCAGGAGGAGGGCGGCAGGGGATGCAGGGTCCTGACGGCTCCTGTTCTTCAGAAGCCTCTGCCTTCCACAGGAGCCTGTTCTTCCTGCATCCGGGCTCCCTTGTTAGGCCTCTTACTTGGTCTCAGCGTGGGCAGGCTCGATGCTGCCCTCTCCTTGCTCCATGACAAAGTTAGAGGGGATCTCTGAGCAATTTGATTAAGGGGACTAAGCAACCTCTGAGCTGCCTAGGGGACTCTTCAGACCTCAGGAGGGAGGCCTCAGGCTGAACTCAGAATCTTCCAGTCCAAGCTCAGCTCCTGGGCTCTGGAAAGTCAGTCACACACACCTCTGGGCTGCCCCCATATTCTCCTGCCCCCGCCCCAAGCTAGTCCTGCCCAGGCTCCTCCATTAGCTTCTCTTCCTGTGCTCCGTGCTGGCCTGAGGGCATCTCCAGGACTCCAGCCTGCTCATTTGCACTTTTCTATAAGCATTGGCAGTGGACAGAGGGAGAAGCACATCCACGGAGCCAGGGGAGGGCAGGCGATTTGTTCCAAAGGAGTTTTGTGATGACGAGATGTCCCTTTTCAGCTGTGGGTCTGCCCACAGATGGCCAATCCTTCACTTCCCTGCCCCTTCCCCTGCCCAACTTCCTACTGGCTGCCTCCTGTGTGCCCAGGGAGGCAGGGGAGGCCGCAGGGTGACCCTGTAGTCACTTATTCCCTTTTCTGCTGCTGCTGCTGGGGACTCAGCTTTCCACAGCCCAAGAGGCACCTGGTCTTTCATGGTGCCTCCTGTAGGGCAGGGAGAATGTGCGTGTGTTGTGTGTCTTCCAGTCGGTGGATGGAGTTTTTGCATATTGGCCTAGACTGGGGGGAGCTCCTTTGGCAGGGCTGTTGGTCTATCTCACCACTCAGCCAAGGGATCACCACCCACCCTGCACAGAGAGATGCAGATCTATGTGTCAACGCAGCCCAACATGCCCCCATGCACAGAGATAGTCATTTAGAGCAATACCTGCCCATTTGGCTCCCGGGCCCAGAATAAGTATATCTATACTGAAGAGAGACTCTGGTATCGGGAAGCTGTTTAGGGAGGGTAATTGTATCTGAACAAAGGAAAAGTCCTTTGAAATGTTAAGAAGTTCTATAGAAATGTCAGGGCTGGTAATGGCAATGATTATTCTTCTAAGACTCCTATTACTCACTGTGGCATGAGACCACACCTCCCTGGAAAGACTTGGAAAAGAATAAAAAGGAAAAGAGAGATCAGCTGTGGCTTCCAGCCAGCAGGGACACCAGAGTTGGGTCCATCCTGGAGCCAATGTTTATGGGAAATAGAAAGGTCAGTGATGGTAGGAAAGTGTGCCCAGGGTGGAGAGGAGTTGGACTCTTCAAGGATTGCCCACAAGAGCTGTGGGGTTTGGCCTGCAGAGGAGGTGGTGGCTATTGACCAAGATCTGAAGTATTTTCATGTGGAAAAGCAATCAGTCAGCTCCACGTTGCACCAGAGGACAAAACTAGGACAGTTGTATCCTGGTATCAGAGGTAGATTTTTCTCTTAACTTTTCAACTCTTATCCTCCCACCATCTTATAAGTTCTCTTACTTCCTCCTGACAAGAGGGATCAGCCAGAGTCTTGAGACCATCTGTCAGCAATTGTATTCATCCATTTTTCATTTCTATAATGAAATGCCTGAGGCTGGATAGTTATAAAGAAAAGAGGTTTAATTAGTTTGAAGGCTGAAAGTCCAAGTAGCAGAGAGTCAACTCTGTCAAGGGTTCCCCTGTGCTGAATCCCATCATAGAAGATGGCACCAAAATGGCAGCGGGCATGCGAAAAGAATAGATCCCAGGGAAGGACAGGGAGCCAGAATGACGGGGAGCGTTCAGTCTTGGGATCTCCTACTAGGAACCGCCTTCCAAATTCGACCACCTCTCAACATGGCCACACTGAGGACCAAGCTCCCAACTCATTAAACCTGGGGGACATACTCAAATCATAGCCAAACAATGGGAGCCATGTTGGAGGATTCCTACACCAGGAGCAAACTCAGCAAGATGATTTGTTAGGGTCTCTCCTCCTTTTGGAGGTCTTGAGTTCTAATCAATTATCCCTCAAAGAGGAAAGTTGAACCCAGGACCACAGACCTAAGGAGAAGTTCATATAACCCCTAGGACTTCAGGCTCCTCAAATCTAATGCCTCAAGACCGCACAACCTCTGAATCCTGGACAATCAAAGTTGAAGTCAGTCACCTTATGTCCCCTGGAGGCTCAGACACCGACTCATAGTTCTTCAGGATGACTGTCCACTGGAGATTAGGGTTCCAAACACAGAGATACCAGGGTCAAGAAGGCCAACTTGCTGTCTTCAGACCTCAGGAAGGAAGGCTTGGTGAAGCTGAACTATTACTAGGCCCTTAACCCAGTCCCCACACACCTCTGGGCTGTTCCCACATTCTCCTGCCCACCAGCCCCGTCCTGCCCAGGCTCCTCCACTGTCTTCACTTCCTGACTCCGTGCTGACCTGAGGGGCATCCCCCACGACCCCAGCCTGGGTCATCTGCTCCCTCTGCAGAACTCTCTGGGATTCAGAAAACGAGGCAAGTTCTTCCTGGTGTCTCACTCCGTGACCTATCCTGGCTCTCCTGTCCCCTCTGTGGCCTCCCCTCACTCTCCACCCCTTCTCAGGAGACAGGATCAAGGAACAAGCAAAGCACGCAGGGGATGGGGGGTGATTACACCCCTAATTTAAGAGACCAAAAGTACGGCAGAGAAAACAAGAAGCCTCCAGCAATTCCAGACACCTTGATTAATCATAACTTGCTGCACATTATTTCCCTATAAACAAACTACAATGTTACTCATATAAACAGCTTTATCTTGACAGCTGCAAAATGTCAGGATTTAATGTAGAATGAGCAGAGATACACCATATGTTACCACTCCGGGCCTGGAACACTCTAATTCACAGTATATTGCCTCCCGCCGCAGAGGTGATTATAAAAGAGGGCGGGGTCTCTGTGGCCACCAGCATCTTGCCGTCTCCACGTTCCCAGCCC
Organism: Marmota marmota marmota; assembly: GCF_001458135.2. Classification (NCBI taxonomy): domain Eukaryota; kingdom Metazoa; phylum Chordata; class Mammalia; order Rodentia; family Sciuridae; genus Marmota; species Marmota marmota. The sequence goes on along the minus strand of NW_026000164.1, from coordinate 18,358,293 downwards.
CTTCTTGTCGGGTCTGTAATGACTCAGGAGCCGTGCAGAACCTGGGGTTCCAGCAGCAAGCCAAAAGTCCACCTGGAAAGGTGTGGGTACAGTTGTGCTGTTGTACTCCAATAAATACAGGTGGCCCACACTTGGCAACCCAGTGTGGCAGTGTAATTAAAAACAAAACAGTGTCCCTGCTGAGGAAGAAGACCCACACCTTTTCCAGCATGAAAAGAAAGTTTGCAAAAGGGACTGCATCCCTACGGGAGTGGATTTTTTTGTTTTTGTTTTGTTTTATTTTCTCAACAGGCAGCATTTAGTTGGGTATCCCCATAGAAAGAGTTTTTGTAAAGAGGACGCTTTCTTGTTTGGTGTCTTTGCTTCCAGTCTCTCTCCTTCTGTATGGTTTGGATGTGAGGTGTCCCCCCAAAGCTCACGTGTGAGACAATGCAAGAAGGTTTGGGGGAGAAATGATTGGGTCACAGCCTTGACCTAATGAGTGAGTTGAACCCTGATGGGATTAACTGAGCGGGTCACTGGAGAAGGTGGGGTGTGGCTAGTTCATGGGGACATGGCTATGCAGTATATGTTTTCTATATGGCAAGTGGAGTCTCTCTCTCTCCGCTTTCTGATCACGACATGAGCCACTTCCCTTTGCCAGCATGTCCTGCCTCACCTTGAGCCCTGAGGAATGGAACAGCCTCCTATGGACTAAGACCTCTAAAATCGTGAGCCCTCTAATAAACTTTTCCTCCCCTAAAATTGTTCTGATTGGGTCTTTTTTGTCACAGCAGCCGAAAAAGACTGACTAAAACATTTCTACTCCAATATGGCTCTAAACCTGTGGTCAATCCAGCTGCTGCCTGTGTTTATTTGTAAAGTGTTCCTGGAACCCAGCCACACCCTGTATTTGCTTTTGTGCTGCAACAGCAGAGTTGAGTGGTTGCCTTGGAGACTGTGGGGCCCACAGGGCTGAAAATATTGACCATCTGACCCTTTGTAGGAAAGCTTATTGGACCCCTATTCTGTGTTTACATCACTCCCAACTTAAACACCTGAGGAATGGCTATACACACATTTTGGTAGACCACGAGTTTATCCCCTTCTTTTGGCTCTGGAAGCTCATTTCCTTTGGGGAAGGACCACCCACGCTGTATGGTCTTGGTGGGACTGGCAATCAAGATGGGAGCATGCAGGCCCAGCTTGGTGTCAGCTTCCTGCCCCAGACAGGGACCAGTAGGTGGGGTGAGGTAGAGTTGGTTTGCCCTGGACCACAGCCCTACTGTTGAGCATTCCCACTGTCTGCTGCCCAGAGCAGTCCTGATTCCAGTCCCTTTCTTAGACCACGGGTTGGTTATGTCCCTGGTGCGTGGACTGCCTGTTGGCCTTCCATTACACGTTTCTCCTTGCTTAGGGAGGCGAGAGCTGGTTTCTGTTGCTTGTGACCAAAGACTCCTAATGAATGTTAGCAGACACTCCAGGGCCCCTTGCTGTCTTGGGGTCAGGCACAGACTCTGTCCACCTCTATATATACTCTCTGACTCCTCTCCCAGCCTCCCTGCCCTCCACCCCTTTCCTAAAATCTGCTGGTAGCAATGAGCTGAAGATGAGCTGGGTTCTTCACAGGGCTCCACCTTCGCTCCAGGAACCCCTCAGTTCAGAACGCCTTTCTCTGTTCACTACTCAGCCACGACTCAAGACACGATTCAAATGTCACCTCAGCCAGGTGCCGTGGAGCAAGCCTGTAATCCCAGGTCCTCAGAAAACTGGGGCATGTGGGCTGCCAATCTGAGGCCAGCCTCAGCACCTTAGTGAGACCCCATTTCAAAATAAAACAAAAAGGGCTGGGACGTAGATCATTGGAAGAGCACTTGCCTGGCATGTGCAAGGCCTTGGATTCAATCTCCAATACCACAATCAATCAATCAATCAATCAAAACCCAAAGAAGTCGCCACCTCTTGAAGCCTTCCCACCCTTCCCAGACAGAGGTATGGCTTTCTCCTTCCTGGTAGTCTCTTGTTGTGAGCCCCTCGACGTCAGGGAGTCTCCCTACTCATCTCTATCCCAGCACAGCAAGGCTGTTGAATGCTGTTTTTGCCATTGGTATAATTGACTGCTATTATCATCTTGGTCCTAGGCCAGCATTGGTCTGTCCTTTCTGCTCCACTTTGACTTTATTCCCTGGCTCCAGTTACAGGTCTCTGGTTCTGGTCCACTCAAGTTCCAGACCTTAGACCCTTTTGCTGGGCAGCAATTCTAGTCCTCTTCCTTCCCCCAGGCCTGTTCTTCTGCCCTTTGTCACTGAGGTCCTCTCTGGTTATTCTCAACTCTGTTGCAGCTGAGGGTTCTGTATCTGATCCCTGGGGCTCTTAGCTGGACCCCTGCTGCCTATTACCAGACAGGACAACCCCATCCCCCACAGCCATCAAGGGAGATGTGAACCTTCCAGATGCTTCCTGCCCTCTGAGATGGCTTTTCTGGTCTTCTATATCATTTCTATAACTGGACCCAGTGATCCTGGTTTGGCTTATTCCAATACTATCTAGTGCAGCAGGAAGGTGGTTTTACCTCCATGAGGACATAAGAAGCCAGGGTGGAAATGTGTGCTAAAGGTCACTCGGATCCTTTTGCTGAAAGGAGAATCTGTGACTCTCTTCTTTTGCAGAGAGGAAAATGATTCTCTAGGGAGCCAACAGCTGACAAGGGTTAGCAGGATAGTTTTAGCTCAGATCCTGGGGTTCCCAGTGGAACTCCTTCTCCTGTGTGGATAAACGGGGCCATCGTGGGATCCAGAACTCTGTGCCCCAGGACAACCTAGAAGAGATAAGCATTGTGATTCTTTGCTGGCTAGTTGGGGAGAAAGATATATCACTGTCTCTGACCCACTTCGACACATTGCCTACTTTCAGGGTGGGCTGGTACTTTCTCAGTACAAGATCCTGTTTGGATGTCAGATTCTTAAACATGAACACTAGTAATTTTCTCTTTCCAGTGTTTTTATGCCAAAAGGGCCCCCAGAATGTACAAAACATCCCACATCCTAATTCTTCTGCCTGAGTCAGGAAGGGTGCTTGGTTCCTCTCCAGTTGGTGGAGCCATCCAAAGAAGCAGATTGTCCTACACCAGTCCTACAAGTCCAAACATAGGAGCCTAATTATGCCCAAATAAGGCTTAATTGTCAAGATAAAGCCTCCCTTGTGGGCTTCTGAGCTCACTTCTGAAGGTAATTGGCAGACACTGGTCCCCGCTGTCAGAATCTCCTCCAGGAACCAGAAGGTCAAAGACAAATCTGGTGGGTGAGAAGGGAATTTAGTGCAGAAGATCAACAAACATCTTAAAGCATTCAGGACAGGACTGGCTCTGTCAAATGGGTTTCTGGATTGTTTCTGCAAATCTTCAGAATGTCCCTGAAGATCTGAAATTTCCAACCCCATAACTCTGTCTTCGAGACTGCCTCTCATGCCAGGAATGCACAAAGTCCTTGCCTGAGCACAAGCCTTGTGTTTGACATGGGGTCTTGGTCCTGGTGCCCTTGGCTCAGCCCACTGCCCTGTCTCCTATAGCCCCAGGCTGCCTTGGGCTTTGGCTAGTCCACCTCTTTCTCTCTGTGAGGCTGCCATCTTGGTACCAGAACAGGTAGCCAATGAGTTAGATGTTGTCTCCCATCTAGTTCCTCTTTCCAGATCTGAGCTTCCTGCAGAATGGGACATATTGATTGCCTTTTCTGACACTGGCCTTTTTTCTTGTTTTAAAGACTTAACTCTAGAGCTCAAAAGACTCCTGGCACCTAAAGTCGCAAAAGAAGCATACAATCCTTACCAAGCAAAGTGGCTTTCCCTTGGAGGACCTAGGACCTGGGGATGATCTGATACATGGACTTCAGGTTGACAGAGTAATATTATTGTTCACACAATTACTCAGCGATCATATGACCCTAGATATTTCTACACTAGTAGTGAGTGTGTGTGTGTGTGTGTGTGTGTGTGTGCATGACACACACATACATACCCATACATATATGGTGAGAGAGAGAGAGAGTACATTATGTATTTTAAAGCAAGACATCCCTACATTCTGAAGACCTGTTGCTGAGTCCTATCTCTAACTCTTCTTGAGTTTACAAACAATTGGCAACAGCCTAAATCCAATCCCAGGAGGGAAGCCAGGCTTTGGGTGGCTAGCAGGAGTTCTGAAGTTGCTCAGGGATTTTGTGGATCCCATCGTTGGCACGGCTGAGGATGGTGAGCAGAATCATGGGCAACCAAGGTCAATGGACAGTCCCTTGATCTTTGCCATCAGGTTTTGCAACCTACCATTGGATCATTCCTGGGAGATGTGTGATTTTCCTAATGGCAGTCTCCTTGGACTATCGCTGAAACTAGGATATCATCCTGGTGAAAAACAAAATCTGCTTCTAATACATTGTTTTGAAGTACTTCAGATGATACAAAGACCTTTAAAAAACAGGATGAAAAAGACCAAAGACAAAGAAGATAAGAGGAGGGAGAGAAAAAGAGGAAGAGGAGGAGAAGGAGGAGGACGAGGAGGTCAAGGTGCGGGAGGAGGAGATTCAATCTTTGCTTCTGATGGATTTTTCTTGTCACAACTCAGGAAGGAGTTAAAAGTGGAGCCAGGCCTTGGGAACTAAGCCTCCTAAGCATATTTTCTGCTCAGAGGAAAACCAAGCGCCATATCTAACGTGTGTGTGTGGTGTGTACAAGAGTCCAGCCTGATGCAGTGTGTACATAAGGCTGCTGTTGAGAGGCCAAACCCACTTCCCCTGGAGCTGCCTGACTCATTCTTGTCTTGGGGTTTGGTCCTAATCAGCATTTCTCTACATCTTAGTTTTAATACTCAATTTGTTCAAATAGTTAATGATTGTACTTGGGATGAAATTCAAAATATATAACACAGTGACAATTCAGCCCCTCCCCCACTGTGCTGTGCCCTGACTGGCTTCTTTCCAGGCTGACTGATGGCGGCACTTTCTGGAGTGTTCCAGGAACCAAGCCCTTCTCGCTGCCTCTTTAGCGCCAGCTGCTCCATCTCATCCTGTCAGTCACTTGAGCCCTGAGGCTGCTTGTTCCCTTGGTATCTGGACAGCAGCTTTCAGCAAATCTGAGAAAAGGCACGTCCTGCATTGCTTCAAGGACCCCTGGCTCCGGAGCCGGTGGCCCGCACGGCCCTCCTTCCCTCATCTCTCTTCTTTAGTTCACCTTAAAGGACTCTGAAGGCCCTTTCCCGCTTTCCATCTCCTTTGGTCCCAGGCTGGTGCAGTGTCTGACAATTTTGTCTCCATGTCCCTGTGAAACTCTGAATCATCCCAGGCCTGGCACCCCTGCCCCCTCCCCAATGCCCTCCCCTGCCTCTGCGGACATCTTTCTGCCCCCTTACATGGACCCATCATGGGGACACCGATCCCATCTCTTTTCCTCTCTGCTCGTGGTCACTCATTCTCTATTGCCAAGGTGACTCAGGTCTGAAGCTCGACCTGGACCCTTCACAGAGCTCCAGACTTTACTTCCAGCCCTTCTGGAAACTTCCACGGTTGCCCCCTGGTCAGCTGAAGTCCAAGAGCTCTCGATTCAAGCCCCGGTTCTTCCTCTGACACTCTCCTCTCCTGTGGTCTTTAGTATTTCAAAGAAACACTTCCGCCATTCTTGTGGTTACCCGTGAGTCCTCCAGGCTTCCTCCTTATCTCCGACTGGTCAGTTCTTCCATCATGTTTTCTACATTCACCTCCCATTTATTTCAATTCCCACAGCTGCCACTTCCCGTTGAAACCTCTTCTGGCCAGCACATGTGTGACATCAGTGCCTTCTAATTGGTTCCGTTAGCTTTCGGCCTTTCTCCCCGATCTCTCTGACATGTCATCTTCGGGTAACATCCCCAAATAGGATATGATCATGTCCTTCCCTAATCTGAGTTTGGTGTTTTTGTAGCCTAGATAAGCTGTTACGAAGCAGGAACAATTCTGTGGGTCTCCTTTTTTTCTGATCTCAATTATTAGAAGGAAATACTATTATATATTTTTCTTGAAAACTACATTGCAGAAAGAAAACATTTTTTTTTTGTCTAATATCCAAGTCAACCTTAGATGGCCCCAAATTTACCATTTCCACATATCTCTTTTTGGTTTTCCGTAGAGACACTGCCACAGAGCATCTGAGACAAAGGAACCGGGATGCCTTCTGCCTGTGTTTGCATCCCAGACCTTCCAAATACCTGCTGTGTCACTTTGGAGAAGTTTTAAAATTCTTTTCCATGCCTCAATTTGCACACTTACTGATTAGAAATGTTAACAATAACATCTATATTACAAATAGCTCCATAGATTAAATGAAATATTCATGTAAAATGGTTAGCAATGGCCTGACATGTGATAGTACCAAATAAATGTTGACATTCATAGGATCTCCAATGATGAACCCTCAGCTTAAGACAAACCAACATTCCCAATCTCTCTTGAATGATGCCTGTGTATTCCTTCCTCTCTGGTTTTGTTCATGGTTCTTGGTCCATGGGAAAATTCACTCTATAGAAACCTTTTCTTCCATGAAACCTTTTTCTGACTTCTACTGTAATGGAGGATATGTGTCCGTATACATTTGTCCAAACCCTTAGAGTGTAAGGCACAAAGAAATGAGCTCTAGTGTAAGCAGTAGGCTTTAGTAGGTAATAATGTACCAAACTCCTCCTTTCTTCTGTGTCTCTGGGGTTTCTGAGGGAGGGAGTGTGCAGGAATTGAGGTTCTCAGAGCAGAAGCCGCAGCACGACTTCTGGAAAATTCTTCCCTGCCACGCCCTGGATCTGGTGCCATGTTGCCATCACTGTCGGAAAGTTCTGGAATCCTGGGAAGCAGAAGGAATAAGATGATAGGGAGAAGAGAAAGAGGATAGAATGGAAGAACATCACTTCAATTCCAACTTGCACTCTGGCCTTCTGTCAGAGTCAGACTCCGTGAGCATCAAGATGAAGGATGAGCTGTTGTTGATGGTGGGCTCGGGGTTAGTGTCCCTGCCACTGCACCCTGCTGACCTCTGGCCTCAGGCATCAGGTGAACAGAGTCTCTAAGTCAACCCAGCTGATCCCACAGAGCCAGGCATTTGCTTCTGAGACACCACGGTGGTCCCTGCGCTTCTACAGGACTGACTGGCCACCGCTGGTCCATGGGCACAGCCTCACCAACTTGGACTTTCCCCCAGGTGGGCTCCCATCGTTGCTCAGCTCCTACCTGGCTCACAGGCCATGCAGGGGGTGCTGACCTCCCCAAGAAGGCAGCATAAACTCTCACAGAGACTCCTGATCAAGGGCGTCATGGGCAAGGGAGAGCTCAGGGCACACACACAGAGTGGACTTAGCTACCTAGCTGCCGTGGTGTCTGTTGCTGGACAAGACATAAACATGTGTAAGGCCATACACACGTGTGTGTGCGTGCCCCCTCAGGGCGACCATCTTTGTTACAACCCTTTCTGTGTGCAAAAGTGCATTATCTCTGAGAATTTTCATATTTAATGTTTTGTTTCCTCCCCCCCACCCCCCGTCCCACCCTGTCCTTTGGGCATGACATTTATTTCTTTCTTCTTTTTAAATCATGGCCAATTTCAGATAAAAATACATGAAAAAAAAAAATTAAGGGAACCTATTGTTATAATTAAAAAATGAAGAGAAGAAATGAAAAAAAATCTTACATGGAAACAAAGGGATATCTTTAGAACATTGTATAGAAATAAATTTATGTAAAGGGAAAAAGTGTATCAATATTGGCCCATCAGTTATAACAAACCCACTGCATCAACTCAGGGAGCAGTGGATGTTAGAAACAGGCTGGATAAGAGGGGCTGTGTGAAAACTCTGTGTTTTTCACTTGGTTTTTCTGTAAACCTAGAACGACTCCAAAAAGCAGAGTCTATTAATTAGAGGGGTGTGGGGAGAACCTGACATCTTCGTGTGAGCTCCTTCAAGGCAGGGATTATGTCTTGTTCATTTCTTTATCCCCAGCCTGAGGCTTGTCTGGCTTGAAGAATCATAAAGAAGACCCTTCATCACATCATCCTGTGAATTCTACTCTATTTTAATATGACTGTCAAGAGACAAAAGGGGAAAAAAAGAGACTGAAATTGGAAAGTTCTGGTTTTAAACTCTGGCTTCTATTTTTACCCGGTTACATGCCTCAGATACGTTCCTTAACTTCTTTGAGTCTCAACATCCTCATCTGTAAAATGGGGATGATCATATTTATCTGTTAGGTTATCTCAAGGATTGAAGTCTTGGGCATACTAAACCTATAATAGTTCTCTCATTATGTCAAAAAAGCTTTCTTTCTTTATTGCTGAGTGATCCACCAAAGAAGAAAGTTCTTGAAGAGGTTATAGAAAAACAAACAAGAAGTGAATGCTTTCTCCATAAAAACATGTCACCAGAATTGGGTGGGAGATCAGATGATTTAGGGATGAGGGGAGACAGATTGCTCGCTCCTCATCCTCAACTAGGGTACCGTATGGGATGTGGGAGAAGCTCCACAGATGTTAGCCCAATCTGAAGCACCATTGTATAATGGCGTTTGTGAGTTATTAGTGTTTAGTTCAACAAAGCTTTTCACCGAGGTCTCCATCTTGCAATATAACATCTGGAACGCAGGATCCCTAAGTCCCCATGTCAGAGAACCAGGCTTGGAAATGACGGCACCTCCACTCACAGCCTTCTGGGAGAGCTCATTCCTGTGGCCTCAGCCTCCTCTCAAGGCGGCCTGGGAGAAACGGTTTTCCTCTGTGCTGGGGAAGAGGAAGCAGAACACCAAGCACCCAGAAGAGTCCCCACACCAGCATCCTAACAAAAGCCTGCAGCTTCAAAAATGACTTTTTTCCAACGCCATCCCATTCTGTGCCAGTGAAAATGAAATGTCTAAGTGCATTTATTTGAAAACAAAAAATTGATTCTTTCAAATAGTGGTTGGATTGAAAGGCTAAGATAAGGAGGGGCGTTCTCCAGTAATTGAAAGAGAGAAGACCAAGTTTTTTTTTTTTTTTTCCTGTAATAAATTATTTGAAGTAGGGCTTCAACATTTTAATGATGATCAAGAAAACCATCTTGTTTGCCCTGGCCAGTTCCCACAGAAAATGTTCTTCCTTCAAACTATAGATGAAAATGTCAAAAGTGAAAATCCATCTCAGCCTGCTAGTTAAAGGGAATACTGTAATATTGCCAAAGAATCGAAGCTAGGAGTCACTTTGAAATGGAGAATCATCCAGTAGCTTCCCTAATTTACAAGACTATATACACCACATTACACATGTAGATCCACTTTACTCCTGGAGAGAGTGTCATCAAGACAACTGGATTGACAGATGACCAGATGAGCTCTCTCCTCTCCAGCCCACGAGGTCCAAAGCAAATACACGAATCAACAAGTATATCTTGAGGAACCAAGTGGGCTGGAATCCGTTAGTATATTAGAATTTCAATTACGCTTATTATCTGTTTGATTTAGCAAAGGTGGCCTAATTTAATTTGTAATATTTATGATAATACTGTTTTGGTGCTAGAAAAAAATCTTGTAGCTCATTAGGTGAATTTTCATAACAAAATATGTCATCCAATATGCTTAATTGCAGCTCAGCCATGGAGGTACAGAGGTGACCAGAATGCACCTCGCCGACCCCGCTCTCTGCTCACACACAGGGGCCACCAGGCACAGGGCTGGGTCGGGTGCTGTGGTCTCCTCTCTACCTGTGCACTGTTTCTTCTTCTAGCTGCCTGTCCTCTTCCTCCCTCACTAATGACTGAAAGCGGCATCCAGTTCCCCACTTGCAAACTGTGTCGAGAGAGTTGTAGGAGAGCCTTAGAGACATTCAGCCTGGTACCAGCCTTGCACATTCTTGGTAAATGTTATTTGCTTCCTCCCGTCTTTCCTCATCATGTCATAGTTTGGGAAAGGGGTTCCCAAAGGCAACGCTAAGCCTTCCAGAGGCCATCAAAGGAAGATGCAGGAAATAAAGCCCTCACTGAGCACCTCTTATGGGCCAAGGTCACATCTGTTTTAGTAGTTCCCTTTATCCTCCTAAGGAACCTGAGAGAGAAGGTATTATCTTCCTTTTCCAGATGAAAAAGATGAGGCTTAAAGAGTTTGGGAGCCTTGTTCAAGGTCACACAGCTGGGGATAGCGTGGGGTAGAGCTGTTCAAGGTCACACAGCTGGGGATAGCGTGGGGTAGAGCTGGGATCAGAACCCCCGCTCTTTTTTTTTTTTTTTTCATTTTTTTTTAATTTTTATGGTGGTTGTCAAAACATTATTCAAATTTCTTGACATATCATATTCCACACTTTGATTTAGCACCCCCATAACCACATCCGATACGCAGAATCACATCATCG